>NW_028126001.1:0-387500 GCF_965194825.1 Balaenoptera physalus
ATCCTAGTGTCTAAACTCTTCTCCATGGCTGGACCCCCAAATAATATTCCTTTACGTGCTAAGGCGTATCTAGAGAGTGGGATATGTTTAATAACTACCCTAACCCTAACGCGTACCCTAACCCTAACCCCTACCCTAACCCTAACACGTACCCTAATCCTAACCCGTACCCTAAACCGAGCCCTAACCCTAACACTAACCCTAACCCTAACCCTAACCCATACCCTACGCCGTACCCGAAGCCCTCCCCGAAACCGTACCCTAAGCCATACCCTAAGCCTAACCCTAACCCTAGGCTACCCTTGACTGCTTCTGCCTCCAACAGATTTCCTCAGCACTAGTGTTTTAAGGAACAGCTTAAAAAGAGAATCCTAATGTGATTTCTTTATAATGGGTGTGTTCCTTATCTTATCCTAGTGTCTAAACTCTTCTCCATGGCTGGACCCCCAAATAATATTCCTTTACGTGCTAAGGTGTATCTAGAGAGTGGGATATGTTTAATAACTACCCTAACCCTAACACGTACCCTAACCCTAACCCCTACCCTAACCCTAACACGTACCCTAATCCTAACACGTACCCTAAACCGAGCCCTAACCCTAACACTAACCCTAACCCTAACCCTAACCCATACCCTACGCCGTACCCGAAGCCCTCCCCGAACCCGTACCCTAAGCCGTACCCTAAGCCTAACCCTAAGCCTAACCCTAACCCTAGGCTACCCTTGACTGCTTCTGCATCCAACAGATTTCCTAAGCACAAGTGTTTTAAGGAACAGCTTAAAAAGAGAATCCTAATGTTATTTCTTTATAATGGGTGTGTTCCTTATCTTATCCTAGTGTCTAAACTCTTCTCCATGGCTGGACCCCCAAATAATATTCCTTTACGTGCTAAGGGGTAACTAGAGAGTGGGATAGGTTTAATAACTACCCTAACCCTAACGCGTACCCTAACGCTAACCGCTACCCTAAACCTAACACGTACCCTAATCCTAACCCGTACCCTAAACCGAGCCCCTAACCCTAACACTAACCCTAACCCTAACCCTAACCCATACACTACGCCGTACCCTAAGCCCTCCCCGAACCCGTACCCTAAGCCGTACCCTAAGCCTAACCCTAAGCCTAACCCTAACCCTAGGCTACCCTTGACTGCTTCTGCCTCCAATAGATTTCCTAAGCACTAGTGTTTTAAGGAACAGCTTAAAAAGAGAATCCTAATGTGATTTCTTTATAATGGGTGTTTTCCTTATCTTATCCTAGTGTCTAAACACTTCTCCATGGCTGGACCCCCAAATAATATTCCTTTACGTGCTAAGGGGTAACTAGAGAGTGGGATAGGTTTAATAACTACCCTAACCCTAACGCGTACCCTAACGCTAACCGCTACCCTAAACCTAACACGTACCGTAATCCTAACCCTTACCCTATACCGAGCCCTAACCCTAACACTAACCCTAACCCTAACCCTAACCCATACCCTACGCCGTACCCGAAGCCCTCCCCGAACCCGTACCCTAAGCCGTACCCTAAGCCTAACCCTAAGCCTAACCCTAACCCTAGGCTACCCTTGACTGCTTCTGCCTCCAATAGATTTCCTAAGCACTAGTGTTTTAAGGAAGAGCTTAAAAAGAGAATCCTAATGTGATTTCTTTATAATGTGTGTGTTTCTTATATTATCTTAGTGTCTAAATTCTTCTCCATGGCTGGACCCCCTAATAATATTCCTTTACGTGCTAAGGGGTATCTAGAGAGTGGGATAGGTTTAATAACTACCCTAACCCTAACGCGTACTCTAACCCTAACCCCTACCCTAACCCTAACACGTACCCTAATCCTAACCCGTACCCTAAACCGAGCCCTAACTCTAACACACCCTAACCCTAACCCTAACCCATACCCTACGCCGTACCCGAAGCCCTCCCCGAACCCGTACCCTAAGCCGTACCCTAAGCCTAACCCTAAGCCTAACCCTAACCCTAGGCTACCCTTGACTGCTTCTGCCTCCATTACATTTCCTAAGCACTAGTGTTTTAAGGAACAGCTTAAAAAGTGAATCCTAATGTGATTTCTTTATAATGGGTGTGTTCCTAATATTATCTTAGTGTCTAACTCTTCTCCATGGCTGGACTCCCAAATAATATTCCTTTACGTGCTAATGGGTATCTAGAGAGTGGGATAGGTTTAATAACTACCCTAACCCTAACGCGTACCCTAACCCTAACCCCTACCATAACCCTAACACGTACCCTAATCCTAACCCGTACCCTAAACCGAGCCCTAACCCTAACACTAACCCTAACACTAACCCTAACCCATACCCTACGCCATACCCGAAACCCTCCCCGAACCCGTACCCTAAGCCGTACCCTAAGCCTAACCCTAAGCCTAACCCTAACCCTAGGCTACCCTTGACTGCTTCTGCCTCCAATATATTTCCTAAGCACTAGTGTTTTAAGGCACAGCTTAAAAAGAGAATCCTAATGTGATTTCTTTATAATGGGTGTGTTCCTTATCTTATCCTAGTGTCTAAACTCTTCTCCATGGCTGGACCCCCAAATAATATTCCTTTACGTGCTAAGGGGTAACTAGAGAGTGGGATAGGTTTAATAACTACCCTAACCCTAACGCGTACCCTAACGCTAACCCCTACCATAACCCTAACACGTACCCTAATCCTAACCCGTACCCTAAACCGAGCCCTAACCCTAACACTAACCCTAACCCTAACCCTAACCCATACCCTACGCCATACCCGAAACCCTCCCCGAACCCGTACCCTAAGCCGTACCCTAAGCCTAACCATAAGCCTAACCCTAACCCTAGGCTACCCTTGACTGCTTCTGCCTCCAATATATTTCCTAAGCACTAGTGTTTTAAGGAACAGCTTAAAAAGAGAATCCTAATGTGATTTCTTTATAATGGGTGTGTTCCTTATCTGATCCTAGTGTCTAAACTCTTCTCCATGGCTGGACCACCAAATAATATTCCTTTACGTGCTAAGGGGTATCTAGAGAGTGGGATATGTTTAATAACTACCCTAACCCTAACACGTACCCTAACCCTAACCCCTACCCTAACCCTAACACGTACCCTAATCCTAACACGTACCCTAAACCGAGCCCTAACCCTAACACTAACCCTAACCCTAACCCTAACCCATACCCTACGCCGTACCCGAAGCCCTCCCCGAACCCGTACCCTAAGCCGTACCCTAAGCCTAACCCTAAGCCTAACCCTAACCCTAGGCTACCCTTGACTGCTTCTGCCTCCAACAGATTTCCTAAGCACTAGTGTTTTAAGGAACAGCTTAAAAAGAGAATCCTAATGTTATTTCTTTATAATGGGTGTGTTCCTTATCTTATCCTAGTGTCTAAACTCTTCTCCATGGCTGGACCCCCAAATAATATTCCTTTACGTGCTAAGGGGTAACTAGAGAGTGGGATAGGTTTAATAACTACCCTAACCCTAACGCGTACCCTAACGCTAACCGCTACCCTAAACCTAACACGTACCCTAATCCTAACCCGTACCCTAAACCGAGCCCTAACCCTAACACTAACCCTAACCCTAACCCTAACCCATACCCTACGCCGTACCCGAAGCCCTCCCTGAACCCGTACCCTAAGCCGTACCCTAAGCCTAACCCTAAGCCTAACCCTAACCCTAGGCTACCCTTGACTGCTTCTGCCTCCAATAGATTTCCTAAGCACTAGTGTTTTAAGGAACAGCTTAAAAAGAGAATCCTAATGTGATTTCTTTATAATGGGTGTGTTCCTTATCTTATCCTAGTGTCTAAACACTTCTCCATGGCTGGACCCCCAAATAATATTCCTTTACGTGCTAAGGGGTAACTAGAGAGTGGGATAGGTTTAATAACTACCCTAACCCTAACGCGTACCCTAACGCTAACCCCTATCCTAACCCTAACACGTACCCTAATCCTAACCCGTAACCTAAACCTAGCCCTAACCCTAACACTAACCCTAACCCTAACCCTAACCCATACCCTACGCCGTACCCGAAGCCCTCCCCGAACCCGTACCCTAAGCTGTACCCTAAGCCTAACCCTAAGCCTAACCCTAACCCTAGGCTACCCTTGACTGCTTCTGCCTCCAATAGATTTCCTAAGCACTAGTGTTTTAAGGAACAGCTTAAAAAGAGAATCCTAATGTGATTTCTTTATAATGTGTGTGTTCCTTATATTATCTTAGTGTCTAAACTCTTCTCCATGGCTGGACCCCCAAATAATATTCCTTTACGTGCTAAGGGGTATCTAGAGAGTGGGATAGGTTTAATAACTACCCTAACCCTAACGCGTACCCTAACCCTAACCCCTACCATAACCCTAACACGTACCCTAAACCTAACCCGTACCCTAAACCGAGCCCTAACCCTAACACTAACCCTAACCCTAACCCTAACCCATACCCTACGCCGTACCCGAAGCCCTCCCCGAACCCGTACCCTAAGCCGGACCCTAAGCCTAACCCTAAGCCTAACCCTAACCCTAGGCTACCCTTGACTGCTTCTGCCTCCAATAGATTTCCTAAGCACTAGTGTTTTAAGGAACAGCTTAAAAAGAGAATCCTAATGTGATTTCTTTATAATGTGTGTGTTCCTTATATTATCTTAGTGTCTAAACTCTTCTCCATGGCTGGACCCCCAAATAATATTCCTTTACGTGCTAAGGGGTATCTAGAGAGTGGGATAGGTTTAATAACTACCCTAACCCTAACGCGTACCCTAACCCTAACCCCTACCATAACCCTAACACGTACCCTAATCCTAACCCGTACCCTAAACCGAGCCCTAACCCTAACACTAACCCTAACCCTAAACCTAACCCATACCCTACGCCGTACCCGAAGCCCTCCCCGAACCCGTACCCTAAGCTGGACCCTAAGCCTAACCCTAAGCCTAACCCTAACCCTAGGCTACCCTTGACTGCTTCTGCCTCCAATAGATTTCCTAAGCACTAGTGTTTTAAGGAACAGCTTAAAAAGAGAATCCTAATGTGATTTCTTTATAATGTGTGTGTTCCTTATATTATCTGAGTGTCTAAACTCTTCTCCATGGCTGGACCCCCAAATAATATTCCTTTACGTGCTAAGGGGTATCTAGAGAGTGGGATAGGTTTAATAACTACCCTAACCCTAACGCGTACCCTAACCCTAACCCCTACCATAACCCTAACACGTACCCTAATCCTAACCCGTACCCTAAACCGAGCCCTAACCCTAACACTAACCCTAACCCTAAACCTAACCCATACCCTACGCCGTACCCGAAGCCCTCCCCGAACCCGTACCCTAAGCTGGACCCTAAGCCTAACCCTAAGCCTAACCCTAACCCTAGGCTACCCTTGACTGCTTCTGCCTCCAATAGATTTCCTAAGCACTAGTGTTTTAAGGAACAGCTTAAAAAGAGAATCCTAATGTGATTTCTTTATAATGTGTGTGTTCCTTATATTATCTGAGTGTCTAAACTCTTCTCCATGGCTGGACCCCCAAATAATATTCCTTTACGTGCTAAGGGGTATCTAGAGAGTGGGATAGGTTTAATAACTACCCTAACCCTAACGCGTACCCTAACCCTATCCCCTACCATAACCCTAACACGTACCCTAATCCTAACCCGTACCCTAAACCGAGCCCTAACCCTAACACTAACCCTAACCCTAACCCTAACCCATACCCTACGCCGTACCAGAAACCCTCCCCGAACCCGTACCCTAAGCCGTACCCTAAGCCTAAACATAAGCCTAACCCTAACCCTAGGCTACCCTTGACTGCTTCTGCCTCCAATATATTTCCTAACCACTAGAGTTTTAAGGAACAGCTTAAAAAGAGAATCCTAATGTGATTTCTTTATAATGGGTGTGTTCCTTATCTGATCCTAGTGTCTAAACTCTTTTCCATGGCTGGACCCCCAAATAATATTCCTTTACGTGCTAAGGCGTATCTAGAGAGTGGGATATGTTTAATAACTACCCTAACCCTAACGCGTACCCTAACCCTAACCCCTACCCTAACCCTAACACGTACCCTAATCCTAACCCGTACCCTAAACCGAGCCCTAACCCTAACACTAACCCTAACCCTAACCCTAACCCATACCCTACGCCGTACCCGAAGCCCTCCCCGAAACCGTACCCTAAGCCATACCCTAAGCCTAACCCTAACCCTAGGCTACCCTTGACTGCTTCTGCCTCCAACAGATTTCCTCAGCACTAGTGTTTTAAGGAACAGCTTAAAAAGAGAATCCTAATGTGATTTTTTTATAATGGGTGTGTTCCTTATCTTATCCTAGTGTCTAAACTCTTCTCCATGGCTGGACCCCCAA
The DNA here is from genome assembly GCF_965194825.1 of Balaenoptera physalus. Lineage (NCBI taxonomy): Eukaryota > Metazoa > Chordata > Mammalia > Artiodactyla > Balaenopteridae > Balaenoptera > Balaenoptera physalus. Next base: position 6,345 of record NW_028126001.1, read on the forward strand.
ATAATATTCCTTTACGTGCTAAGGGGTATCTAGAGAGTGGGATATGTTTAATAACTACCCTAACCCTAACACGTACCCTAACCCTAACCCCTACCCTAACCCTAACACGTACCCTAATCCTAACACGTACCCTAAACCGAGCCCTAACCCTAACACTAACCCTAACCCTAACCCTAACCCATACCCTACGCCGTACCCGAAGCCCTCCCCGAACCCGTACCCTAAGCCGTACCCTAAGCCTAACCCTAAGCCTAACCCTAACCCTAGGCTACCCTTGACTGCTTCTGCCTCCAACAGATTTCCTAAGCACAAGTGTTTTAAGGAACAGCTTAAAAAGAGAATCCTAATGTTATTTCTTTATAATGGGTGTGTTCCTTATCTTATCCTAGTGTCTAAACTCTTCTCCATGGCTGGACCCCCAAATAATATTCCTTTACGTGCTAAGGGGTAACTAGAGAGTGGGATAGGTTTAATAACTACCCTAACCCTAACGCGTACCCTAACGCTAACCGCTACCCTAAACCTAACACGTACCCTAATCCTAACCCGTACCCTAAACCGAGCCCTAACCCTAACACTAACCCTAACCCTAACCCTAACCCATACACTACGCCGTACCCGAAGCCCTCCCCGAACCCGTACCCTAAGCCGTACCCTAAGCCTAACCCTAAGCCTAACCCTAACCCTAGGCTACCCTTGACTGCTTCTGCCTCCAATAGATTTCCTAAGCACTAGTGTTTTAAGGAACAGCTTAAAAAGAGAATCCTAATGTGATTTCTTTATAATGGGTGTGTTCCTTATCTTATCCTAGTGTCTAAACACTTCTCCATGGCTGGACCCCCAAATAATATTCCTTTACGTGCTAAGGGGTAACTAGAGAGTGGGATAGGTTTAATAACTACCCTAACCCTAACGCGTACCCTAACGCTAACCGCTACCCTAAACCTAACACGTACCGTAATCCTAACCCTTACCCTATACCGAGCCCTAACCCTAACACTAACCCTAACCCTAACCCTAACCCATACCCTACGCCGTACCCGAAGCCCTCCCCGAACCCGTACCCTAAGCCGTACCCTAAGCCTAACCCTAAGCCTAACCCTAACCCTAGGCTACCCTTGACTGCTTCTGCCTCCAATAGATTTCCTAAGCACTAGTGTTTTAAGGAAGAGCTTAAAAAGAGAATCCTAATGTGATTTCTTTATAATGTGTGTGTTTCTTATATTATCTTAGTGTCTAAATTCTTCTCCATGGCTGGACCCCCTAATAATATTCCTTTACGTGCTAAGGGGTAACTAGAGAGTGGGATAGGTTTAATAACTACCCTAACCCTAACGCGTACCCTAACCCTATCCCCTACCATAACCCTAACACGTACCCTAATCCTAACCCGTACCCTAAACCGAGCCCTAACCCTAACACTAACCCTAACCCTAAACCTAACCCATACCCTACGCCGTACCCGAAGCCCTCCCCGAACCCGTACCCTAAGCCGGACCCTAAGCCTAACCCTAAGCCTAACCCTAACCCTAGGCTACCCTTGACTGCTTCTGCCTCCAATAGATTTCCTAAGCACTAGTGTTTTAAGGAACAGCTTAAAAAGAGAATCCTAATGTGATTTCTTTATAATGTGTGTGTTCCTTATATTATCTGAGTGTCTAAACTCTTCTCCATGGCTGGACCCCCAAATAATATTCCTTTACGTGCTAAGGGGTATCTAGAGAGTGGGATAGGTTTAATAACTACCCTAACCCTAACGCGTACCCTAACCCTATCCCCTACCATAACCCTAACACGTACCCTAATCCTAACCCGTACCCTAAACCGAGCCCTAACCCTAACACTAACCCTAACCCTAACCCTAACCCATACCCTACGCCGTACCAGAAACCCTCCCCGAACCCGTACCCTAAGCCGTACCCTAAGCCTAAACATAAGCCTAACCCTAACCCTAGGCTACCCTTGACTGCTTCTGCCTCCAATATATTTCCTAACCACTAGAGTTTTAAGGAACAGCTTAAAAAGAGAATCCTAATGTGATTTCTTTATAATGGGTGTGTTCCTTATCTGATCCTAGTGTCTAAACTCTTCTCCATGGCTGGACCCCCAAATAATATTCCTTTACGTGCTAAGGCGTATCTAGAGAGTGGGATATGTTTAATAACTACCCTAACCCTAACGCGTACCCTAACCCTAACCCCTACCCTAACCCTAACACGTACCCTAATCCTAACCCGTACCCTAAACCGAGCCCTAACCCTAACACTAACCCTAACCCTAACCCTAACCCATACCCTACGCCGTACCCGAAGCCCTCCCCGAAACCGTACCCTAAGCCATACCCTAAGCCTAACCCTAACCCTAGGCTACCCTTGACTGCTTCTGCCTCCAACAGATTTCCTCAGCACTAGTGTTTTAAGGAACAGCTTAAAAAGAGAATCCTAATGTGATTTCTTTATAATGGGTGTGTTCCTTATCTTATCCTAGTGTCTAAACTCTTCTCCATGGCTGGACCCCCAAATAATATTCCTTTACGTGCTAAGGTGTATCTAGAGAGTGGGATATGTTTAATAACTACCCTAACCCTAACACGTACCCTAACCCTAACCCCTACCCTAACCCTAACACGTACCCTAATCCTAACACGTATCCTAAACCGAGCCCTAACCCTAACACTAACCCTAACCCTAACCCTAACCCATACCCTACGCCGTACCCGAAGCCCTCCCCGAACCCGTACCCTAAGCCGTACCCTAAGCCTAACCCTAAGCCTAACCCTAACCCTAGGCTACCCTTGACTGCTTCTGCATCCAACAGATTTCCTAAGCACAAGTGTTTTAAGGAACAGCTTAAAAAGAGAATCCTAATGTTATTTCTTTATAATGGGTGTGTTCCTTATCTTATCCTAGTGTCTAAACTCTTCTCCATGGCTGGACCCCCAAATAATATTCCTTTACGTGCTAAGGGGTAACTAGAGAGTGGGATAGGTTTAATAACTACCCTAACCCTAACGCGTACCCTAACGCTAACCGCTACCCTAAACCTAACACGTACCCTAATCCTAACCCGTACCCTAAACCGAGCCCTAACCCTAACACTAACCCTAACCCTAACCCTAACCCATACACTACGCCGTACCCTAAGCCCTCCCCGAACCCGTACCCTAAGCCGTACCCTAAGCCTAACCCTAAGCCTAACCCTAACCCTAGGCTACCCTTGACTGCTTCTGCCTCCAATAGATTTCCTAAGCACTAGTGTTTTAAGGAACAGCTTAAAAAGAGAATCCTAATGTGATTTCTTTATAATGGGTGTTTTCCTTATCTTATCCTAGTGTCTAAACACTTCTCCATGGCTGGACCCCCAAATAATATTCCTTTACGTGCTAAGGGGTAACTAGAGAGTGGGATAGGTTTAATAACTACCCTAACCCTAACGCGTACCCTAACGCTAACCGCTACCCTAAACCTAACACGTACCGTAATCCTAACCCTTACCCTATACCGAGCCCTAACCCTAACACTAACCCTAACCCTAACCCTAACCCATACCCTACGCCGTACCCGAAGCCCTCCCCGAACCCGTACCCTAAGCCGTACCCTAAGCCTAACCCTAAGCCTAACCCTAACCCTAGGCTACCCTTGACTGCTTCTGCCTCCAATAGATTTCCTAAGCACTAGTGTTTTAAGGAAGAGCTTAAAAAGAGAATCCTAATGTGATTTCTTTATAATGTGTGTGTTTCTTATATTATCTTAGTGTCTAAATTCTTCTCCATGGCTGGACCCCCTAATAATATTCCTTTACGTGCTAAGGGGTAACTAGAGAGTGGGATAGGTTTAATAACTACCCTAACCCTAACGCGTACTCTAACCCTAACCCCTACCCTAACCCTAACACGTACCCTAATCCTAACCCGTACCCTAAACCGAGCCCTAACTCTAACACACCCTAACCCTAACCCTAACCCATACCCTACGCCGTACCCGAAGCCCTCCCCGAACCCGTACCCTAAGCCGTACCCTAAGCCTAACCCTAAGCCTAACCCTAACCCTAGGCTACCCTTGACTGCTTCTGCCTCCATTACATTTCCTAAGCACTAGTGTTTTAAGGAACAGCTTAAAAAGTGAATCCTAATGTGATTTCTTTATAATGGGTGTGTTCCTAATATTATCTTAGTGTCTAACTCTTCTCCATGGCTGGACCCCCAAATAATATTCCTTTACGTGCTAATGGGTATCTAGAGAGTGGGATAGGTTTAATAACTACCCTAACCCTAACGCGTACCCTAACCCTAACCCCTACCATAACCCTAACACGTACCCTAATCCTAACCCGTACCCTAAACCGAGCCCTAACCCTAACACTAACCCTAACACTAACCCTAACCCATACCCTACGCCATACCCGAAACCCTCCCCGAACCCGTACCCTAAGCCGTACCCTAAGCCTAACCCTAAGCCTAACCCTAACCCTAGGCTACCCTTGACTGCTTCTGCCTCCAATATATTTCCTAAGCACTAGTGTTTTAAGGCACAGCTTAAAAAGAGAATCCTAATGTGATTTCTTTATAATGGGTGTGTTCCTTATCTTATCCTAGTGTCTAAACTCTTCTCCATGGCTGGACCCCCAAATAATATTCCTTTACGTGCTAAGGGGTAACTAGAGAGTGGGATAGGTTTAATAACTACCCTAACCCTAACGCGTACCCTAACGCTAACCCCTACCATAACCCTAACACGTACCCTAATCCTAACCCGTACCCTAAACCGAGCCCTAACCCTAACACTAACCCTAACCCTAACCCTAACCCATACCCTACGCCATACCCGAAACCCTCCCCGAACCCGTACCCTAAGCCGTACCCTAAGCCTAACCATAAGCCTAACCCTAACCCTAGGCTACCCTTGACTGCTTCTGCCTCCAATATATTTCCTAAGCACTAGTGTTTTAAGGAACAGCTTAAAAAGAGAATCCTAATGTGATTTCTTTATAATGGGTGTGTTCCTTATCTGATCCTAGTGTCTAAACTCTTCTCCATGGCTGGACCACCAAATAATATTCCTTTACGTGCTAAGGGGTATCTAGAGAGTGGGATATGTTTAATAACTACCCTAACCCTAACACGTACCCTAACCCTAACCCCTACCCTAACCCTAACACGTACCCTAATCCTAACCCGTACCCTAAACCGAGCCCTAACCCTAACACTAACCCTAACCCTAACCCTAACCCATACCCTACGCCGTACCCGAAGCCCTCACCGAACCCGTACCCTAAGCCGTACCCTAAGCCTAACCCTAAGCCTAACCCTAACCCTAGGCTACCCTTGACTGCTTCTGCCTCCAATAGATTTCCTAAGCACTAGTGTTTTAAGGAACAGCTTAAAAAGAGAATCCTAATGTGATTTCTTTATAATGGGTGTGTTCCTTATCTTATCCTAGTGTCTAAACTCTTCTCCATGGCTGGACCCCCAAATAATATTCCTTTACGTGCTAAGGGGTAACTAGAGAGTGGGATAGGTTTAATAACTACCCTAACCCTAACGCGTACCCTAACGCTAACCGCTACCCTAAACCTAACACGTACCCTAATCCTAACCCGTACCCTAAACCAAGCCCTAACCCTAACACTAACCCTAACCCTAACCCTAACCCATACCCTACGCTGTACCCGAAGCCCTCCCCGAACCCGTACCCTAAGCCGTACCCTAAGCCTAACCCTAAGCCTAACCCTAACCCTAGGCTACCCTTGACTGCTTCTGCCTCCAATAGTTTTCCTAAGCACTAGTGTTTTAAGGAACAGCTTAAAAAGAGAATCCTAATGTGATTTCTTTATAATGGGTGTGTTCCTTATCTTATCCTAGTGTCTAAACACTTCTCCATGGCTGGACCCCCAAATAATATTCCTTTACGTGCTAAGGGGTAACTAGAGAGTGGGATAGGTTTAATAACTACCCTAACCCTAACGCGTACCCTAACGCTAACCCCTACCCTAACCCTAACACGTACCCTAATCCTAACCCGTAACCTAAACCGAGCCCTAACCCTAACACTAACCCTAACCCTAACCCTAACCCATACCCTACGCCGTACCCGAAGCCCTCCCCGAACCCGTACCCTAAGCTGTACCCTAAGCCTAACCCTAAGCCTAACCCTAATCCTAGGCTACCCTTGACTGCTTCTGCCTCCAATAGATTTCCTAAGCACTAGTGTTTTAAGGAACAGCTTAAAAAGAGAATCCTAATGTGATTTCTTTATAATGTGTGTGTTCCTTATATTATCTTAGTGTCTAAACTCTTCTCCATGGCTGGACCCCCAAATAATATTCCTTTACGTGCTAAGGGGTATCTAGAGAGTGGGATAGGTTTAATAACTGCCCTAACCCTAACGCGTACCCTAACCCTAACCCCTACCATAACCCTAACACGTACCCTAATCCTAACCCGTACCCTAAACCGAGCCCTAACCCTAACACTAACCCTAACCCTAACCCTAACCCATACCCTACGCCGTACCAGAAACCCTCCCCGAACCCGTACCCTAAGCCGTACCCTAAGCCTAACCCTAACCCTAGGCTACCCTTGACTGCTTCTGCCTCCAATATATTTCCTAAGCACTAGAGTTTTAAGGAACAGCTTAAAAAGAGAATCCTAATGTGATTTCTTTATAATGGGTGTGTTCCTTATCTGATCCTAGTGTCTAAACTCTTCTCCATGGCTGGACCCCCAAATAATATTCCTTTACGTGCTAAGGGGTAACTAGAGAGTGGGATAGGTTTAATAACTACCCTAACCCTAACGCGTACCCTAACGCTAACTGCTATCCTAAACCTAACACGTACCGTAATCCTAACCCGTACCCTATACCGAGCCCTAACCCTAACACTAACCCTAACCCTAACCCTAACCCATACCCTACGCCATACCCGAAGCCCTCCCCGAACCCGTACCCTAAGCCGTACCCTAAGCCTAACCCTAAGCCTAACCCTAACCCTAGGCTACCCTTGACTGCTTCTGCCTCCAATAGATTTCCTAAGCACTAGTGTTTTAAGGAAGAGCTTAAAAAGAGAATCCTAATGTGATTTCTTTATAATGTGTGTGTTTCTTATATTATCTTAGTGTCTAAATTCTTCTCCATGGCTGGACCCCCTAATAATATTCCTTTACGTGCTAAGGGGTATCTAGAGAGTGGGATAGGTTTAATAACTACCCTAACCCTAACGCGTACTCTAACCCTAACCCCTACCCTAACCCTAACACGTACCCTAATCCTAACCCGTACCCTAAACCGAGCCCTAACACTAACACTAACACTAACCCTAACCCTAACCCTAACCCATACCCTACGCCGTACCCGAAGCCCTCCCCGAACCCGTACCCTAAGCCGTACCCTAAGCCTAACCCTAAGCCTAACCCTAACCCTAGGCTACCCTTGACTGCTTCTGCCTCCAATACATTTCCTAAGCACTAGTGTTTTAAGGAACAGCTTAAAAAGAGAATCCTAATGTGATTTCTTTATAATGTGTGTGTTCCTTATATTATCTTAGTGTCTAAACTCTTCTCCATGGCTGGACCCCCAAATAATATTCCTTTACGTGCTAAGGGGTAACTAGAGAGTGGGATAGGTTTAATAACTACCCTAACCCTAACGCGTACCCTAACGCTAACCCCTACCCTAACCGTAACACGTACCCTAATCCTAACCCGTACCCTAAACCGAGCCCTAACCCTAACACTAACCCTAACCCTAACCCTAACCCATACCCTACGCCATACCCGAAGCCCTCCCCGAACCCGTACCCTAAGCCATACCCTAAGCCTAACCCTAAGCCTAACCCTAACCCTAGGCTACCCTTGACTGCTTCTGCCTCCAACAGATTTCCTAAGCACTAGTGTTTTAAGGAACAGCTTAAAAAGAGAATCCTAATGTGATTTCTTTATAATGGGTGTGTTCCTTATCTTATCCTAGTGTCTAAACTCTTCTCCATGGCTGGACCACCAAATAATATTCCTTTACGTGCTAAGGGGTAACTAGAGAGTGGGATAGGTTTAATAACTACCCTAACCCTAACGCGTACCCTAACGCTAACTGCTATCCTAAACCTAACACGTACCGTAATCCTAACCCGTACCCTATACCGAGCCCTAACCCTAACACTAACCCTAACCCTAACCCTAACCCATACCCTACGCCATACCCGAAGCCCTCCCCGAACCCGTACCCTAAGCCGTACCCTAAGCCTAACCCTAAGCCTAACCCTAACCCTAGGCTACCCTTGACTGCTTCTGCCTCCAATAGATTTCCTAAGCACTAGTGTTTTAAGGAAGAGCTTAAAAAGAGAATCCTAATGTGATTTCTTTATAATGTGTGTGTTTCTTATATTATCTTAGTGTCTAAATTCTTCTCCATGGCTGGACCCCCTAATAATATTCCTTTACGTGCTAAGGGGTATCTAGAGAGTGGGATAGGTTTAATAACTACCCTAACCCTAAAGCGTACTCTAACCCTTACCCCTACCCTAACCCTAACACGTACCCTAATCCTAACCCATACCCTAAACCGAGCCCTAACACTAACACTAACCCTAACCCTAACCCTAACCCATACCCTACGCCGTACCCGAAGCCCTCCCCGAACCCGTACCCTAAGCCGTACCCTAAGCCTAACCCTAAGCCTAACCCTAACCCTAGGCTACCCTTGACTGCTTCTGCCTCCAATACATTTCCTAAGCACTAGTGTTTTAAGGAACAGCTTAAAAAGAGAATCCTAATGTGATTTCTTTATAATGTGTGTGTTCCTTATATTATCTTAGTGTCTAAACTCTTCTCCATGGCTGGACCCCCAAATAATATTCCTTTACGTGCTAAGGGGTAACTAGAGAGTGGGATAGGTTTAATAACTACCCTAACCCTAACGCGTACCCTAACGCTAACCCCTACCCTAACCCTAACACGTACCCTAATCCTAACCCATACCCTAAACCGAGCCCTAACCCTAACACTAACCCTAACCCTAACCCTAACCCATACCCTACGCCATACCCGAAGCCCTCCCCTAATCCGTACCCTAAGCCGTACCCTAAGCCTAACCCTAAGCCTAACCCTAACCCTAGGCTACCCTTGACTGCTTCTGCCTCCAATAGATTTCCTAAGCACTAGTGTTTTAAGGAACAGCTTAAAAAGAGAATCCTAATGTGATTTCTTTATAATGTGTGTGTTCCTTATATTATCTTAGTGTCTAAACTCTTCTCCATGGCTGGACTCCCAAATAATATTCCTTTACGTGTTAAGGGGTATCTAGAGAGTGGGATAGGTTTAATAACTACCCTAACCCTAACGCGTACCCTAACCCTAACCCCTAACCTAACCCTAACACGTACCCTAATCCTAACCCATACCCTAAACCGAGCCCTAACCCTAACACTAACCCTAACCCTAACCCTAACCCATACCCTACGCCGTACCCGAAGCCCTCCCCGAACCCGTACCCTAAGCCGTACCCTAAGCCTAACCCTAAGCCTAACCCTAACCCTAGGCTACCCTTGACTGCTTCTGCCTCCAATAGATTTCCTAAGCACTAGTGTTTTAAGGAACAGCTTAAAAAGAGAATCCTAATGTGATTTCTTTATATTGTGTGTGTTCCTCATCTTATCCTAGTGTCTAAACTCTTCTCCATGGCTGGACCCTCAAATAATATTCCTTTACGTGCTAAGGGGTAACTAGAGAGTGGGATAGGTTTAATAACTACCCTAACCCTAACGCGTACCCTAACGCTAACCCCTACCCTAACACTAACACGTACCCTAATCCTAACCCGTACCCTAAACCGAGCCCTAACCCTAACACTAACCCTAACCCTAACCCTAACCCATACCCTACGCCGTACCCGAAGCCCTCCCCGAACCCGTACCCTAAGCCGTACCCTAAGCCTAACCCTAAGCCTAACCCTAACCCTAGGCTACCCTTGACTGCTTCTGCCTCCAATCGATTTCCTAAGCACTAGAGTTTTAAGGAACAGCTTAAAAAGAGAATCCTAATGTGATTTCTTTATAATGGGTGTGTTCCTTATCTTATCCTAGTGTCTAAACTCTTCTCCATGGCTGGACCCCCAAATAATATTCCTTTACGTGCTAAGGGGTAACTAGAGAGTGGGATAGGTTTAATAACTACCCTAACCCTAACGCGTACCCTAACGCTAACCCCTACCCTAACCCTAACACGTACCCTAATACTAACCCGTACCCTAAACCGAGCCCTAACCCTAACACTAACCCTAACCCTAACCCTAACCCGTACCCTACGCCGTACCCGAAGCCCTCCCCGAATCCGTACCCTAAGCCGTACCCTAAGCCTAACCCTAAGCCTAACCCTAACCCTAGGCTACCCTTGACTGCTTCTGCCTCCAATATATTTCCTAACCACTAGAGTTTTAAGGAACAGCTTAAAAAGAGAATCCTAATGTGATTTCTTTATAATGGGAGTGTTCCTTATCTGATCCTAGTGTCTAAACTCTTCTCCATGGCTGGACCCCCAAATAATATTCCTTTACGTGCTAAGGGGTATCTAGAGAGTGGGATATGTTTAATAACTACCCTAACCCTAACGCGTACCCTAACCCTAACCCTACCCTAACCCTAACACGTACCCTAATCCTAACCCGTACCCTAAACCGAGCCCTAACCCTAACACTAACCCTAACCCTAACCCTAACCCATACCCTACGCCGTACCCGAAGCCCTCCCCGAATCCGTACCCTAAGCCATACCCTAAGCCTAACCCTAACCCTAGGCTACCCTTGACTGCTTCTGCCTCCAACAGATTTCCTCAGCACTAGTGTTTTAAGGAACAGCTTAAAAAGAGAATCCTAATGTGATTTCTTTATAATGGGTGTGTTCCTTATCTTATCCTAGTGTCTAAACTCTTCTCCATGGCTGGACCACCAAATAATATTCCTTTACGTGCTAAGGGGTATCTAGAGAGTGGGATATGTTTAATAACTACCCTAACCCTAACACGTACCCTAACCCTAACCCCTACCCTAACCCTAACACGTACCCTAATCCTAACCCGTACCCTAAACCGAGCCCTAACCCTAACACTAACCCTAACCCTAACCCTAACCCATACCCTACGCCGTACCTGAAGCCCTCCCCGAACCCGTACCCTAAGCCGTACCCTAAGCCTAACCCTAAGCCTAACCCTAACCCTAGGCTACCCTTGACTGCTTCTGCCTCCAACAGATTTCCTAAGCACTAGTGTTTTAAGGAACAGCTTAAAAAGAGAATCCTAATGTTATTTCTTTATAATGGGTGTGTTCCTTATCTTATCCTAGTGTCGAAACTCTTCTCCATGGCTGGACCCCCAAATAATATTCCTTTACGTGCTAAGGGGTAACTAGAGAGTGGGATAGGTTTAATAACTACCCTAACCCTAACGCGTACCCTAACGCTAACCGCTACCCTAAACCTAACACGTACCCTAATCCTAACCCGTACCCTAAACCGAGCCCTAACCCTAACACTAACCCTAACCCTAACCCTAACCCATACCCTACGCCGTACCCGAAGCCCTCCCCGAACCCGTACCCTAAGCCGTACCCTAAGCCTAACCCTAAGCCTAACCCTAACCCTAGGCTACCCTTGACTGCTTCTGCCTCCAATAGATTTCCTAAGCACTAGTGTTTTAAGGAACAGCTTAAAAAGAGAATCCTAATGTGATTTCTTTATAATGGGTGTGTTCCTTATCTTATCCTAGTGTCTAAACACTTCTCCATGGCTGGACCCCCAAATAATATTCCTTTACGTGCTAAGGGGTAACTAGAGAGTGGGATAGGTTTAATAACTACCCTAACCCTAACGCGTACCCTAACGCTAACCCCTACCCTAACCCTAACACGTACCCTAATCCTAACCCGTAACCTAAACCTAGCCCTAACCCTAACACTAACCCTAACCCTAACCCTAACCCATACCCTACGCCGTACCCGAAGCCCTCCCCGAACCCGTACCCTAAGCTGTACCCTAAGCCTAACCCTAAGCCTAACCCTAACCCTAGGCTACCCTTGACTGCTTCTGCCTCCAATAGATTTCCTAAGCACTAGTGTTTTAAGGAACAGCTTAAAAAGAGAATCCTAATGTGATTTCTTTATAATGTGTGTGTTCCTTATATTATCTTAGTGTCTAAACTCTTCTCCATGGCTGGACCCCCAATAATATTCCTTTACGTGCTAAGGGGTATCTAGAGAGTGGGATAGGTTTAATAACTACCCTAACCCTAACGCGTACCCTAACCCTAACCCCTACCATAACCCTAACACGTACCCTAATCCTAACCCGTACCCTAAACCGAGCCCTAACCCTAACACTAACCCTAACCCTAACCCTAACCCATACCCTACGCCGTACCCGAAGCCCTCCCCGAACCCGTACCCTAAGCCGGACCCTAAGCCTAACCCTAAGCCTAACCCTAACCCTAGGCTACCCTTGACTGCTTCTGCCTCCAATAGATTTCCTAAGCACTAGTGTTTTAAGGAACAGCTTAAAAAGAGAATCCTAATGTGATTTCTTTATAATGGGTGTGTTCCTTATCTTATCCTAGTGTCTAAACTCCTCTCCATGGCTGGACCACCAAATAATATTCCTTTACGTGCTAAGGGGTAACTAGAGAGTGGGATAGGTTTAATAACTACCCTAACCCTAACGCGTACCCTAACGCTAACCGCTACCCTAAACCTAACACGTACCGTAATCCTAACCCTTACCCTATACCGAGCCCTAACCCTAACACTAACCCTAACCCTAACCCTAACCCATACCCTACGCCGTACCCGAAGCCCTCCCCGAACCCGTACCCTAAGCCGTACCCTAAGCCTAACCCTAAGCCTAACCCTAACCCTAGGCTACCCTTGAATGCTTCTGCCTCCAATAGATTTCCTAAGCACTAGTGTTTTAAGGAAGAGCTTAAAAAGAGAATCCTAATGTGATTTCTTTATAATGTGTGTGTTTCTTATATTATCTTAGTGTCTAAATTCTTCTCCATGGCTGGACCCCCTAATAATATTCCTTTACGTGCTAAGGGGTATCTAGAGAGTGGGATAGGTTTAATAACTACCCTAACCCTAACGCGTAGTCTAATCCTAACCCCTACCCTAACCCTAACACGTACCCTAATCCTAACCCGTACCCTAAACCGAGCCCTAACACTAACACTAACCCTAACCCTATCCCTAACCCATACCCTACGCCGTACGCGAAGCCCTCCCCGAACCCGTACCCTAAGCCGTACCCTAAGCCTAACCATAAGCCTAACCCTAACCCTAGGCTACCCTTGACTGCTTCTGCCTCCAATACATTTCCTAAGCACTAGTGTTTTAAGGAACAGCTTAAAAAGTGAATCCTAATGTGATTTCTTTATAATGGGTGTGTTCCTTATATTATCTTAGTGTCTAAACTCTTCTCCATGGCTGGACCCCCAAATAATATTCCTTTACGTGCTAAGGGGTATCTAGAGAGTGGGATAGGTTTAGTAACTACCCTAACCCTAACGCGTACCCTAACCCTAACCCCTACCATAACCCTAACACGTACCCTAATCCTAACCCGTACCCTAAACCGAGCCCTAACCCTAACACTAACCCTAACACTAACCCTAACCCATACCCTACGCCATACCCGAAACCCTCCCCGAACCCGTACCCTAAGCCGTACCCTAAGCCTAACCCTAAGCCTAACCCTAACCCTAGGCTACCCTTGACTGCTTCTGCCTCCAATATATTTCCTAACCACTAGAGTTTTAAGGAACAGCTTAAAAAGAGAATCCTAATGTGATTTCTTTATAATGGGAGTGTTCCTTATCTGATCCTAGTGTCTAAACTCTTCTCCATGGCTGGACCCCCAAATAATATTCCTTTACGTGCTAAGGGGTATCTAGAGAGTGGGATATGTTTAATAACTACCCTAACCCTAACGCGTACCCTAACCCTAACCCTACCCTAACCCTAACACGTACCCTAATCCTAACCCGTACCCTAAACCGAGCCCTAACCCTAACACTAACCCTAACCCTAACCCTAACCCATACCCTACGCCGTACCCGAAGCCCTCCCCGAACCCGTACCCTAAGCCATACCCTAAGCCTAACCCTAACCCTAGGCTACCCTTGACTGCTTCTGCCTCCAACAGATTTCCTCAGCACTAGTGTTTTAAGGAACAGCTTAAAAAGAGAATCCTAATGTGATTTCTTTATAATGGGTGTGTTCCTTATCTTATCCTAGTGTCTAAACTCTTCTCCATGGCTGGACCACCAAATAATATTCCTTTACGTGCTAAGGGGTATCTAGAGAGTGGGATATGTTTAATAACTACCCTAACCCTAACACGTACCCTAACCCTAACCCCTACCCTAACCCTAACACGTACCCTAATCCTAACCCGTACCCTAAACCGAGCCCTAACCCTAACACTAACCCTAACCCTAACCCTAACCCATACCCTACGCCGTACCTGAAGCCCTCCCCGAACCCGTACCCTAAGCCGTACCCTAAGCCTAACCCTAAGCCTAACCCTAACCCTAGGCTACCCTTGACTGCTTCTGCCTCCAACAGATTTCCTAAGCACTAGTGTTTTAAGGAACAGCTTAAAAAGAGAATCCTAATGTTATTTCTTTATAATGGGTGTGTTCCTTATCTTATCCTAGTGTCTAAACTCTTCTCCATGGCTGGACCCCCAAATAATATTCCTTTACGTGCTAAGGGGTAACTAGAGAGTGGGATAGGTTTAATAACTACCCTAACCCTAACGCGTACCCTAACGCTAACCGCTACCCTAAACCTAACACGTACCCTAATCCTAACCCGTACCCTAAACCGAGCCCTAACCCTAACACTAACCCTAACCCTAACCCTAACCCATACCCTACGCCGTACCCGAAGCCCTCCCCGAACCCGTACCCTAAGCCGTACCCTAAGCCTAACCCTAAGCCTAACCCTAACCCTAGGCTACCCTTGACTGCTTCTGCCTCCAATAGATTTCCTAAGCACTAGTGTTTTAAGGAACAGCTTAAAAAGAGAATCCTAATGTGATTTCTTTATAATGGGTGTGTTCCTTATCTTATCCTAGTGTCTAAACACTTCTCCATGGCTGGACCCCCAAATAATATTCCTTTACGTGCTAAGGGGTAACTAGAGAGTGGGATAGGTTTAATAACTACCCTAACCCTAACGCGTACCCTAACGCTAACCCCTACCCTAACCCTAACACGTACCCTAATCCTAACCCGTAACCTAAACCTAGCCCTAACCCTAACACTAACCCTAACCCTAACCCTAACCCATACCCTACGCCGTACCCGAAGCCCTCCCCGAACCCGTACCCTAAGCTGTACCCTAAGCCTAACCCTAAGCCTAACCCTAACCCTAGGCTACCCTTGACTGCTTCTGCCTCCAATAGATTTCCTAAGCACTAGTGTTTTAAGGAACAGCTTAAAAAGAGAATCCTAATGTGATTTCTTTATAATGTGTGTGTTCCTTATATTATCTTAGTGTCTAAACTCTTCTCCATGGCTGGACCCCCAATAATATTCCTTTACGTGCTAAGGGGTATCTAGAGAGTGGGATAGGTTTAATAACTACCCTAACCCTAACGCGTACCCTAACCCTAACCCCTACCATAACCCTAACACGTACCCTAATCCTAACCCGTACCCTAAACCGAGCCCTAACCCTAACACTAACCCTAACCCTAACCCTAACCCATACCCTACGCCGTACCCGAAGCCCTCCCCGAACCCGTACCCTAAGCCGGACCCTAAGCCTAACCCTAAGCCTAACCCTAACCCTAGGCTACCCTTGACTGCTTCTGCCTCCAATAGATTTCCTAAGCACTAGTGTTTTAAGTAACAGCTTAAAAAGAGAATCCTAATGTGATTTCTTTATAATGGGTGTGTTCCTTATCTTATCCTAGTGTCTAAACTCCTCTCCATGGCTGGACCACCAAATAATATTCCTTTACGTGCTAAGGGGTAACTAGAGAGTGGGATAGGTTTAATAACTACCCTAACCCTAACGCGTACCCTAACGCTAACCGCTACCCTAAACCTAACACGTACCGTAATCCTAACCCTTACCCTATACCGAGCCCTAACCCTAACACTAACCGTAACCCTAACCCTAACCCATACCCTACGCCGTACCCGAAGCCCTCCCCGAACCCGTACCCTAAGCCGTACCCTAAGCCTAACCCTAAGCCTAACCCTAACCCTAGGCTACCCTTGAATGCTTCTGCCTCCAATAGATTTCCTAAGCACTAGTGTTTTAAGGAAGAGCTTAAAAAGAGAATCCTAATGTGATTTCTTTATAATGTGTGTGTTTCTTATATTATCTTAGTGTCTAAATTCTTCTCCATGGCTGGACCCCCTAATAATATTCCTTTACGTGCTAAGGGGTATCTAGAGAGTGGGATAGGTTTAATAACTACCCTAACCCTAACGCGTAGTCTAACCCTAACCCCTACCCTAACCCTAACACGTACCCTAATCCTAACCCGTACCCTAAACCGAGCCCTAACACTAACACTAACCCTAACCCTATCCCTAACCCATACCCTACGCCGTACGCGAAGCCCTCCCCGAACCCGTACCCTAAGCCGTACCCTAAGCCTAACCATAAGCCTAACCCTAACCCTAGGCTACCCTTGACTGCTTCTGCCTCCAATACATTTCCTAAGCACTAGTGTTTTAAGGAACAGCTTAAAAAGTGAATCCTAATGTGATTTCTTTATAATGGGTGTGTTCCTTATATTATCTTAGTGTCTAAACTCTTCTCCATGGCTGGACCCCCAAATAATATTCCTTTACGTGCTAAGGGGTATCTAGAGAGTGGGATAGGTTTAGTAACTACCCTAACCCTAACGCGTACCCTAACCCTAACCCCTACCATAATCCTAACACGTACCCTAATCCTAACCCGTACCCTAAACCGAGCCCTAACCCTAACACTAACCCTAACACTAACCCTAACCCATACCCTACGCCATACCCGAAACCCTCCCCGAACCCGTACCCTAAGCCGTACCCTAAGCCTAACCCTAAGCCTAACCCTAACCCTAGGCTACCCTTGACTGCTTCTGCCTCCAATATATTTCCTAAGCACTAGTGTTTTAAGGAACAGCTTAAAAAGAGAATCCTAATGTGATTTCTTTATAATGGGTGTGTTCCTTATCTTATCCTATTGTCTAAACTCTTTTCCATGGCTGGACCCCCAAATAATATTCTTTACGTGCTAAGGGGTAACTAGAGAGTGGGATAGGTTTAATAACTACCCTAACCCTAACGCGTACCCTAACGCTAACCCCTACCATAACCCTAACACGTACCCTAATCCTAACCCGTACCCTAAACCGAGCCCTAACCCTAACACTAACCCTAACACTAACCCTAACCCATACCCTACGCCATACCCGAAACCCTCCCCGAACCCGTACCCTAAGCCGTACCCTAAGCCTAACCCTAAGCCTAACCCTAACCCTAGGCTACCCTTGACTGCTTCTGCCTCCAATATATTTCCTAAGCACTAGTGTTTTAAGGAACAGCTTAAAAAGAGAATCCTAATGTGATTTCTTTATAATGGGTGTGTTCCTTATCTGATCCTAGTGTCTAAACTCTTCTCCATGGCTGGACCCCCAAATAATATTCCTTTACGTGCTAAGGGGTATCTAGAGAGTGGGATCGGTTTAATAACTACCCTAACCGTAACGTGTACCCTAACCCTAACCCCTACCCTAACCCTAACATGTACCCTAATCCTAAACCGTACCCTAAACCGAGCCCTAACCCTAACACTAAGCCTAACCCTAACCTATACCCTACGCCGTACCCGAAGCCCTCCCCGAACACGTACCCTAAGCCGTACCCTAAGCCTAACCGTAAGCCTAACCCAAACCCTAGGCTACCCTTGACTGCTTCTGCCTCCAATAGATTTCCTAAGCACTAGTGTTTTAAGGAACAGCTTAAAAAGAGAATCCTAATGTGATTTCTTTATAATGGGTGTGTTTCTTATATTATCTTAGTGTCTAAATTCTTCTCCATGGCTGGACCCCCTAATAATATTCCTTTACGTGCTAAGGGTTATCTAGAGAGTGGGATAGGTTTAATAACTACCCTAACCCTAACGCGTACTCTAACCCTAACCCCTACCCTAACCCTAACACGTACCCTAATCCTAACCCGTACCCTAAACCGAGCCCTAACCCTAACACTAACCCTAACCCTAACCCTAACCCATACCCTACGCCGTACCCGAAGCCCTCCCCGAACCCGTACCCTAAGCCGTACCCTAAGCCGTACCCTAAGCCTAACCCTAACCCTAGGCTACCCTTGACTGCTTCTGCCTCCAATAGATTTCCTAAGCACTAGTGTTTTAAGGAACAGCTTAAAAAGAGAATCCTAATGTGATTTCTTTATAATGGGTGTGTTCCTTATCTTATCCTAGTGTCTAAACTCTTCTCCATGGCTGGACGCCCAAATAATATTCCTTTACGTGCTAAGGGGTAATTAGAGAGTGGGATAGGTTTAATAACTACCCTAACCCTAACGCGTACCCTAACGCTAACCCCTACCCTAACCCTAACACGTACCCTAATCCTAACCCGTACCCTAAACCGAGCCCTAACCCTAACACTAATCCTAACCCTAACCCTAACCCATACCCTACGCCGTACCCGAAGCCCTCCCCGAATCCGTACCCTAAGCCGTACTCTAAGCCTAACCCTAAGCCTAACCCTAACCCTAGGCTACCCTTGACTGCTTCTGCCTCCAATATATTTCCTAAGCACTAGTGTTTTAAGGAACAGCTTAAAAAGAGAAACCTAATGTGATTTCTTTATAATGTGTGTGTTCCTTATATTATCTTAGTGTCTAAACTCTTCTCCATGGCTGGACCCCCAAATAATATTCCTTTACGTGCTAAGGGGTATCTAGAGAGTGGGATAGGTTTAATAACTACCATAACCCTAACGCGTACCCTAACCCTAACCCCTACCATAACCCTAACACGTACCCTAATCCTATCCCGTACCCTAAACCGAGCCCTAACCCTAACACTAACCCTAACCCTAACCCTAACCCATACCCTACGCCGTAGCAGAAACCCTCCCCGAACCCGTACCCTAAGCCGTACCCTAAGCCTAACCATAAGCCTAACCCTAACCTTAGGCTACCCTTGACTGCTTCTGCCTCCAATATATTTCCTAAGCACTAGAGTTTTAAGGAACAGCTTAAAAAGAGAATCCTAATGTGATTTCTTTATAATGGGTGTGTTCCTTATCTGATCCTAGTGTCTAAACTCTTCTCCATGGCTGGACCCCCAAATAATATTCCTTTACGTGCTAAGGGGTATCTAGAGAGTGGGATATGTTTAATAACTACCCTAACCCTAACGCGTACCCTAACCCTAACCCCTACCCTAACCCTAACACGTACCCTAATCCTAACACGTACCCTAAACCGAGCCCTAACCCTAACACTAACCCTAACCCTAACCCTAACCCA
Source organism: Balaenoptera physalus (assembly GCF_965194825.1). Taxonomy (NCBI): domain Eukaryota; kingdom Metazoa; phylum Chordata; class Mammalia; order Artiodactyla; family Balaenopteridae; genus Balaenoptera; species Balaenoptera physalus. The sequence continues at coordinate 25,882 of NW_028126001.1, forward strand.
TACCCTACGCCGTACCCGAAGCCCTCCCCGAACCCGTACCCTAAGCCATACCCTAAGCCTAACCCTAAGCCTAACCCTAACCCTAGGCTACCCTTGACTGCTTTTGCCTCCAACAGATTTCCTAAGCACTAGTGTTTTAAGGAACAGCTTAAAAGAGAATCCTAATGTGATTTCTTTATAATGGGTGTGTTCCTTATCTTATCCTAGTGTCTAAACTCTTCTCCATGGCTGGACCACCAAATAATATTCCTTTACGTGCTAAGGGGTATCTAGAGAGTGGGATATGTTTAATAACTACCCTAACCCTAACACGTACCCTAACCCTAACCCCTACCCTAACCCTAACACGTACCCTAATCCTAACCCGTACCCTAAACCGAGCCCTATCCCTAACACTAACCCTAACCCTAACCCTAACCCATACCCTACGCCGTACCCGAAGCCCTCCCCGAACCCGTACCCTAAGCCGTACCCTAAGCCTAACCCTAAGCCTAACCCTAACCCTAGGCTACCCTTGACTGCTTCTGCCTCCAACAGATTTCCTAAGCACTAGTGTTTTAAGGAACAGCTTAAAAAGAGAATCCTAATGTGATTTCTTTATAATGGGTGTGTTCCTTATCTTATCCTAGTGTCTAAACTCTTCTCCATGGCTGGACCCCCAAATAATATTCCTTTACGTGCTAAGGGGTAACTAGAGAGTGGGATAGGTTTAATAACTACCCTAACCCTAACGCGTACCCTAACGCTAACCGCTACCCTAAACCTAACACGTACCCTAATCCTAACCCGTACCCTAAACCGAGCCCTAACCCTAACACTAACCCTAACCCTAACCCTAACCCATACCCTACGCTGTACCCGAAGCCCTCCCCGAACCCGTACCCTAAGCCGTACCCTAAGCCTAACCCTAAGCCTAACCCTAACCCTAGGCTACCCTTGACTGCTTCTGCCTCCAATAGATTTCCTAAGCACTAGTGTTTTAAGGAACAGCTTAAAAAGAGAATCCTAATGTGATTTCTTTATAATGGGTGTGTTCCTTATCTTATCCTAGTGTCTAAACACTTCTCCATGGCTGGACCCCCAAATAATATTCCTTTACGTGCTAAGGGGTAACTAGAGAGTGGGATAGGTTTAATAACTACCCTAACCCTAACGCGTACCCTAACGCTAACCCCTACCCTAACCCTAACACGTACCCTAATCCTAACCCGTAACCTAAACCGAGCCCTAACCCTAACACTAACCCTAACCCTAACCCTAACCCATACCCTACGCCGTACCCGAAACCCTCCCCGAACCCGTACCCTAAGCTGAACCCTAAGCCTAACCCTAAGCCTAACCCTAACCCTAGGCTACCCTTGACTGCTTCTGCCTCCAATAGATTTCCTAAGCACTAGTGTTTTAAGGAACAGCTTAAAAAGAGAATCCTAATGTGATTTCTTTATAATGTGTGTGTTCCTTATATTATCTTAGTGTCTAAACTCTTCTCCATGGCTGGACCCCCAAATAATATTCCTTTACGTGCTAAGGGGTATCTAGAGAGTGGGATAGGTTTAATAACTGCCCTAACCCTAACGCGTACCCTAACCCTAACCCCTACCATAACCCTAACACGTACCCTAATCCTAACCCGTACCCTAAACCGAGCCCTAACCCTAACACTAACCCTAACCCTAACCCTAACCCATACCCTACGCCGTACCAGAAACCCTCCCCGAACCCGTACCCTAAGCCGTACCCTAAGCCTAACCCTAACCCTAGGCTACCCTTGACTGCTTCTGCCTCCAATATATTTCCTAAGCACTAGAGTTTTAAGGAACAGCTTAAAAAGAGAATCCTAATGTGATTTCTTTATAATGGGTGTGTTCCTTATCTGATCCTAGTGTCTAAACTCTTCTCCATGGCTGGACCCCCAAATAATATTCCTTTACGTGCTAAGGGGTTTCTAGAGAGTGGGATATGTTTAATAACTACCCTAACCCTAACGCGTACCCTAACCCTAACCCCTACCCTAACCCTAACACGTACCCTAATCCTAACCCGTACCCTAAACCGAGCCCTAACCCTAACACTAACCCTAACCCTAACCCTAACCCATACCCTACGCCGTACCCGAAGCCCTCCCCGAACCCGTACCCTAAGCCGTACCCTAAGCCTAACCCTAACCCTAGGCTACCCTTGACTGCTTCTGCCTCCAATACATTTCCTAAGCACTAGTGTTTTAAGGAACAGCTTAAAAAGAGAATCCTAATGTTATTTCTTTATAATGTGTGTGTTCCTTATATTATCTTAGTGTCTAAACTCTTCTCCATGGCTGGACCCCCAAATAATATTCCTTTACGTGCTAAGGGGTAACTAGAGAGTGGGATAGGTTTAATAACTACCCTATCCCTAACGCGTACCCTAACGCTAACCCCTACCCTAACCCTAACACGTACCCTAATCCTAACCCGTACCCTAAACCGAGCCCTAACCCTAAACCTAACCCTAACCCTAACCCTAACCCATACCCTACGCCGTACCCGAAGCCCTCCCCTAATCCGTACCCTAAGCCGTACCCTAAGCCTAACCCTAAGCCTAACCCTAACCCTAGGCTACCCTTGACTGCTTCTGCCTCCAATAGATTTCCTAAGCACTAGTGTTTTAAGGAACAGCTTAAAAAGAGAATCCTAATGTGATTTCTTTATAATGTGTGTGTTCCTTATATTATCTTAGTGTCTAAACTCTTCTCCATGGCTGGACTCCCAAATAATATTCCTTTACGTGTTAAGGGGTATCTAGAGAGTGGGATAGGTTTAATAACTAACCTAACCCTAACGCGTACCCTAACCCTAACCCCTAACCTAACCCTAACACGTACCCTAATCCTAACCCATACCCTAAACAGAGCCCTAACCCTAACACTAACCCTAACCCTAACCCTAACCCATGCCCTACGCCGTACCCGAAGCCCTCCCCGAACCCGTACCCTAAGCCGTACCCTAAGCCTAACCCTAAGCCTAACCCTAACCCTAGGCTACCCTTGACTGCTTCTGCCTCCAATAGATTTCCTAAGCACTAGTGTTTTAAGGAACAGCTTAAAAAGAGAATCCTAATGTGATTTCTTTATAATGGGTGTGTTCCTTATCTTATCCTAGTGTCTAAACTCTTCTCCATGGCTGGACCCCCAAATAATATTCCTTTACGTGCTAAGGGGTAACTAGAGAGTGGGATAGGTTTAATAACTACCCTAACCCTAACGCGTACCCTAACGCTAACCCCTACCCTAATACTAACACGTACCCTAATCCTAACCCGTACCCTAAACCGAGCCCTAACCCTAACACTAACCCTAACCCTAACCCTAACCCATACCCTACGCCGTACCCGAAGCCCTCCTCGAACCCGTACCCTAAGCCATACCCTAAGCCTAACCCTAAGCCTAACCCTAACCCTAGGCTACCCTTGACTGCTTCTGCCTCCAATAGATTTCCTAAGCACTAGTGTTTTAAGGAACAGCTTAAAAAGAGAATCCTAATGTGATTTCTTTATAATGGGTGTGTTCCTTATTTTATCCTAGTGTCTAAACTCTTCTCCATGGCTGGACCCCCAAATAATATTCCTTTACGTGCTAAGGGGTAACTAGAGAGTGGGATAGGTTTAATAACTACCCTAACCCTAACGCGTACCCTAACGCTAACCCCTACCCTAACCCTAACACGTACCCTAATCCTAACCCGTACCCTAAACCGAGCCCTAACCCTAACACTAACCCTAACCCTAACCCTAACCCGTACCCTACGCCGTACCCGAAGCCCTCCCCGAACCCGTACCCTAAGCCGTACCCTAAGCCTAACCCTAAGCCTAACCCTAACCCTAGGCTACCCTTGACTGCTTCTGCCTCCAATAGATTTCCTAAGCACTAGTGTTTTAAGGAACAGCTTAAAAAGAGAATCCTAATGTGATTTCTTTATAATGTGTGTGTTCCTTATATTATCTTAGTGTCTAAACTCTTCTCCATGGCTGGACCCCCAAATAATATTACTTTACGTGCTAAGGGGTATCTAGAGAGTGGGATAGGTTTAATAACTACCCTAACCCTAACGCGTACCCTAACCCTAACCCCTAACCTAACACTAACACGTACCCTAATCCTAAACCGTACCCTAAACCGAGCCCTAACCCTAACACTAACCCTAACCCTAACCCTAACCCATACCCTACGCCGTACCCGAAGCCCTCCCCGAACCCGTACCCTAAGCCGTACCCTAAGCCTAACCCTAAGCCTAACCCTAACCCTAGGCTACCCTTGACTGCTTCTGCCTCCAATAGATTTCCTAAGCACTAGTGTTTTAAGGAACAGCTTAAAAAGAGAATCCTAATGTGATTTCTTTATAATGGGTGTGTTCCTTATCTAATCCTAGTGTCTAAACTCTTCTCCATGGCTGGACCCCCAAATAATATTCCTTTATGTGCTAAGGGGTATCTAGAGAGTGGGATAGGTTTAATCACTACCATAACCCTAACGCGTACCATAACCCTAACCCGTAACCTAACCCTAACACGTACCCTAATCCTAACACGTACCCTAAACCGAGCCCTAACCCTAACACTAACCCTAACCCTAACCCTAACCCATACCCTACGCCGTACCCGAAGCCCTCCCCGAACCCGTACCCTAAGCCGTACCCTAAGCCTACCCCTAAGCCTAACCCTAACCCTAGGCTACCCTTGACTGCTTCTGCCTCCAATAGATTTCCTAAGCACTAGTGTTTTAAGGAACAGCTTAAAAAGAGAATCCTAATGTGATTTCTTTATAATGGGTGTGTTCCTTATCTTTTCCTAGTGTCTAATTTCTTCTCCATGGCTGGACCCCCTAATAATATTCCTTTACGTGCTAAGGGGTATCTAGATAGTGGGATAGGTTTAATAACTACCCTAACCCTAACGCGTACCCTAACCCTAACCCCTAACCTAACCCTAACACGTACCCTAATCCTAACCCGTACCCTAAACCGAGCCCTAACCCTAACACTAAGCCTAACCCTAACCTATACCCTACGCCGTACCCGAAGCCCTCCCCGAACACGTACCCTAAGCTGTACCCTAAGCCTAACCGTAAGCCTAACCCAAACCCTAGGCTACCCTTGACTGCTTCTGCCTCCAATAGATTTCCTAAGCATTAGTGTTTTAAGGAACAGCTTAAAAAGAGAATCCTAATGTGATTTCTTTATAATGGGTCTGTTTCTTATATTATCTTAGTGTCTAAATTCTTCTCCATGGCTGGACCCCCTAATAATATTCCTTTACGTGCTAAGGGGTATCTAGAGAGTGGGATAGGTTTAATAACTACCCTAACCCTAACGCGTACCCTAACCCTAACCCCTACCCTAACCCTAACACGTACCCTAATCCTAACCTGTACCCTAAACCGAGCCCTAACCCTAACCCTAACCCATACCCTACGCCGTACCCGAAACCCTCCCCGAACCCGTACCCTAAGCCGTACCCTAAGCCTAACCCTAAGCCTAACCCTAACCCTAGGCTACTCTTGACTGCTTCTGCCTCCAACAGATTTCCTAAGCACTAGTGTTTTAAGGAACAGCTTAAAAAGAGAATCCTAATGTGATTTCTTTATAATGGGTGTGTTTCTTATATTATCTTAGTGTCTAAATTCTTCTCCATGGCTGGACCCCCTAATAATATTCCTTTACGTGTTAAGGGGTATCTAGAGAGTGGGATAGGTTTAATAACTACCCTAAACCTAACGCGTACTCTAACCCTAACCCCTACCCTAACCCTAACACGTACCCTAATCCTAACCCGTACCCTAAACCGAGCCCTAACCCTAACACTAACCCTAACCATAACGCTAACCCATACCCTACGCCGTACCCGAAGCCCTCCCCGAACCCGTACCCTAAGCCGTACCCTAAGCCGTACCCTAAGCCTAACCCTAACCCTAGGCTACCCTTGACTGCTTCTGCCTCCAATAGATTTCCTAAGCACTAGTGTTTTAAGGAACAGCTTAAAAAGAGAATCCTAATGTGATTTCTTTATAATGGGTGTGTTCCTTATCTTATCCTAGTGTCTAAACTCTTCTCCACGGCTGGACGCCCAAATAATATTCCTTTACGTGCTAAGGGGTAACTAGAGAGTGGGATAGGTTTAATAACTACCCTAACCCTAACGCGTACCCTAACGCTAACCCCTACCCTAACCCTAACACGTACCCTAATCCTAACCCGTACCCTAAACCGAGCCCTAACCCTAACACTAATCCTAACCCTAACCCTAACCCATACCCTACGCCGTACCCGAATCCCTCCCCGAATCCGTACCCTAAGCCGTACTCTAAGCCTAACCCTAAGCCTAACCCTAACCCTAGGCTACCCTTGACTGCTTCTGCCTCCAATATATTTCCTAAGCACTAGTGTTTTAAGGAACAGCTTAAAAAGAGAAACCTAATGTGATTTCTTTATAATGTGTGTGTTCCTTATATTATCTTAGTGTCTAAACTCTTCTCCATGGCTGGACCCCCAAATAATATTCCTTTACGTGCTAAGGGGTATCTAGAGAGTGGGATAGGTTTAATAACTACCCTAACCCTAACGCGTACCCTAACCCTAACCCCTATCATAACCCTAACACGTACCCTAATCCTATCCCGTACCCTAAACCGAGCCCTAACCCTAACACTAACCCTAACCCTAACCCTAACCCATTCCCTACGCCGTACCAGAAACCCTCCCCGAACACGTACCCTAAGCCGTACCCTAAGCCTAACCATAAGCCTAACCCTAACCCTAGGCTACCCTTGACTGCTTCTGCCTCCAATAGATTTCCTAAGCACTAGAGTTTTAAGGAACAGCTTAAAAAGAGAATCCTAATGTGATTTCTTTATAATGGGTGTGTTCCTTATCTGATCATAGTGTCTAAACTCTTCTCCATGGCTGGACCCCCAAATAATATTCCTTTACGTGCTAAGGGGTATCTAGAGAGTGGGATATGTTTAATAACTACCCTAACCCTAACACGTACCCTAACCCTAACCCCTACCCTAACCCTAACACGTACCCTAATCCTAACACGTACCCTAAACCGAGCCCTAACCCTAACACTAACCCTAACCCTAACCCTAACCCATACCCTACGCCGTACCCGAAGCCCTCCCCGAACCCGTACCCTAAGCCATACCCTAAGCCTAACCCTAAGCCTAACCCTAACCCTAGGCTACCCTTGACTGCTTCTGCCTCCAACAGATTTCCTAAGCACTAGTGTTTTAAGGAACAGCTTAAAAAGAGAAACCTAATGTGATTTCTTTATAATGTGTGTGTTCCTTATATTATCTTAGTGTCTAAACTCTTCTCCATGGCTGGACCCCCAAATAATATTCCTTTACGTGCTAAGGGGTATCTAGAGAGTGGGATAGGTTTAATAACTACCCTAACCCTAACGCGTACCCTAACCCTAACCCCTATCATAACCCTAACACGTACCCTAATCCTATCCCGTACCCTAAACCGAGCCCTAACCCTAACACTAACCCTAACCCTAACCCTAACCCATACCCTACGCCGTACCAGAAACCCTCCCCGAACACGTACCCTAAGCCGTACCCTAAGCCTAACCATAAGCCTAACCCTAACCCTAGGCTACCCTTGACTGCTTCTGCCTCCAATAGATTTCCTAAGCACTAGAGTTTTAAGGAACAGCTTAAAAAGAGAATCCTAATGTGATTTCTTTATAATGGGTGTGTTCCTTATCTGATCATAGTGTCTAAACTCTTCTCCATGGCTGGACCCCCAAATAATATTCCTTTACGTGCTAAGGGGTATCTAGAGAGTGGGATATGTTTAATAACTACCCTAACCCTAACACGTACCCTAACCCTAACCCCTACCCTAACCCTAACACGTACCCTAATCCTAACACGTACCCTAAACCGAGCCCTAACCCTAACACTAACCCTAACCCTAACCCTAACCCATACCCTACGCCGTACCCGAAGCCCTCCCCGAACCCGTACCCTAAGCCATACCCTAAGCCTAACCCTAAGCCTAACCCTAACCCTAGGCTACCCTTGACTGCTTCTGCCTCCAACAGATTTCCTAAGCACTAGTGTTTTAAGGAACAGCTTAAAAAGAGAATCCTAATGTGATTTCTTTATAATGGGTGTGTTCCTTATCTTATCCTAGTGTCTAAACTCTTCTCCATGGCTGGACCCCCAAATAATATTCCTTTACGTGCTAAGGGGTATCTAGAGAGTGGGATAGGTTTAATAACTACCCTAACCCTAACGCGTACCCTAACGCTAACCCCTACCCTAACACTAACACGTACCCTAATCCTAACCCGTAACCTAAACCGAGCCCTAACCCTAACACTAACCCTAACCCTAACCCTAACCCATACCCTACGCCGTACCCGAAGCCCTCCCCGAACCCGTACCCTAAGCTGTACCCTAAGCCTAACCCTAAGCCTAACCCTAACCCTAGGCTACCCTTGACTGCTTCTGCCTCCAATAGATTTCCTAAGCACTAGTGTTTTAAGGAACAGCTTAAAAAGAGAATCCTCATGTGATTTCTTTATAATGTGTGTGTTCCTTATATTATCTTAGTGTCTAAACTCTTCTCCATGGCTGGACCCCCAAATAATATTCCTTTACGTGCTAAGGGGTATCTAGAGAGTGGGATAGGTTTAATAACTACCCTAACCCTAACGCGTACCCTAACCCTAACCCCTACCATAACCCTAACACGTACCCTAATCCTAACCCGTACCCTAAACCGAGCCCTAACCCTAACACTAACCCTAACCCTAACCCTAACCCATACCCTACGCCGTACCAGAAACCCTCCCCGAACCCGTACCCTAAGCCTAACCCTAACCCTAGGCTACCCTTGACTGCTTCTGCCTCCAATATATTTCCTAAGCACTAGAGTTTTAAGGAACAGCTTAAAAAGAGAATCCTAATGTGATTTCTTTATAATGGGTGTGTTCCTTATCTGATCCTAGTGTCTAAACTCTTCTCCATGGCTGGACCCCCAAATAATATTCCTTTACGTGCTAAGGGGTATCTAGAGAGTGGGATATGTTTAATAACTACCCTAACCCTAACGCGTACCCTAACCCTAACCCCTACCCTAACCCTAACACGTACCCTAATCCTAACCCGTACCCTAAACCGAGCCCTAACCCTAACACTAACCCTAACCCTAACCCTAACCCATACCCTACGCCGTACCCGAAGCCCTCCCCGAACCCGTACCCTAAGCCATACCCTAAGCCTAACCCTAAGCCTAACCCTAACCCTAGGCTACCCTTGACTGCTTCTGCCTCCAACAGATTTCCTAAGCACTAGTGTTTTAAGGAACAGCTTAAAAAGAGAATCCTAATGTGATTTCTTTATAATGGGTGTGTTCCTTATCTTATCCTAGTGTCTAAACTCTTCTCCATGGCTGGACCCCCAAATAATATTCCTTTACGTGCTAAGGGGTAACTAGAGAGTGGGATAGGTTTAATAACTACCCTAACCCTAACGCGTACCCTAACGCTAACTGCTACCCTAAACCTAACACGTACCGTAATCCTAACCCGTACCCTATACCGAGCCCTAACCCAAACACTAACCCTAACCCTAACCCTAACCCATACCCTATGCCATACCCGAAGCCCTCCCCGAACCCGTACCCTAAGCCGTACCCTAAGCCTAACCCTAAGCCTAACCCTAACCCTAGGCTACCCTTGACTGCTTCTGCCTCCAATAGATTTCCTAAGCACTAGTGTTTTAAGGAAGAGCTTATAAAGAGAATCCTAATGTGATTTCTTTATAATGTGTGTGTTTCTTATATTATCTTAGTGTCTAAATTCTTCTCCATGGCTGGACCCCCTAATAATATTCCTTTACGTGCTAAGGGGTATCTAGAGAGTGGGATAGGTTTAATAACTACCCTAACCCTAACGCGTACTCTAACCCTAACCCCTACCCTAACCCTAACACGTACCCTAATCCTAACCCGTACCCTAAACCGAGCCCTAACACTAACACTAACCCTAACCCTAACCCTAACCCATACCCTACGCCGTACCCGAAGCCCTCCCCGAACACGTACCCTAAGCCGTACCCTAAGCCTAACCCTAAGCCTAACCCTAAACCTAGGCTACCCTTGACTGCTTCTGCCTCCAATAGATTTCCTAAGCACTATTGTTTTAAGGAACAGCTTAAAAAGAGAATCCTAATGTGATTTCTTTATAATGGGTGTATTCCTTATCTAATCCTAGTGTCTAAACTCTTCTCCATGGCTGGACCCCCAAATAATATTCCTTTATGTGCTAAGTGGTATCTAAAAGTGGGATAGGTTTAATAACTACCCTAACCCTAACGCGTACCCTAACCCTAACTCCTAACCTAACCCTAACACGTACCCTAATCCTAACCCGTACCCTAAACCGAGCCCTAACCCTAACACTAAACCTAACCCTAACCCATACCCTACGCCGTACCCGAAGCCCTCCCCGAACCCGTACCCTAAGCCGTACCCTAAGCCTAACCCTAAGCCTAACCCTAACCCTAGGCTACCCTTGACTGCTTCTGCCTCCAATAGATTTCCTAAGCACTATTGTTTTAAGGAACAGCTTAAAAAGAGAATCCTAATGTGATTTCTTTATATTGTGTGTGTTCCTCATCTTATCCTAGTGTCTAAACTCTTCTCCATGGCTGGACCCCCAAATAATATTCCTTTACGTGCTAAGGGGTAACTAGAGAGTGGGATAGGTTTAATAACTACCCTAACCCTAACGCGTACCCTAACGCTAACCCCTACCCTAACACTAACACGTACCCTAATCCTAACCCGTACCCTAAACCGAGCCCTAACCCTAACACTAACCCTAACCCTAACCCTAACCCATACCCTACGCCGTACCCGAAGCCCTCCCCGAATCCATACCCTAAGCCGTACTCTAAGCCTAACCCTAAGCCTAACCCTAACCCTAGGCTACCCTTGACTGCTTCTGCCTCCAATATATTTCCTAAGCACTAGTGTTTTAAGGAACAGCTTAAAAAGAGAAACCTAATGTGATTTCTTTATAATGTGTGTGTTCCTTATATTATCTTAGTGTCTAAACTCTTCTCCATGGCTGGACCCCCAAATAATATTCCTTTACGTGCTAAGGGGTATCTAGAGAGTGGGATAGTTTTAATAACTACCCTAACCCTAACGCGTACCCTAACCCTAACCCCTACCATAACCCTAACACGTACCCTAATCCTATCCCGTACCCTAAACCGAGCCCTAACCCTAACACTAACCCTAACCCTAACCCTAACCCATACCCTACGCCGTACCAGAAACCCTCCCCGAACCCGTACCCTAAGCCGTACCCTAAGCCTAACCATAAGCCTAACCCTAACCCTAGGCTACCCTTGACTGCTTCTGCCTCCAATAGATTTCCTAAGCACTAGAGTTTTAAGGAACAGCTTAAAAAGAGAATCCTAATGTGATTTCTTTATAATGGGTGTGGTCCTTATCTGATCCTAGTGTCTAAACTCTTCTCCATGGCTGGACCCCCAAATAATATTCCTTTACGTGCTAAGGGGTATCTAGAGAGTGGGATATGTTTAATAACTACCCTAACCCTAACGCGTACCCTAACCCTAACCCCTACCCTAACCCTAACACGTACCCTAATCCTAACACGTACCCTAAACCGAGCCCTAACCCTAACACTAACCCTAACCCTAACCCTAACCCATACCCTACGCCGTACCCGAAGCCCTCCCCGAACCCGTACCCTAAGCCATACCCTAAGCCTAACCCTAAGCCTAACCCTAACCCTAGGCTACCCTTGACTGCTTCTGCCTCCAACAGATTTCCTAAGCACTAGTGTTTTAAGGAACAGCTTAAAAAGAGAAACCTAATGTGATTTCTTTATAATGTGTGTGTTCCTTATATTATCTTAGTGTCTAAACTCTTCTCCATGGCTGGACCCCCAAATAATATTCCTTTACGTGCTAAGGGGTATCTAGAGAGTGGGATAGGTTTAATAACTACCCTAACCCTAACGCGTACCCTAACCCTAACCCCTATCATAACCCTAACACGTACCCTAATCCTATCCCGTACCCTAAACCGAGCCCTAACCCTAACACTAACCCTAACCCTAACCCTAACCCATACCCTACGCCGTACCAGAAACCCTCCCCGAACACGTACCCTAAGCCGTACCCTAAGCCTAACCATAAGCCTAACCCTAACCCTAGGCTACCCTTGACTGCTTCTGCCTCCAATAGATTTCCTAAGCACTAGAGTTTTAAGGAACAGCTTAAAAAGAGAATCCTAATGTGATTTCTTTATAATGGGTGTGTTCCTTATCTGATCATAGTGTCTAAACTCTTCTCCATGGCTGGACCCCCAAATAATATTCCTTTACGTGCTAAGGGGTATCTAGAGAGTGGGATATGTTTAATAACTACCCTAACCCTAACACGTACCCTAACCCTAACCCCTACCCTAACCCTAACACGTACCCTAATCCTAACACGTACCCTAAACCGAGCCCTAACCCTAACACTAACCCTAACCCTAACCCTAACCCATACCCTACGCCGTACCCGAAGCCCTCCCCGAACCCGTACCCTAAGCCATACCCTAAGCCTAACCCTAAGCCTAACCCTAACCCTAGGCTACCCTTGACTGCTTCTGCCTCCAACAGATTTCCTAAGCACTAGTGTTTTAAGGAACAGCTTAAAAAGAGAATCCTAATGTGATTTCTTTATAATGGGTGTGTTCCTTATCTTATCCTAGTGTCTAAACTCTTCTCCATGGCTGGACCCCCAAATAATATTCCTTTACGTGCTAAGGGGTATCTAGAGAGTGGGATAGGTTTAATAACTACCCTAACCCTAACGCGTACCCTAACGCTAACCCCTACCCTAACACTAACACGTACCCTAATCCTAACCCGTAACCTAAACCGAGCCCTAACCCTAACACTAACCCTAACCCTAACCCTAACCCATACCCTACGCCGTACCCGAAGCCCTCCCCGAACCCGTACCCTAAGCTGTACCCTAAGCCTAACCCTAAGCCTAACCCTAACCCTAGGCTACCCTTGACTGCTTCTGCCTCCAATAGATTTCCTAAGCACTAGTGTTTTAAGGAACAGCTTAAAAAGAGAATCCTCATGTGATTTCTTTATAATGTGTGTGTTCCTTATATTATCTTAGTGTCTAAACTCTTCTCCATGGCTGGACCCCCAAATAATATTCCTTTACGTGCTAAGGGGTATCTAGAGAGTGGGATAGGTTTAATAACTACCCTAACCCTAACGCGTACCCTAACCCTAACCCCTACCATAACCCTAACACGTACCCTAATCCTAACCCGTACCCTAAACCGAGCCCTAACCCTAACACTAACCCTAACCCTAACCCTAACCCATACCCTACGCCGTACCAGAAACCCTCCCCGAACCCGTACCCTAAGCCTAACCCTAACCCTAGGCTACCCTTGACTGCTTCTGCCTCCAATATATTTCCTAAGCACTAGAGTTTTAAGGAACAGCTTAAAAAGAGAATCCTAATGTGATTTCTTTATAATGGGTGTGTTCCTTATCTGATCCTAGTGTCTAAACTCTTCTCCATGGCTGGACCCCCAAATAATATTCCTTTACGTGCTAAGGGGTATCTAGAGAGTGGGATATGTTTAATAACTACCCTAACCCTAACGCGTACCCTAACCCTAACCCCTACCCTAACCCTAACACGTACCCTAATCCTAACCCGTACCCTAAACCGAGCCCTAACCCTAACACTAACCCTAACCCTAACCCTAACCCATACCCTACGCCGTACCCGAAGCCCTCCCCGAACCCGTACCCTAAGCCATACCCTAAGCCTAACCCTAAGCCTAACCCTAACCCTAGGCTACCCTTGACTGCTTCTGCCTCCAACAGATTTCCTAAGCACTAGTGTTTTAAGGAACAGCTTAAAAAGAGAATCCTAATGTGATTTCTTTATAATGGGTGTGTTCCTTATCTTATCCTAGTGTCTAAACTCTTCTCCATGGCTGGACCCCCAAATAATATTCCTTTACGTGCTAAGGGGTAACTAGAGAGTGGGATAGGTTTAATAACTACCCTAACCCTAACGCGTACCCTAACGCTAACTGCTACCCTAAACCTAACACGTACCGTAATCCTAACCCATACCCTATACCGAGCCCTAACCCAAACACTAACCCTAACCCTAACCCTAACCCATACCCTATGCCATACCCGAAGCCCTCCCCGAACCCGTACCCTAAGCCGTACCCTAAGCCTAACCCTAAGCCTAACCCTAACCCTAGGCTACCCTTGACTGCTTCTGCCTCCAATAGATTTCCTAAGCACTAGTGTTTTAAGGAAGAGCTTATAAAGAGAATCCTAATGTGATTTCTTTATAATGTGTGTGTTTCTTATATTATCTTAGTGTCTAAATTCTTCTCCATGGCTGGACCCCCTAATAATATTCCTTTACGTGCTAAGGGGTATCTAGAGAGTGGGATAGGTTTAATAACTACCCTAACCCTAACGCGTACTCTAACCCTAACCCCTACCCTAACCCTAACACGTACCCTAATCCTAACCCGTACCCTAAACCGAGCCCTAACACTAACACTAACCCTAACCCTAACCCTAACCCATACCCTACGCCGTACCCGAAGCCCTCCCCGAACACGTACCCTAAGCCGTACCCTAAGCCTAACCCTAAGCCTAACCCTAACCCTAGGCTACCCTTGACTGCTTCTGCCTCCAATAGATTTCCTAAGCACTATTGTTTTAAGGAACAGCTTAAAAAGAGAATCCTAATGTGATTTCTTTATAATGGGTGTATTCCTTATCTAATCCTAGTGTCTAAACTCTTCTCCATGGCTGGACCCCCAAATAATATTCCTTTATGTGCTAAGTGGTATCTAAAAGTGGGATAGGTTTAATAACTACCCTAACCCTAACGCGTACCCTAACCCTAACTCCTAACCTAACCCTAACACGTACCCTAATCCTAACCCGTACCCTAAACCGAGCCCTAACCCTAACACTAAACCTAACCCTAACCCATACCCTACGCCGTACCCGAAGCCCTCCCCGAACCCGTACCCTAAGCCGTACCCTAAGCCTAACCCTAAGCCTAACCCTAACCCTAGGCTACCCTTGACTGCTTCTGCCTCCAATAGATTTCCTAAGCACTATTGTTTTAAGGAACAGCTTAAAAAGAGAATCCTAATGTGATTTCTTTATATTGTGTGTGTTCCTCATCTTATCCTAGTGTCTAAACTCTTCTCCATGGCTGGACCCCCAAATAATATTCCTTTACGTGCTAAGGGGTAACTAGAGAGTGGGATAGGTTTAATAACTACCCTAACCCTAACGCGTACCCTAACGCTAACCCCTACCCTAACACTAACACGTACCCTAATCCTAACCCGTACCCTAAACCGAGCCCTAACCCTAACACTAACCCTAACCCTAACCCTAACCCATACCCTACGCCGTACCCGAAGCCCTCCCCGAATCCATACCCTAAGCCGTACTCTAAGCCTAACCCTAAGCCTAACCCTAACCCTAGGCTACCCTTGACTGCTTCTGCCTCCAATATATTTCCTAAGCACTAGTGTTTTAAGGAACAGCTTAAAAAGAGAAACCTAATGTGATTTCTTTATAATGTGTGTGTTCCTTATATTATCTTAGTGTCTAAACTCTTCTCCATGGCTGGACCCCCAAATAATATTCCTTTACGTGCTAAGGGGTATCTAGAGAGTGGGATAGTTTTAATAACTACCCTAACCCTAACGCGTACCCTAACCCTAACCCCTACCATAACCCTAACACGTACCCTAATCCTATCCCGTACCCTAAACCGAGCCCTAACCCTAACACTAACCCTAACCCTAACCCTAACCCATACCCTACGCCGTACCAGAAACCCTCCCCGAACCCGTACCCTAAGCCGTACCCTAAGCCTAACCATAAGCCTAACCCTAACCCTAGGCTACCCTTGACTGCTTCTGCCTCCAATAGATTTCCTAAGCACTAGAGTTTTAAGGAACAGCTTAAAAAGAGAATCCTAATGTGATTTCTTTATAATGGGTGTGGTCCTTATCTGATCCTAGTGTCTAAACTCTTCTCCATGGCTGGACCCCCAAATAATATTCCTTTACGTGCTAAGGGGTATCTAGAGAGTGGGATATGTTTAATAACTACCCTAACCCTAACGCGTACCCTAACCCTAACCCCTACCCTAACCCTAACACGTACCCTAATCCTAACACGTACCCTAAACCGAGCCCTAACCCTAACACTAACCCTAACCCTAACCCTAACCCATACCCTACGCCGTACCCGAAGCCCTCCCCGAACCCGTACCCTAAGCCATACCCTAAGCCTAACCCTAAGCCTAACCCTAACCCTAGGCTACCCTTGACTGCTTCTGCCTCCAACAGATTTCCTAAGCACTAGTGTTTTAAGGAACAGCTTAAAAAGAGAATCCTAATGTGATTTCTTTATAATGGGTGTGTTCCTTATCTTATCCTAGTGTCTAAACTCTTCTCCATGGCTGGACCACCAAATAATATTCCTTTACGTGCTAAGGGGTATCTAGAGAGTGGGATATGTTTAATAACTACCCTAACCCTAACACGTACCCTAACCCTAACCCCTACCCTAACCCTAACACGTACCCTAATCCTAACCCGTACCCTAAACCGAGCCCTAACCCTAACACTAACCCTAACCCTAACCCTAACCCATACCCTACGCCGTACCTGAAGCCCTCCCCGAACCCGTACCCTAAGCCGTACCCTAAGCCTAACCCTAAGCCTAACCCTAACCCTAGGCTACCCTTGACTGCTTCTGCCTCCAACAGATTTCCTAAGCACTAGTGTTTTAAGGAACAGCTTAAAAAGAGAATCCTAATGTGATTTCTTTATAATGGGTGTGTTCCTTATCTTATCCTAGTGTCTAAACTCTTCTCCATGGCTGGACCCCCAAATAATATTCCTTTACGTGCTAAGGGGTAACTAGAGAGTGGGATAGGTTTAATAACTACCCTAACCCTAACGCGTACCCTAACGCTAACCGCTACCCTAAACCTAACACGTACCCTAATCCTAACCCGTACCCTAAACCGAGCCCTAACCCTAACACTAACCCTAACCCTAACCCTAACCCATACCCTACGCCGTACCTGAAGCCCTCCCCGAACCCGTACCCTAAGCCGTACCCTAAGCCTAACCCTAAGCCTAACCCTAACCCTAGGCTACCCTTGACTGCTTCTGCCTCCAACAGATTTCCTAAGCACTAGTGTTTTAAGGAACAGCTTAAAAAGAGAATCCTAATGTGATTTCTTTATAATGGGTGTGTTCCTTATCTTATCCTAGTGTCTAAACTCTTCTCCATGGCTGGACCCCCAAATAATATTCCTTTACGTGCTAAGGGGTAACTAGAGAGTGGGATAGGTTTAATAACTACCCTAACCCTAACGCGTACCCTAACGCTAACCGCTACCCTAAACCTAACACGTACCCTAATCCTAACCCGTACCCTAAACCGAGCCCTAACCCTAACACTAACCCTAACCCTAACCCTAACCCATACCCTACGCTGTACCCGAAGCCCTCCCCGAACCCGTACCCTAAGCCGTACCCTAAGCCTAACCCTAAGCCTAACCCTAACCCTAGGCTACCCTTGACTGCTTCTGCCTCCAATAGATTTCCTAAGCACTAGTGTTTTAAGGAACAGCTTAAAAAGAGAATCCTAATGTGATTTCTTTATAATGGGTGTGTTCCTTATCTTATCCTAGTGTCTAAACACTTCTCCATGGCTGGACCCCCAAATAATATTCCTTTACGTGCTAAGGGGTAACTAGAGAGTGGGATAGGTTTAATAACTACCCTAACCCTAACGCGTACCCTAACGCTAACCCCTACCCTAACCCTAACACGTACCCTAATCCTAACCCGTAACCTAAACCGAGCCCTAACCCTAACACTAACCCTAACCCTAACCCTAACCCTACCCTACGCCGTACCCGAAGCCCTCCCCGAACCCGTACCCTAAGCTGTACCCTAAGCCTAACCCTAAGCCTAACCCTAACCCTAGGCTACCCTTGACTGCTTCTGCCTCCAATAGATTTCCTAAGCACTAGTGTTTTAAGGAACAGCTTAAAAAGAGAATCCTAATGTGATTTCTTTATAATGTGTGTGTTCCTTATATTATCTTAGTGTCTAAACTCTTCTCCATGGCTGGAACCCCAAATAATATTCCTTTACGTGCTAAGGGGTATCTAGAGAGTGGGATAGGTTTAATAACTGCCCTAACTCTAACGCGTACCCTAACCCTAACCCCTACCATAACCCTAACACGTACCCTAATCCTAACCCGTACCCTAAACCGAGCCCTAACCCTAACACTAACCCTAACCCTAACCCTAACCCATACCCTACGCCGTACCAGAAACCCTCCCCGAACCCGTACCCTAAGCCGTACCCTAAGCCTAACCCTAACCCTAGGCTACCCTTGACTGCTTCTGCCTCCAATATATTTCCTAAGCACTAGAGTTTTAAGGAACAGCTTAAAAAGAGAATCCTAATGTGATTTCTTTATAATGGGTGTGTTCCTTATCTGATCCTAGTGTCTAAACTCTTCTCCATGGCTGGACCCCCAAATAATATTCCTTTACGTGCTAAGGGGTATCTAGAGAGTGGGATATGTTTAATAACTACCCTAACCCTAACGCGTACCCTAACCCTAACCCCTACCCTAACCCTAACACGTACCCTAATCCTAACCCGTACCCTAAACCGAGCCCTAACCCTAACACTAACCCTAACCCTAACCCTAACCCATACCCTACGCCGTACCCGAAGCCCTCCCCGAACCCGTACCCTAAGCCATACCCTAAGCCTAACCCTAAGCCTAACCCTAACCCTAGGCTACCCTTGACTGCTTCTGCCTCCAACAGATTTCCTAAGCACTAGTGTTTTAAGGAACAGCTTAAAAAGAGAATCCTAATGTGATTTCTTTATAATGGGTGTGTTCCTTATCTTATCCTAGTGTCTAAACTCTTCTCCATGGCTGGACCACCAAATAATATTCCTTTACGTGCTAAGGGGTAACTAGAGAGTGGGATAGGTTTAATAACTACCCTAACCCTAACGCGTACCCTAACGCTAACTGCTACCCTAAACCTAACACGTACCGTAATCCTAACCCGTACCCTATACCGAGCCCTAACCCTAACACTAACCCTAACCCTAACCCTAACCCATACCCTACGCCATACCCGAAGCCCTCCCCGAAC
Organism: Balaenoptera physalus; assembly: GCF_965194825.1. Taxonomy (NCBI): domain Eukaryota; kingdom Metazoa; phylum Chordata; class Mammalia; order Artiodactyla; family Balaenopteridae; genus Balaenoptera; species Balaenoptera physalus. Next base: position 45,203 of record NW_028126001.1, read on the forward strand.
CCGTACCCTAAGCCGTACCCTAAGCCTAACCCTAAGCCTAACCCTAACCCTAGGCTACCCTTGACTGCTTCTGCCTCCAATAGATTTCCTAAGCACTAGTGTTTTAAGGAAGAGCTTAAAAAGAGAATCCTAATGTGATTTCTTTATATTGTGTGTGTTCCTTATATTATCTTAGTGTCTAAATTCTTCTCCATGGCTGGACCCCCTAATAATATTCCTTTACGTGCTAAGGGGTATCTAGAGAGTGGGATAGGTTTAATAACTACCCTAACCCTAACGCGTACCCTAACGCTAACCCCTACCCTAACACTAACACGTACCCTAATCCTAACCCGTACCCTAAACCGAGCCCTAACCCTAACACTAACCCTAACCCTAACCCTAACCCATACCCTACGCCGTACCCGAAGCCCTCCCCGAACCCGTACCCTAAGCCGTACCCTAAGCCTAACCCTAAGCCTAACCCTAACCCTAGGCTACCCTTGACTGCTTCTGCCTCCAATAGATTTCCTAAGCACTAGTGTTTTAAGGAACAGCTTAAAAAGAGAATCCTAATGTGATTTCTTTATAATGGGTGTGTTCCTTATCTTATCCTAGTGTCTAAACTCTTCTCCATGGCTGGACCCCCAAATAATATTCCTTTACGTGCTAAGGGGTAACTAGAGAGTGGGATAGGTTTAATAACTACCCTAACCCTAACGCGTACCCTAACGCTAACCCCTACCCTAACCCTAACACGTAACCTAATCCTAACCCGTACCCTAAACCGAGCCCTAACCCTAACACTAACCCTAACCCTAACCCTAACCCGTACCCTACGCCGTACCCGAAGCCCTTCCCGAATCCGTACCCTAAGCCGTACCCTAAGCCTAACCCTAAGCCTAACCCTAACCCTAGGCTACCCTTGACTGCTTCTGCCTCCAATAGATTTCCTAAGCACTAGTGTTTTAAGGAACAGCTTAAAAAGAGAATCCTAATGTGATTTCTTTATATTGTGTGTGTTCCTCATCTTATCCTAGTGTCTAAACTCTTCTCCATGGCTGGACCCCCAAATAATATTCCTTTACGTGCTAAGGGGTAACTAGAGAGTGGGATAGGTTTAATAACTACCCTAACCCTAACGCGTACCCTAACGCTAACCCCTACCCTAATACTAACACGTACCCTAATCCTAACCCGTACCCTAAACCGAGCCCTAACCCTAACACTAACCCTAACCCTAACCCTAACCCGTACCCTACGCCGTACCCGAAGCCCTCCCCGTACCCGTACCCTAAGCCGTACCCTAAGCCTAACCCTAAGCCTAAACCTAACCCTAGGCTACCCTTGACTGCTTCTGCCTCCAATAGATTTCCTAAGCACTAGTGTTTTAAGGAACAGCTTAAAAAGAGAATCCTAATGTGATTTCTTTATAATGTGTGTGTTCCTTATATTATCTTAGTGTCTAAACTCTTCTCCATGGCTGGACCCCCAAATAATATTACTTTACGTGCTAAGGGGTATCTAGAGAGTGGGATAGGTTTAATAACTACCCTAACCCTAACGCGTACCCTAACCCTAACCCCTACCCTAACCCTAACACGTACCCTAATCCTAACCTGTACCCTAAACCGAGCCCTAACCCTAACCCTAACCCATACCCTACGCCGTACCCGAAACCCTCCCCGAAACCGTACCCTAAGCCGTACCCTAAGCCTAACCCTAAGCCTAACCCTAACCCTAGGCTACCCTTGACTGCTTCTGCCTCCAATACATTTCCTAAGCACTAGTGTTTTAAGGAACAGCTTAAAAAGAGAATCCTAATGTGATTTCTTTATAATGTGTGTGTTCCTTATATTATCTTAGTGTCTAAACTCTTCTCCATGGCTGGACCCCCAAATAATATTCCTTTACGTGCTAAGGGGTAACTAGTTTGGGATAGGTTTAATAACTACCCTAACCCTAACGCGTACCCTAACGCTAACCCCTACCCTAACCCTAACACGTACCCTAATCCTAACCCGTACCCTAAACCGAGCCCTAACCCTAACACTAACCCTAACCCTAACCCTAACCCATACCCTACGCCGTACCCGAAGCCCTCCCCTAATCCGTACCCTAAGCCGAACCCTAAGCCTAACCCTAAGCCTAAACCTAACCCTAGGCTACCCTTGACTGCTTCTGCCTCCAATAGATTTCCTAAGCACTAGTGTTTTAAGGAACAGCTTAAAAAGAGAATCCTAATGTGATTTCTTTATAATGTGTGTGTTCCTTATATTATCTTAGTGTCTAAACTCTTCTCCATGGCTGGACTCCCAAATAATATTCCTTTACGTGTTAAGGGGTATCTAGAGAGTGGGATAGGTTTAATAACTACCCTAACCCTAACACGTACCCTAACCCTAACCCCTACCCTAACCCTAACACGTACCATAATCCTAACCCGTACCCTAAACCGAGCCCTAACCCTAACACTAACCCTAAACCTAACCCTAACCCATACCCTACGCCGTACCCGAAGCCCTCCACGAACCCGTACCCTAAGCCGTACCCTAAGCCTAACCCTAAGCCTAACCCTAACCCTAGGCTACGCTTGACTGCTTCTGCCTCCAATAGATTTCCTAAGCACTAGTGTTTTAAGGAACAGCTTAAAAAGAGAATCCTAATGTGATTTCTTTATAATGTGTGTGTTCCTTATATTATCTTAGTGTCTAAACTCTTCTCCATGGCTGGACCGCCAAATAATATTACTTTACGTGCTAAGGGGTATCTAGAGAGTGGGATAGGTTTAATAACTACCCTAACCCTAACGCGTACCCTAACCCTAACCCCTAACCTAACACTAACACGTACCCTAATCCTAAACCGTACCCTAAACCGAGCCCTAACCCTAACACTAACCCTAACCCTAACCCTAACCCATACCCTACGCCGTACCCGAAGCCCTCCCCGAACCCGTACCCTAAGCCGTACCCTAAGCCTAACCCTAAGCCTAACCCTAACCCTAGGCTACCCTTGACTGCTTCTGCCTCCAATAGATTTCCTAAGCACTAGTGTTTTAAGGAACAGCTTAAAAAGAGAATCCTAATGTGATTTCTTTATAATGGGTGTGTTCCTTATCTAATCCTAGTGTCTAAACTCTTCTCCATGGCTGGACCCCCAAATAATATTCCTTTATGTGCTAAGTGGTATCTAGAGAGTGGGATAGGTTTAATAACTACCCTAACCCTAACGCGTACCCTAACCCTAACTCCTAACCTAACCCTAACACGTACCCTAATCCTAACCCGTACCCTAAACCGAGCCCTAACCCTAACACTAACCCTAACCCTAACCCATACCCAATGCCGTACCCGAAGCCCTCCCCGAACCCGTACCCTAAGCCGTACCCTAAGCCTAACCCTAAGCCTAACCCTAACCCTAGGCTACCCTTGACTGCTTCTGCCTCCAATAGATTTCCTAAGCACTATTGTTTTAAGGAACAGCTTAAAAAGAGAATCCTAATGTGATTTCTTTATATTGTGTGTGTTCCTCATCTTATCCTAGTGTCTAAACTCTTCTCCATGGCTGGACCCCCAAATAATATACCTTTACGTGCTAAGGGGTAACTAGAGAGTGGGATAGGTTTAATAACTACCCTAACCCTAATGCGTACCCTAACGCTAACCCCTACCCTAACACTAACACGTACCCTAATCCTAACCCGTACCCTAAACCGAGCCCTAACCCTAACACTAACCCTAACCCTAACCCTAACCCATACCCTACGCCGTTCCCGAAGCCCTCCCCGAACCCGTACCCTAAGCCGTACCCTAAGCCTAACCCTAAGCCTAACCCTAACCCTAGGCTACCCTTGACTGCTTCTGCCTCCAATAGATTTCCTAAGCACTAGTGTTTTAAGGAACAGCTTAAAAAGAGAATCCTAATGTGATTTCTTTATAATGGGTGTGTTCCTTATATTATCTTAGTGTCTAAACTCTTCTCCATGGCTGGACCCCCAAATAATATTCCTTTACGTGCTAACGGGTATCTAGAGAGTGGGATCGGTTTAATAACTACCCTAACCGTAACGTGTACCCTAACCCTAACCCCTACCCTAACCCTAACATGTACCCTAATCCTAAACCGTACCCTAAACCGAGCCCTAACCCTAACACTAAGCCTAACCCTAACCTATATCCTACGCCGTACCCGAAGCCCTCCCCGAACACGTACCCTAAGCCGTACCCTAAGCCTAACTGTAAGCCTAACCCAAACCCTAGGCTACCCTTGACTGCTTCTGCCTCCAATAGATTTCCTAAGCACTAGTGTTTTAAGGAACAGCTTAAAAAGAGAATCCTAATGTGATTTCTTTATAATGGGTGTGTTCCTTATCTTATCCTAGTGTCTAAACTCTTCTCCATGGCTGGACCCCCAAATAATATTCCTTTACGTGCTAAGGGGTAACTAGAGAGTGGGATAGGTTTAATAACTACCCTAACCCTAACGCGTACCCTAACGCTAACCCCTACCCTAACCCTAACACGTACCCTAATCCTAACCCGTACCCTAAACCGAGCCCTAACCCTAACACTAACACTAACCCTAACCCTAACCTGTACCCTACGCCGTACCCGAAGCCCTCCCCGAACCCGTACCCTAAGCCGTACCCTAAGCCTAACCCTAAGCCTAACCCTAACCCTAGGCTACCCTTGACTGCTTCTGCCTCCAATAGATTTCCTAAGCACTAGTGTTTTAAGGAACAGCTTAAAAAGAGAATCCTAATGTGATTTCTTTATAATGGGTGTGTTCCTTATCTTATCCTAGTGTCTAAACTCTTCTCCATGGCTGGACGCCCAAATAATATTCCTTTACGTGCTAAGGGGTAACTAGAGAGTGGGATAGGTTTAATAACTACCCTAACCCTAACGCGTACCCTAACGCTAACCCCTACCCTAAACCTAACACGTACCCTAATCCTAACCCGTACCCTAAACCGAGCCCTAACCCTAACACTAATCCTAACCCTAACCCTAACCCATACCTTACGCCGTACCCGAAGCCCTCCCCAAATCCGTACCCTAAGCCGTACTCTAAGCCTAACCCTAAGCAAAACCCTAACCCTAGGCTACCCTTGACTGCTTCTGCCTCCAATAGATTTCCTAAGCACTAGTGTTTTAAGGAACAGCTTAAAAAGAGAATCCTAATGTGATTTCTTTATAATGTGTGTGTTCCTTATATTATCTTAGTGTCTAAACTCTTCTCCATGGCTGGACTCCCAAATAATATTCCTTTACGTGTTAAAGGGTATCTAGAGTGTGGGATAGGTTTAATAACTACCCTAACCCTAACGCGTACCCTAACCCTAACCCCTACCCTAACCCTAACACGTACCCTAATCCTAACCCGTACCCTAAACCGAGCCCTAACCCTAACACTAACCCTAAACCTAACCCTAAACCATACCCTACGCCGTACCCGAAGCCCTCCACGAACCCGTACCCTAAGCCGTACCCTAAGCCTAACCCTAAGCCTAACCCTAACCCTAGGCTACCCTTGACTGCTTCTGCCTCCAATAGATTTCCTAAGCACTAGTGTTTTAAGGAACAGCTTAAAAAGAGAATCCTAATGGGATTTCTTTATAATGGGTGTGTTCCTTATCTTATCCTAGTGTCTAAACTCTTCTCCATGGCTGGACCCCCAAATAATATTCCTTTACGTGCTAAGGGGTAACTAGAGAGTGGGATAGGTTTAATAACTACCCTAACCCTAACGCGTACCCTAACGCTAACCCCTACCCTAACCCTAACACGTACCCTAATCCTAACCCGTACCCTAAACCGAGCCCTAACCCTAACACTAACCCTAACCCTAACCCTAACCCGTACCCTACGCCGTACCCGAAGCCCTCCCCGAATCCGTACCCTAAGCCGTACCCTAAGCCTAACCCTAAGCCTAACCCTAACCCTAGGCTACCCTTGACTGCTTCTGCCTCCAATAGATTTCCTAAGCACTAGTGTTTTAAGGAACAGCTTAAAAAGAGAATCCTAATGTGATTTCCTTATATTGAGTGTATTCCTCATCTTATCCTAGTGTCTAAACTCTTCTCCATGGCTGGACCCCCAAATAATATTCCTATACGTGCTAAGGGGTAACTAGAGAGTGGGATAGGTTTAATAACTACCCTAACCCTAACGCGTACCCTAACGCTAACCCCTACCCTAATACTAACACGTACCCTAATCCTAACCCATACCCTAAACCGAGCCCTAACCCTAACACTAACCCTAACCCTAACCCTAACCCATACCCTACGCCGTACCCGAAGCCCTCCTCGAACCCGTACCCTAAGCCATACCCTAAGCCTAACCCTAAGCCTAACCCTAACCCTAGGCTACCCTTGACTGCTTCTGCCTCCAATAGATTTCCTAAGCACTAGTGTTTTAAGGAACAGCTTAAAAAGAGAATGCTAATGTGATTTCTTTATAATGGGTGTGTTCCTTATCTTATCCTAGTGTCTAAACTCTTCTCCATGGCTGGACCCCCAAATAATATTCCTTTACGTGCTAAGGGGTAACTAGAGAGTGGGATAGGTTTAATAACTACCCTAACCCTAACGCGTACCCTAACGCTAACCCCTACCCTAACCCTTACACGTACCCTAATCCTAACCCGTACCCTAAACCGAGCCCTAACCTTAACACTAACCCTAACCCTAACCCTAACCTATACCCTACGACGTACCCGAAGCCCTCCCCGAACCCGTACCCTAAGCCGTACCCTAAGCCTAACCCTAAGCCTAACCCTAACCCTAGGCTACCCTTGACTGCTTCTGCCTCCAATAGATTTCCTAAGCACTAGTGTTTTAAGGAACAGCTTAAAAAGAGAATCCTAATGTGATTTCTTTATAATGGGTGTGTTTCTTATATTATCTTAATGTCTAAATTCTTCTCCATGGCTGGACCCCCTAATAATATTCCTTTACGTGCTAAGGGGTATCTAGAGAGTGGGATAGGTTTAATAACTACCCTAAACCTAACGCGTACTCTAACCCTAACCCCTACCCTAACCCTAACTCGTACCCTAATCCTAACCCGTACCCTAAACCGAGCCCTAACCCTAACACTAACCCTAACCCTAACCCTAACCCATACCCTACGCCGTACCCGAAGCCCTCCCCGAACCCGTACCCTAAGCCGTACCCTAAGCCGTACCCTAAGCCTAACCCTAACCCTAGGCTACCCTTGACTGCTTCTGCCTCCAATAGATTTCCTAAGCACTAGTGTTTTAAGGAACAGCTTAAAAAGAGAATCCTAATGTGATTTCTTTATAATGGGTGTGTTCCTTATCTTATCCTAGTGTCTAAACTCTTCTCCATGGCTGGACGCCCAAATAATATTCCTTTACGTGCTAAGGGGTAACTAGAGAGTGGGATAGGTTTAATAACTACCCTAACCCTAACGCGTACCCTAACGCTAACACCTACCCTAACCCTAACACGTACCCTAATCCTAACCCGTACCCTAAACCGAGCCCTAACCCTAACACTAATCCTAACCCTAACCCTAACCCATACCCTACGCCGTACCCGAAGCCCTCCCCGAATCCGTTCCCTAAGCCGTACTCTAAGCCTAACCCTAAGCAAAACCCTAACCCTAGGCTACCCTTGACTGCTTCTGCCTCCAATAGATTTCCTAAGCACTAGTGTTTTAAGGAACAGCTTAAAAAGAGAATCCTAATGTGATTTCTTTATAATGTGTGTGTTCCTTATATTATCTTAGTGTCTAAACTCTTCTCCATGGCTGGACTCCCAAATAATATTCCTTTACGTGTTAAGGGGTATCTAGAGTGTGGGATAGGTTTAATAACTACCCTAACCCTAACGCGTACCCTAACCCTAACCCCTACCCTAACCCTAACACGTACCCTAATCCTAACCCGTACCCTAAACCGAGCCCTAACCCTAACACTAACCCTAAACCTAACCCTAAACCATACCCTACGCCGTACCCGAAGCCCTCCACGAACCCGTACCCTAAGCCGTACCCTAAGCCTAACCCTAAGCCTAACCATAACCCTAAGCTACCCTTGACTGCTTCTGCCTCCAATAGATTTCCTAAGCACTAGTGTTTTAAGGAACAGCTTAAAAAGAGAATCCTAATGTGATTTCTTTATAATGTGTGTGTTCCTTATATTATCTTAGTGTCTAAACTCTTCTCCATGGCTGGACCCCCAAATAATATTCCTTTACGTGCTAAGGGGTATCTAGAGAGTGGGATAGGTTTAATAACTACCCTAACCGTAACGCGTACCCTAACCCTAACCCCTAACCTAACCCTAACACGTACCCTAATCCTAAACCGTAACCTAAACCGAGCCCTAACCCTAACACTAACCCTAACCCTAACCCTAACCCATACCCTACGCCGTACCCGAAGCCCTCCCCGAACCCGTACCCTAAGCCGTACCCTAAGCCTAACCCTAAGCCTAACCCTAACCCTAGGCTACCCTTGACTGCTTCTGCCTCCAATAGATTTCCTAAGCACTAGTGTTTTAAGGAACAGCTTAAAAAGAGAATCCTAATGTGATTTCTTTATAATGGGTGTGTTCCTTATCTTATCCTAGTGTCTAAACTCTTCTCCATGGCTGGACCCCCAAATAATATTCCTTTACGTGCTAAGGGGTAACTAGAGAGTGGGATAGGTTTAATAACTACCCTAACCCTAACGCGTACCCTAACGCTAACCCCTACCCTAACCCTAACACGTACCCTAATCCTAACCCGTACCCTAAACCGAGCCCTAACCCTAACACTAACCCTAACCCTAACCCTAACCCGTACCCTACGCCGTACCCGAAGCCCTCCCCGAACCCGTACCCTAAGCCGTACCCTAAGCCTAACCCTAAGCCTAACCCTAACCCTAGGCTACCCTTGACTGCTTCTGCCTCCAATAGATTTCCTAAGCACTAGTGTTTTAAGGAACAGCTTAAAAAGAGAATCCTAATGTGATTTCTTTATATTGTGTGTGTTCCTCATCTTATCCTAGTGTCTAAACTCTTCTCCATGGCTGGACCCCCAAATAATATTCCTTTACGTGCTAAGGGGTAACTAGAGAGTGGGATAGGTTTAATAACTACCCTAACCCTAACGCGTACCCTAACGCTAACCCCTACCCTAACACTAACACGTACCCTAATCCTAACCCGTACCCTAAACCGAGCCCTAACCCTAACACTAACCCTAACCATAACCCTAACCCATACCCTACGCCGTACCCGAAGCCCTCCCCGAACCCGTACCCTAAGCCGTACCCTAAGCCTAACCCTAAGCCTAACCCTAACCCTAGGCTACCCTTGACTGCTTCTGCCTCCAATAGATTTCCTAAGCACTAGTGTTTTAAGGAACAGCTTAAAAAGAGAATCCTAATGTGATTTCTTTATAATGTGTGTGTTCCTTATATTATCTTAGTGTCTAAACACTTCTCCATGGCTGGACGCCCAAATAATATTCCTTTACGTGCTAAGGAGTATCTAGAGAGTGGGATAGGTTTAATAACTACCCTAACCCTAACGCGTACCCTAACCCTAACCCCTACCCTAACCCTAACACGTACCCTAATCCTAACCCGTACCCTAAACCGAGCCCTAACCCTAACACTAACCCTAACCCTAACCCTAACCCATACCCTACGCCGTACCCGAAGCCCTCCCCGAACCCGTACCCTAAGCCGTACCCTAAGCCTAACCCTAAGCCTAACCCTAACCCTAGGCTACCCTTGACTGCTTCTGCCTCCAATAGATTTCCTAAGCACTAGTGTTTTAAGGAACAGCTTAAAAAGAGAATCCTAATGTGATTTCTTTATAATGGGTGTGTTCCTTATCTTATCCTAGTGTCTAAACTCTTCTCCATGGCTGGACCCCCAAATAATATTCCTTTACGTGCTAAGGGGTAACTAGAGAGTGGGATAGGTTTAATAACTATCCTAACCTTAATGCGTACCCTAACGCTAACCCCTACCCTAACCCTAACACGTACCCTAATCCTAACCCGTACCCTAAACCGAGCCCTAACCCTAACACTAACCCTAACCCTAACCCTAACCCGTACCCTACGCCGTACCCGAAGCCCTTCCCGAACCCGTACCCTAAGCCGTACCCTAAGCCAAACCCTAAGCCTAACCCTAACCCTAGGCTACCCTTGACTGCTTCTGCCTCCAATAGATTTCCTAAGCACTAGTGTTTTAAGGAACAGCTTAAAAAGAGAATCCTAATGTGATTTCTTTATATTGTGTGTGTTCCTCATCTTATCCTAGTGTCTAAACTCTTCTCCATGGCTGGACCCCCAAATAATATTCCTTTACGTGCTAAGGGGTAACTAGAGAGTGGGATAGGTTTAATAACTACCCTAACCCTAACGCGTACCCTAACGCTAACCCCTACCCTAACACTAACACGTGCCCTAATCCTAACCCGTACCCTAAACCGAGCCCTAACCCTAACACTAACCCTAACCCTAACCCTAACCCATACCCTACGCCGTACCCGAAGCCCTCCCCGAACCCGTATCCTAAGCCGTACCCTAAGCCTAACCCTAAACCTAACCCTAACCCTAGGCTACCCTTGACTGCTTCTGCCTCCAATAGATTTCCTAAGCACTAGTGTTTTAAGGAACAGCTTAAAAAGAGAATCCTAATGTGATTTCTTTATAATGGGTGTGTTCCTTATCTTATCCTAGTGTCTAAACTCTTCTCCATGGCTGGACCCCCAAATAATATTCCTTTACGTGCTAAGGGGTAACTAGAGAGTGGGATAGGTTTAATAACTACCCTAACCCTAACGCGTACCCTAACGCTAACCCCTACCCTAACCCTAACACGTACCCTAATCCTAACCCGTACCCTAAACCGAGCCCTAACCCTAACACTAACCCTAACCCTAACCCTAACCCGTACCCTACGCCGTACCCGAAGCCCTCCCCGAACCCGTACCCTAAGCCATACCCTAAGCCTAACCCTAAGCCTAACCCTAACCCTAGGCTACCCTTGACTGCTTCTGCCTCCAATAGATTTCCTAAGCACTAGTGTTTTAAGGAACAGCTTAAAAAGAGAATCCTAATGTGATTTCTTTATAATGTGTGTGTTCCTTATATTATCTTAGTGTCTAAACACTTCTCCATGGCTGGACCCCCAAATAATATTCCTTTACGTGCTAAGGAGTATCTAGAGAGTGGGATAGGTTTAATAACTACACTAACCCTAACGCGTACCCTAACCCTAACCCCTACCCTAACCCTAACACGTACCCTAATCCTAACCCGTACCCTAAACCGAGCCCTAACCCTAACACTAACCCTAACCCTAACCATAACCCGTACCCTACGCCGTACCCGAAGCCCTCCCCGAACCCGTACCCTAAGCCGTACCCTAAGCCTAACCCTAAGCCTAACCCTAACCCTAGGCTACCCTTGACTGCTTCTGCCTCCAATAGATTTCCTAAGCACTAGTGTTTTAAGGAACAGCTTAAAAAGAGAATCCTAATGTGATTTCTTTATATTGTGTGTGTTCCTCATCTTATCCTAGTGTCTAAACTCTTCTCCATGGCTGGACCCCCAAATAATATTCCTTTACGTGCTAAGGGGTAACTAGAGAGTGGGATAGGTTTAATAACTACCCTAACCCTAACGCGTACCCTAACGCTAACCCCTACCCTAACACTAACACGTATCCTAATCCTAAACCGTACCTTAAACCGAGGCCTAACCCTAACACAAACCCTAACCCTAACCCTAACCCATACCCTACGCCGTACCCGAAGCCCTCCCCGAACCCGTACCCTAAGCCGTACCCTAAGCCTAACCCTAAGCCTAACCCTAACCCTAGGCTACCCTTGACTGCTTCTGCCTCCAATAGATTTCCTAAGCACTAGTGTTTTAAGGAACAGCTTAAAAAGAGAATCCTAATGTGATTTCTTTATAATGTGTGTGTTCCTTATCTTATCCTAGTGTCTAAACTCTTCTCCATGGCTGGACCCCCAAATAATATTCCTTTACGTGCTAAGGGGTAACTAGAGAGTGGGATAGGTTTAATAACTACCCTAACCCTAACGCGTACCCTAACGCTAACCCCTACCCTAACCCTAATACGTACCCTAATCCTAACCCGTACCCTAAACCGAGCCCTAACCCTAACACTAACCCTAACCCTAACCCTAACCCATACCCTACGCCGTACCCGAAGCCCTCCCCGAACCCGTACCCTAAGCCGTACCCTAAGCCTAACCCTAAGCCTAACCCTAACCCTAGGCTACTCTTGACTGCTTCTGCCTCCAATAGATTTCCTAAGCACTAGGGTTTTAAGGAACAGCTTAAAAAGAGAATCCTAATGTGATTTCTTTATAATGTGTGTGTTCCTTATATTATCTTAGTGTCTAAACTCTTCTCCATGCCTGGACCCCCAAATAATATTCCTTTACGTGCTAAGGGGTATCTAGAGAGTGGGATAGGTTTAATAACTACCCTAACCCTAATGCGTGCCCTAACCCTAACCCCTACCCTAACCCTAACACGTACCCTAATCCTAACCCGTACCCTAAACCGAGCCCTAACCCTAACACTAACCCTAACCCTAACCCTAACCCATACCCTACGCCGTACCCGAAGCCCTCCCCGAACCCGTACCCTAAGCCGTACCCTAAGCCTAACCCTAAGCCTAACCCTAACCCTAGGCTACCCTTGACTGCTTCTGCCTCCAATAGATTTCCTAAGCACTAGTGTTTTAAGGAACAGCTTAAAAAGAGAATCCTAATGTGATTTCTTTATAATGGGTGTGTTCCTTATCTTATCCTAGTGTCTAAACTCTTCTCCATGGCTGGACCCCCAAATAATATTCCTTTACGTGCTAAGGGGTAAGTAGAGAGTGGGATAGGTTTAATAACTACCCTAACCCTAACGCGTACCCTAACGCTAACCCCTACCCTAACCCTAACACGTACCCTAATCCTAACCCGTACCCTAAACCGAGCCCTAACCCTAACACTAACCCTAACCCTAACCCTAACCCGTACCCTACGCCGTACCCGAAGCCCTCCCCGAACCCGTACCCTAAGCCATACCCTAAGCCTAACCCTAAGCCTAACCCTAACCCTAGGCTACCCTTGACTGCTTCTGCCTCCAATAGATTTCCTAAGCACTAGTGTTTTAAGGAACAGCTTAAAAAGAGAATCCTAATGTGATTTCTTTATAATGTGTGTGTTCCTTATATTATCTTAGTGTCTAAACACTTCTCCATGGCTGGACCCCCAAATAATATTCCTTTACGTGCTAAGGAGTATCTAGAGAGTGGGATAGGTTTAATAACTACCCTAACCCTAACGCATACCCTAACCCTAACCCCTACCCTAACCCTAACACGTACCCTAATCCTAACCCGTACCCTAAACCGAGCCCTAACCCTAACACTAACCCTAACCCTAACCATAACTCGTACCCTACGCCGTACCCGAAGCCCTCCCCGAACCCGTACCCTAAGCCGTACCCTAAGCCTAACCCTAAGCCTAACCCTAACCCTAGGCTACCCTTGACTGCTTCTGCCTCCAATAGATTTCCTAAGCACTAGTGTTTTAAGGAACAGCTTAAAAAGAGAATCCTAATGTGATTTCTTTATATTGTGTGTGTTCCTCATCTTATCCTAGTGTCTAAACTCTTCTCCATGGCTGGACCCCCAAATAATATTCCTTTACGTGCTAAGGGGTAACTAGAGAGTGGGATAGGTTTAATAACTACCCTAACCCTAACGCGTACCCTAACGCTAACCCCTACCCTAACACTAACACGTATCCTAATCCTAAACCGTACCTTAAACCGAGGCCTAACCCTAACACTAACCCTAACCCTAACCCTAACCCATACCCTACGCCGTACCCGAAGCCCTCCCTGAACCCGTACCCTAAGCCGTACCCTAAGCCTAACCCTAAGCCTAACCCTAACCCTAGGCTACCCTTGACTGCTTCTGCCTCCAATAGATTTCCTAAGCACTAGTGTTTTAAGGAACAGCTTAAAAAGAGAATCCTAATGTGATTTCTTTATAATGTGTGTGTTCCTTATCTTATCCTAGTGTCTAAACTCTTCTCCATGGCTGGACCCCCAAATAATATTCCTTTACGTGCTAAGGGGTAACTAGAGAGTGGGATAGGTTTAATAACTACCCTAACCCTAACGCGTACCCTAACGCTAACCCCTACCCTAACCCTAATACGTACCCTAATCCTAACCCGTACCCTAAACCGAGCCCTAACCCTAACACTAACCCTAACCCTAACCCTAACCCATACCCTACGCCGTACCCGAAGCCCTCCCCGAACCCGTACCCTAAGCCGTACCCTAAGCCTAACCCTAAGCCTAACCCTAACCCTAGGCTACTCTTGACTGCTTCTGCCTCCAATAGATTTCCTAAGCACTAGGGTTTTAAGGAACAGCTTAAAAAGAGAATCCTAATGTGATTTCTTTATAATGTGTGTGTTCCTTATATTATCTTAGTGTCTAAACACTTCTCCATGCCTGGACCCCCAAATAATATTCCTTTACGTGCTAAGGGGTATCTAGAGAGTGGGATAGGTTTAATAACTACCCTAACCCTAATGCGTGCCCTAACCCTAACCCCTACCCTAACCCTAACACGTACCCTAATCCTAACCCGTACCCTAAACCGAGCCCTAACCCTAACACTAACCCTAACCCTAACCCTAACCCATACCCTACGCCGTACCCGAAGCCCTCCCCGAACCCGTACCCTAAGCCGTACCCTAAGCCTAACCCTAAGCCTAACCCTAACCCTAGGCTACCCTTGACTGCTTCTGCCTCCAATAGATTTCCTAAGCACTAGTGTTTTAAGGAACAGCTTAAAAAGAGAATCCTAATGTGATTTCTTTATAATGTGTGTGTTCCTTATCTTATCTTAGTGCCTAAACTTTTCTCCATGGATGGACCCCCAAATAATATTCCTTTACGTGCTAAGGGGTATCTAGAGAGTGGGATAGGTTTAATAACTAACCTAACCGTAACGCGTACCCTAAGCCTAACCCCTACCCTAACCCTAACACGTACCCTAATCCTAACCCGTTCCCTAAACCGAGCCCTAACCCTAACACTAACCCTAACCCTAACCCTAACCATACCCTTCACCGTACCCGAAGCCCTCCCCGAACACGTACCCTAAGCCGTACCCTAAGCCTAACCCTAAGCCTAACCCTAACCCTAGGCTACCCTTGACTGCTTCTGCCTCCAATAGATTTCCTAAGCACTAGTGTTTTAAGGAACAGCTTAAAAAGAGAATCCTAATGTGATTTCTTTATAATGTGTGTGTTCCTTATATTATCTTAGTGTCTAAACTCTTCTCCATGGCTGGACCCCCAAATAATATTCCTTTACGTGCTAAGGGCTATCTAGAGAGTGGGATAGGTTTAATAACTACCTTAACCCTAACGCGTACCCTAGCCCTAACCCCTACCCTAACCCTAACACGTACCCTAAACCTAACCCGTACCCTAAACCGAGCCCTAACCCTAACACTAACCCTAACCCTAACCCTAACCCATACCCTACGCCGTACCCGAAGCCCTCCCCGAACCCGTACCCTAAGCCGTACCCTAAGCCTAACCCTAACCCTAGGCTACCCTTGACTGCTTCTGCTTCCAATAGATTTCCTAAGCACTAGTGTTTTAAGGAACAGCTTAAAAAGAGAATCCTAATGTGATTTCTTTATAATGTGTGTGTTCCTTATATTATCTTAGTGTTTAAACACTTCTCCATGGCTGGACCCCCAAATAATATTCCTTTACGTGCTAAGGAGTATCTAGAGAGTGGGATAGGTTTAATAACTACCCTAACCCTAACGCGTACCCTAACCCTAACCCCTACCCTAACCCTAACACGTACCCTAATCCTAACCCGTACCCTAAACCGAGCCCTAACCCTAACACTAACCCTAACCCTAACCCATACACTACGCCGTACCCGAAGCCCTCCACGAACCCGTACCCTAAGCCGTACCCTAAGCCTAACCCTAAGCCTAACCCTAACCCTAGGCTACCCTTGACTGCTTCTGCCTCCAATAGATTTCCTAAGCACTAGTGTTTTAAGGAACAGCTTAAAAAGAGAATCCTAATGTGATTTCTTTATAATGTGTGTGTTCCTTATCTTATCCTAGTGTCTAAACTCTTCTCCATGGCTGGACCCCCAAATAATATTCCTTTACGTGCTAAGGGGTAACTAGAGAGTGGGATAGGTTTAATAACTACCCTAACCCTAACGCGTACCCTAACGCTAACCCCTACCCTAACACTAACACGTACCCTAATCCTAACCCGTACCCTAAACCGAGCCCTAACCCTAACACTAACCCTAACCCTAACCCTAACCCATACCCTACGCCGTACCCGAAGCCCTCCCCGAACCCGTACCCTAAGCCGTACCCTAAGCCTAACCCTAAGCCTAACCCTAACCCTAGGCTACCTTTGACTGCTTCTGCCTCCAATAGATTTCCTAAGCACTAGTGTTTTAAGGAACAGCTTAAAAAGAGAATCCTAATGTGATTTCTTTATAATGGGTGTGTTCCTAATATTATCTTAGTGTCTAAACACTTCTCCATGGCTGCACCCCCAAATAATATTCCTTTACCTGCTAAGGAGTATCTAGAGAGTGGGATAGGTTTAATAACTACCCTAACCCTAACGCGTACCCTAACCCTAACCCCTACCCTAACCCTAACACATACCCTAATCCTAACCCGTACCCTAAACCGAGCCCTAACCCTAACACTAACACTAACCCTAACCCTAACCCATACCCTACGCCGTACCCGAAGCCCTCCACGAACCCGTACCCTAAGCCGTACCCTAAGCCTAACCCTAAGCCTAACCCTAACCCTAGGCTACCCTTGACTGCTTCTGCCTCCAATAGATTTCCTAAGCACTAGTGTTTTAAGGAACAGCTTAAAAAGAGAATCCTAATGTGATTTCTTTATAATGTGTGTGTTCCTTATCTTATCCTAGTGTCTAAACTCTTCTCCATGGCTGGACCCCCAAATAATATTCCTTTACGTGCTAAGGGGTAACTAGAGAGTGGGATAGGTTTAATAACTACCCTAACCCTAACGCGTACCCTAACGCTAACCCCTACCCTAACCCTAATACGTACCCTAATCCTAACCCGTACCCTAAACCGAGCCCTAACCCTAACACTAACCCTAACCCTAACCCTAACCCATACCCTACGCCGTACCCGAAGCCCTCCCCGAACCCGTACCCTAAGCCGTACCCTAAGCCTAACCCTAAGCCTAACCCTAACCCTAGGCTACTCTTGACTGCTTCTGCCTCCAATAGATTTCCAAAGCACTAGGGTTTTAAGGAACAGCTTAAAAAGAGAATCCTAATGTGATTTCTTTATAATGTGTGTGTTCCTTATATTATCTTAGTGTCTAAACTCTTCTCCATGCCTGGACCCCCAAATAATATTCCTTTACGTGCTAAGGGGTATCTAGAGAGTGGGATAGGTTTAATAACTACCCTAACCCTAATGCGTGCCCTAACCCTAACCCCTACCCTAACCCTAACACGTACCCTAATCCTAACCCGTACCCTAAACCGAGCCCTAACCCTAACACTAACCCTAACCCTAACCCTAACCCATACCCTACGCCGTACCCGAAGCCCTCCCCGAACCCGTACCCTAAGCCGTACCCTAAGCCTAACCCTAAGCCTAACCCTAACCCTAGGCTACCCTTGACTGCTTCTGCCTCCAATAGATTTCCTAAGCACTAGTGTTTTAAGGAACAGCTTAAAAAGAGAATCCTAATGTGATTTCTTTATAATGTGTGTGTTCCTTATATTATCTTAGTGTCTAAACTCTTCTCCATGGCTGGACCCCCAAATAATATTCCTTTACGTGCTAAGGGCTATCTAGAGAGTGGGATAGGTTTAATAACTACCTTAACCCTAACGCGTACCCTAGCCCTAACCCCTACCCTAACCCTAACACGTACCCTAAACCTAACCCGTACCCTAAACCGAGCCCTAACCCTAACACTAACCCTAACCCTAACCCTAACCCATACCCTACGCCGTACCCGAAGCCCTCCCCGAACCCGTACCCTAAGCCGTACCCTAAGCCTAACCCTAACCCTAGGCTACCCTTGACTGCTTCTGCCTCCAATAGATTTCCTAAGCACTAGTGTTTTAAGGAACAGCTTAAAAAGAGAATCCTAATGTGATTTCTTTATAATGTGTGTGTTCCTTATATTATCTTAGTGTTTAAACACTTCTCCATGGCTGGACCCCCAAATAATATTCCTTTACGTGCTAAGGAGTATCTAGAGAGTGGGATAGGTTTAATAACTACCCTAACCCTAACGCGTACCCTAACCCTAACCCCTACCCTAACCCTAACACGTACCCTAATACTAACCCGTACCCTAAACCGAGCCCTAACCCTAACACTAACCCTAACCCTAACCCATACACTACGCCGTACCCGAAGCCCTCCACGAACCCGTACCCTAAGCCGTACCCTAAGCCTAACCCTAAGCCTAACCCTAACCCTAGGCTACCCTTGACTGCTTCTGCCTCCAATAGATTTCCTAAGCACTAGTGTTTTAAGGAACAGCTTAAAAAGAGAATCCTAATGTGATTTCTTTATAATGTGTGTGTTCCTTATCTTATCCTAGTGTCTAAACTCTTCTCCATGGCTGGACCCCCAAATAATATTCCTTTACGTGCTAAGGGGTAACTAGAGAGTGGGATAGGTTTAATAACTACCCTAACCCTAACGCGTACCCTAACGCTAACCCCTACCCTAACCCTAATACGTACCCTAATCCTAACCCGTACCCTAAACCGAGCCCTAACCCTAACACTAACCCTAACCCTAACCCTAACCCATACCCTACGCCGTACCCGAAGCCCTCCCCGAACCCGTACCCTAAGCCGTACCCTAAGCCTAACCCTAAGCCTAACCCTAACCCTAGGCTACTCTTGACTGCTTCTGCCTCCAATAGATTTCCAAAGCACTAGGGTTTTAAGGAACAGCTTAAAAAGAGAATCCTAATGTGATTTCTTTATAATGTGTGTGTTCCTTATATTATCTTAGTGTCTAAACTCTTCTCCATGCCTGGACCCCCAAATAATATTCCTTTACGTGCTAAGGGGTATCTAGAGAGTGGGATAGGTTTAATAACTACCCTAACCCTAATGCGTGCCCTAACCCTAACCCCTACCCTAACCCTAACACGTACCCTAATCCTAACCCGTACCCTAAACCGAGCCCTAACCCTAACACTAACCCTAACCCTAACCCTAACCCATACCCTACGCCGTACCCGAAGCCCTCCCCGAACCCGTACCCTAAGCCGTACCCTAAGCCTAACCCTAAGCCTAACCCTAACCCTAGGCTACCCTTGACTGCTTCTGCCTCCAATAGATTTCCTAAGCACTAGTGTTTTAAGGAACAGCTTAAAAAGAGAATCCTAATGTGATTTCTTTATAATGTGTGTGTTCCTTATATTATCTTAGTGTCTAAACTCTTCTCCATGGCTGGACCCCCAAATAATATTCCTTTACGTGCTAAGGGCTATCTAGAGAGTGGGATAGGTTTAATAACTACCTTAACCCTAACGCGTACCCTAGCCCTAACCCCTACCCTAACCCTAACACGTACCCTAAACCTAACCCGTACCCTAAACCGAGCCCTAACCCTAACACTAACCCTAACCCTAACCCTAACCCATACCCTACGCCGTACCCGAAGCCCTCCCCGAACCCGTACCCTAAGCCGTACCCTAAGCCTAACCCTAACCCTAGGCTACCCTTGACTGCTTCTGCCTCCAATAGATTTCCTAAGCACTAGTGTTTTAAGGAACAGCTTAAAAAGAGAATCCTAATGTGATTTCTTTATAATGTGTGTGTTCCTTATATTATCTTAGTGTTTAAACACTTCTCCATGGCTGGACCCCCAAATAATATTCCTTTACGTGCTAAGGAGTATCTAGAGAGTGGGATAGGTTTAATAACTACCCTAACCCTAACGCGTACCCTAACCCTAACCCCTACCCTAACCCTAACACGTACCCTAATACTAACCCGTACCCTAAACCGAGCCCTAACCCTAACACTAACCCTAACCCTAACCCATACACTACGCCGTACCCGAAGCCCTCCACGAACCCGTACCCTAAGCCGTACCCTAAGCCTAACCCTAAGCCTAACCCTAACCCTAGGCTACCCTTGACTGCTTCTGCCTCCAATAGATTTCCTAAGCACTAGTGTTTTAAGGAACAGCTTAAAAAGAGAATCCTAATGTGATTTCTTTATAATGTGTGTGTTCCTTATCTTATCCTAGTGTCTAAACTCTTCTCCATGGCTGGACCCCCAAATAATATTCCTTTACGTGCTAAGGGGTAACTAGAGAGTGGGATAGGTTTAATAACTACCCTAACCCTAACGCGTACCCTAACGCTAACCCCTACCCTAACACTAACACGTACCCTAATCCTAACCCGTACCCTAAACCGAGCCCTAACCCTAACACTAACCCTAACCCTAACCCTAACACATACCCTACGCCGTACCCGAAGCCCTCCCCGAACCCGTACCCTAAGCCGTACCCTAAGCCTAACCCTAACCCTAACCCTAACCCTAGGCTACCCTTGACTGCTTCTGCCTCCAATAGATTTCCTAAGCACTAGTGTTTTAAGGAACAGCTTAAAAAGAGAATCCTAATGTGATTTCTTTATAATGGGTGTGTTCCTAATATTATCTTAGTGTCTAAACACTTCTCCATGGCTGCACCCCCAAATAATATTCCTTTACGTGCTAAGGAGTATCTAGAGAGTGGGATAGGTTTAATAACTACCCTAACCCTAACGCGTACCCTAACCCTAACCCCTACCCTAACCCTAACACATACCCTAATCCTAACCCGTACCCTAAACCGAGCCCTAACCCTAACACTAACACTAACCCTAACCCTAACCCATACCTTACGCAGTACCCGAAGCCCTCCCCGAACCCGTACCCTAAGCCGTACCCTAAGCCTAACCCTAAGCCTAACCCTAACCCTAGGCTACTCTTGACTGCTTCTGCCTCCAATAGATTTCCTAAGCACTAGGGTTTTAAGGAACAGCTTAAAAAGAGAATCCTAATGTGATTTCTTTATAATGTGTGTGTTCCTTATATTATCTTAGTGTCTAAACTCTTCTCCATGGCTGGACCCCCAAATAATATTCCTTTACGTGCTAAGGGGTATCTACAGAGTGGGATAGGTTTAATAACTACCCTAACCCTAATGCGTGCCCTAACCCTAACCCCTACCCTAACCCTAACACGTACCCTAATCCAAACCCGTACCCTAAACCGAGCCCTAACCCTAACACTAACCCTAACCCTAACCCTAACCCATACCCTACGCCGTACCCGAAGCCCTCCCCGAACCCGTACCCTAAGCCGTACCCTAAGCCTAACCCTAACCCTAGGCTACCCTTGACTGCTTCTGCCTCCAATAGATTTCCTAAGCACTAGGGTTTTAAGGAACAGCTTAAAAAGAGAATCCTAATGTGATTTCTTTATAATGGGTGTGTTCCTTATCTTATCTTAGTGCCTAAACTTTTCTCCATGGATGGACCCCCAAATAATATTCCTTTACGTGCTAAGGGGTATCTACAGAGTGGGATAGGTTTAATAACTAACCTAACCGTAACGCGTACCCTAACCCTAACCCCTACCCTAACCCTAACACGTAACCTAATCCTAACCCGTTCCCTAAACCGAGCCCTAACCCTAACACTAACCCTAACCCTAACCCTAACCATACCCTTCGCCGTACCCGAAGCCCTCCCCGAACACGTACCCTAAGCCGTACCCTAAGCCTAACCCTAAGCCTAACCCTAACCCTAGGCTACTCTTGACTGCTTCTGCCTCCAATAGATTTCCTAAGCACTAGTGTTTTAAGGAACAGCTTAAAAAGAGAATCCTAATGTGATTTCTTTATAATGTGTGTGTTCCTTATATTATCTTAGTGTCTAAACTCTTCTCCATGGCTGGACCCCTAAATAATATTCCTTTACGTGCGTAGGGCTATCTAGAGAGTGGGATAGGTTTAATAACTACCTTAACCCTAACGCGTACCCTAACCCTAACCCCTACCCTAACCCTAACACGTACCCTAAACCTAACCCGTACCCTAAACCGAGGCCTAACCCTAACACTAACCCTAACCCTAACCCTAACCCATACCCTACGCCGTACCCGAAGCCCTCCCCGAACCCGTACCCTAAGCCGTACCCTAAGCCTAACCCTAAGCCTAACCCTAACCCTAGGCTACCCTTGACTGCTTCTGCCTCCAATAGATTTCCTAAGCACTAGTGTTTTAAGGAACAGCTTAAAAAGAGAATCCTAATGTGATTTCTTTATAATGTGTGTGTTCCTTATCTTATCCTAGTGTCTAAACTCTTCTCCATGGCTGGACCCCCAAATAATATTCCTTTACGTGCTAAGGGGTAACTAGAGAGTGGGATAGGTTTAATATCTACCCTAACCCTAACGCGTACCCTAACCCTAACCCCTACCCTAACCCTAACACGTACCCTAATCCTAACCCGTACCCTAAACCGAGCCCTAACCCTAACACTAACCCTAACCCTAACCCATACACTACGCCGTACCCGAAGCCCTCCACGAACCCGTACCCTAAGCCGTACCCTAAGCCTAACCCTAAGCCTAACCCTAACCCTAGGCTACCCTTGACTGCTTCTGCCTCCAATAGATTTCCTAAGCACTAGTGTTTTAAGGAACAGCTTAAAAAGAGAATCCTAATGTGATTTCTTTATAATGTGTGTGTTCCTTATCTTATCCTAGTGTCTAAACTCTTCTCCATGGCTGGACCCCCAAATAATATTCCTTTACGTGCTAAGGGGTAACTAGAGAGTGGGATAGGTTTAATAACTACCCTAACCCTAACGCGTACCCTAACGCTAACCCCTACCCTAACACTAACACGTACCCTAATCCTAACCCGTACCCTAAACCGAGCCCTAACCCTAACACTAACCCTAACCCTAACCCTAACCCATACCCTACGCCGTACCCGAAGCCCTCCCCGAACCCGTACCCTAAGCCGTACCCTAAGCCTAACCCTAAGCCTAACCCTAACCCTAGGCTACCTTTGACTGCTTCTGCCTCCAATAGATTTCCTAAGCACTAGTGTTTTAAGGAACAGCTTAAAAAGAGAATCCTAATGTGATTTCTTTATAATGGGTGTGTTCCTAATATTATCTTAGTGTCTAAACACTTCTCCTTGGCTGCACCCCCAAATAATATTCCTTTACCTGCTAAGGAGTATCTAGAGAGTGGGATAGGTTTAATAACTACCCTAACCCTAACGCGTACCCTAACCCTAACCCCTACCCTAACCCTAACACATACCCTAATCCTAACCCGTACCCTAAACCGAGCCCTAACCCTAACACTAACACTAACCCTAACCCTAACCCATACCCTACGCCGTACCCGAAGCCCTCCACGAACCCGTACCCTAAGCCGTACCCTAAGCCTAACCCTAAGCCTAACCCTAACCCTAGGCTACCCTTGACTGCTTCTGCCTCCAATAGATTTCCTAAGCACTAGTGTTTTAAGGAACAGCTTAAAAAGAGAATCCTAATGTGATTTCTTTATAATGTGTGTGTTCCTTATCTTATCCTAGTGTCTAAACTCTTCTCCATGGCTGGACCCCCAAATAATATTCCTTTACGTGCTAAGGGGTAACTAGAGAGTGGGATAGGTTTAATAACTACCCTAACCCTAACGCGTACGCTAACGCTAACCCCTACCCTAACCCTAATACGTACCCTAATCCTAACCCGTACCCTAAACCGAGCCCTAACCCTAACACTAACCCTAACCCTAACCCTAACCCATACCCTACGCCGTACCCGAAGCCCTCCCCGAACCCGTACCCTAAGCCGTACCCTAAGCCTAACCCTAAGCCTAACCCTAACCCTAGGCTACTCTTGACTGCTTCTGCCTCCAATAGATTTCCAAAGCACTAGGGTTTTAAGGAACAGCTTAAAAAGAGAATCCTAATGTGATTTCTTTATAATGTGTGTGTTCCTTATATTATCTTAGTGTCTAAACTCTTCTCCATGCCTGGACCCCCAAATAATATTCCTTTACGTGCTAAGGGGTATCTAGAGAGTGGGATAGGTTTAATAACTACCCTAACCCTAATGCGTGCCCTAACCCTAACCCCTACCCTAACCCTAACACGTACCCTAATCCTAACCCGTACCCTAAACCGAGCCCTAACCCTAACACTAACCCTAACCCTAACCCTAACCCATACCCTACGCCGTACCCGAAGCCCTCCCCGAACCCGTACCCTAAGCCGTACCCTAAGCCTAACCCTAAGCCTAACCCTAACCCTAGGCTACCCTTGACTGCTTCTGCCTCCAATAGATTTCCTAAGCACTAGTGTTTTAAGGAACAGCTTAAAAAGAGAATCCTAATGTGATTTCTTTATAATGTGTGTGTTCCTTATATTATCTTAGTGTCTAAACTCTTCTCCATGGCTGGACCCCCAAATAATATTCCTTTACGTGCTAAGGGCTATCTAGAGAGTGGGATAGGTTTAATAACTACCTTAACCCTAACGCGTACCCTAGCCCTAACCCCTACCCTAACCCTAACACGTACCCTAAACCTAACCCGTACCCTAAACCGAGCCCTAACCCTAACACTAACCCTAACCCTAACCCTAACCCATACCCTACGCCGTACCCGAAGCCCTCCCCGAACCCGTACCCTAAGCCGTACCCTAAGCCTAACCCTAACCCTAGGCTACCCTTGACTGCTTCTGCCTCCAATAGATTTCCTAAGCACTAGTGTTTTAAGGAACAGCTTAAAAAGAGAATCCTAATGTGATTTCTTTATAATGTGTGTGTTCCTTATATTATCTTAGTGTTTAAACACTTCTCCATGGCTGGACCCCCAAATAATATTCCTTTACGTGCTAAGGAGTATCTAGAGAGTGGGATAGGTTTAATAACTACCCTAACCCTAACGCGTACCCTAACCCTAACCCCTACCCTAACCCTAACACGTACCCTAATACTAACCCGTACCCTAAACCGAGCCCTAACCCTAACACTAACCCTAACCCTAACCCATACACTACGCCGTACCCGAAGCCCTCCACGAACCCGTACCCTAAGCCGTACCCTAAGCCTAACCCTAAGCCTAACCCTAACCCTAGGCTACCCTTGACTGCTTCTGCCTCCAATAGATTTCCTAAGCACTAGTGTTTTAAGGAACAGCTTAAAAAGAGAATCCTAATGTGATTTCTTTATAATGTGTGTGTTCCTTATCTTATCCTAGTGTCTAAACTCTTCTCCATGGCTGGACCCCCAAATAATATTCCTTTACGTGCTAAGGGGTAACTAGAGAGTGGGATAGGTTTAATAACTACCCTAACCCTAACGCGTACCCTAACGCTAACCCCTACCCTAACACTAACACGTACCCTAATCCTAACCCGTACCCTAAACCGAGCCCTAACCCTAACACTAACCCTAACCCTAACCCTAACCCATACCCTACGCCGTACCCGAAGCCCTCCCCGAACCCGTACCCTAAGCCGTACCCTAAGCCTAACCCTAACCCTAACCCTAACCCTAGGCTACCCTTGACTGCTTCTGCCTCCAATAGATTTCCTAAGCACTAGTGTTTTAAGGAACAGCTTAAAAAGAGAATCCTAATGTGATTTCTTTATAATGGGTGTGTTCCTAATATTATCTTAGTGTCTAAACACTTCTCCATGGCTGCACCCCCAAATAATATTCCTTTACGTGCTAAGGAGTATCTAGAGAGTGGGATAGGTTTAATAACTACCCTAACCCTAACGCGTACCCTAACCCTAACCCCTACCCTAACCCTAACACGTACCCTAATCCTAACCCGTAACCTAAACCGAGCCCTAACCCTAACACTAACCCTAACCCTAACCCTAACCCATACCCTACGCCGTACCCGAAGCCCTCCCCGAACCCGTACCCTAAGCCGTACCCTAAGCCTAACCCTAAGCCTAACCCTAACCCTAGGCTACTCTTGACTGCTTCTGCCTCCAATAGATTTCCAAAGCACTAGGGTTTTAAGGAACAGCTTAAAAAGAGAATCCTAATGTGATTTCTTTATAATGTGTGTGTTCCTTATATTATCTTAGTGTCTAAACTCTTCTCCATGCCTGGACCCCCAAATAATATTCCTTTACGTGCTAAGGGGTATCTAGAGAGTGGGATAGGTTTAATAACTACCCTAACCCTAATGCGTGCCCTAACCCTAACCCCTACCCTAACCCTAATACGTACCCTAATCCTAACCCGTACCCTAAACCGAGCCCTAACCCTAACACTAACCCTAACCCTAACCCTAACCCATACCCTACGCCGTACCCGAAGCCCTCCCCGAACCCGTACCCTAAGCCGTACCCTAAGCCTAACCCTAAGCCTAACCCTAACCCTAGGCTACTCTTGACTGCTTCTGCCTCCAATAGATTTCCTAAGCACTAGGGTTTTAAGGAACAGCTTAAAAAGAGAATCCTAATGTGATTTCTTTATAATGTGTGTGTTCCTTATATTATCTTAGTGTCTAAACTCTTCTCCATGGCTGGACCCCCAAATGATATTCCTTTACGTGCTAAGGGGTATCTACAGAGTGGGATAGGTTTAATAACTACCCTAACCCTAATGCGTGCCCTAACCCTAACCCCTACCCTAACCCTAACACGTACCCTAATCCAAACCCGTACCCTAAACCGAGCCCTAACCCTAACACTAACCCTAACCCTAACCCTAACCCATACCCTACGCCGTACCCGAAGCCCTCCCCGAACCCGTACCCTAAGCCGTACCCTAAGCCTAACCCTAACCCTAGGCTACCCTTGACTGCTTCTGCCTCCAATAGATTTCCTAAGCACTAGGGTTTTAAGGAACAGCTTAAAAAGAGAATCCTAATGTGATTTCTTTATAATGGGTGTGTTCCTTATCTTATCTTAGTGCCTAAACTTTTCTCCATGGATGGACCCCCAAATAATATTCCTTTACGTGCTAAGGGGTATCTACAGAGTGGGATAGGTTTAATAACTAACCTAACCGTAACGCGTACCCTAACCCTAACCCCTACCCTAACCCTAACACGTAACCTAATCCTAACCCGTTCCCTAAACCGAGCCCTAACCCTAACACTAACCCTAACCCTAACCCTAACCATACCCTTCGCCGTACCCGAAGCCCTCCCCGAACACGTACCCTAAGCCGTACCCTAAGCCTAACCCTAAGCCTAACCCTAACCCTAGGCTACTCTTGACTGCTTCTGCCTCCAATAGATTTCCTAAGCACTAGTGTTTTAAGGAACAGCTTAAAAAGAGAATCCTAATGTGATTTCTTTATAATGTGTGTGTTCCTTATATTATCTTAGTGTCTAAACTCTTCTCCATGGCTGGACCCCTAAATAATATTCCTTTACGTGCGTAGGGCTATCTAGAGAGTGGGATAGGTTTAATAACTACCTTAACCCTAACGCGTACCCTAACCCTAACCCCTACCCTAACCCTAACACGTACCCTAAACCTAACCCGTACCCTAAACCGAGGCCTAACCCTAACACTAACCCTAACCCTAACCCTAACCCATACCCTACGCCGTACCCGAAGCCCTCCCCGAACCCGTACCCTAAGCCGTACCCTAAGCCTAACCCTAAGCCTAACCCTAACCCTAGGCTACCCTTGACTGCTTCTGCCTCCAATAGATTTCCTAAGCACTAGTGTTTTAAGGAACAGCTTAAAAAGAGAATCCTAATGTGATTTCTTTATAATGTGTGTGTTCCTTATCTTATCCTAGTGTCTAAACTCTTCTCCATGGCTGGACCCCCAAATAATATTCCTTTACGTGCTAAGGGGTAACTAGAGAGTGGGATAGGTTTAATATCTACCCTAACCCTAACGCGTACCCTAACCCTAACCCCTACCCTAACCCTAACACGTACCCTAATCCTAACCCGTACCCTAAACCGAGCCCTAACCCTAACACTAACCCTAACCCTAACCCATACACTACGCCGTACCCGAAGCCCTCCACGAACCCGTACCCTAAGCCGTACCCTAAGCCTAACCCTAAGCCTAACCCTAACCCTAGGCTACCCTTGACTGCTTCTGCCTCCAATAGATTTCCTAAGCACTAGTGTTTTAAGGAACAGCTTAAAAAGAGAATCCTAATGTGATTTCTTTATAATGTGTGTGTTCCTTATCTTATCCTAGTGTCTAAACTCTTCTCCATGGCTGGACCCCCAAATAATATTCCTTTACGTGCTAAGGGGTAACTAGAGAGTGGGATAGGTTTAATAACTACCCTAACCCTAACGCGTACCCTAACGCTAACCCCTACCCTAACACTAACACGTACCCTAATCCTAACCCGTACCCTAAACCGAGCCCTAACCCTAACACTAACCCTAACCCTAACCCTAACCCATACCCTACGCCGTACCCGAAGCCCTCCCCGAACCCGTACCCTAAGCCGTACCCTAAGCCTAACCCTAAGCCTAACCCTAACCCTAGGCTACCTTTGACTGCTTCTGCCTCCAATAGATTTCCTAAGCACTAGTGTTTTAAGGAACAGCTTAAAAAGAGAATCCTAATGTGATTTCTTTATAATGGGTGTGTTCCTAATATTATCTTAGTGTCTAAACACTTCTCCTTGGCTGCACCCCCAAATAATATTCCTTTACCTGCTAAGGAGTATCTAGAGAGTGGGATAGGTTTAATAACTACCCTAACCCTAACGCGTACCCTAACCCTAACCCCTACCCTAACCCTAACACATACCCTAATCCTAACCCGTACCCTAAACCGAGCCCTAACCCTAACACTAACACTAACCCTAACCCTAACCCATACCCTACGCCGTACCCGAAGCCCTCCACGAACCCGTACCCTAAGCCGTACCCTAAGCCTAACCCTAAGCCTAACCCTAACCCTAGGCTACCCTTGACTGCTTCTGCCTCCAATAGATTTCCTAAGCACTAGTGTTTTAAGGAACAGCTTAAAAAGAGAATCCTAATGTGATTTCTTTATAATGTGTGTGTTCCTTATCTTATCCTAGTGTCTAAACTCTTCTCCATGGCTGGACCCCCAAATAATATTCCTTTACGTGCTAAGGGGTAACTAGAGAGTGGGATAGGTTTAATAACTACCCTAACCCTAACGCGTACGCTAACGCTAACCCCTACCCTAACCCTAATACGTACCCTAATCCTAACCCGTACCCTAAACCGAGCCCTAACCCTAACACTAACCCTAACCCTAACCCTAACCCATACCCTACGCCGTACCCGAAGCCCTCCCCGAACCCGTACCCTAAGCCGTACCCTAAGCCTAACCCTAAGCCTAACCCTAACCCTAGGCTACTCTTGACTGCTTCTGCCTCCAATAGATTTCCAAAGCACTAGGGTTTTAAGGAACAGCTTAAAAAGAGAATCCTAATGTGATTTCTTTATAATGTGTGTGTTCCTTATATTATCTTAGTGTCTAAACTCTTCTC
This sequence comes from Balaenoptera physalus, assembly GCF_965194825.1. Classification (NCBI taxonomy): domain Eukaryota; kingdom Metazoa; phylum Chordata; class Mammalia; order Artiodactyla; family Balaenopteridae; genus Balaenoptera; species Balaenoptera physalus. The sequence continues at coordinate 74,791 of NW_028126001.1, forward strand.
CATGCCTGGACCCCCAAATAATATTCCTTTACGTGCTAAGGGGTATCTAGAGAGTGGGATAGGTTTAATAACTACCCTAACCCTAATGCGTGCCCTAACCCTAACCCCTACCCTAACCCTAACACGTACCCTAATCCTAACCCGTACCCTAAACCGAGCCCTAACCCTAACACTAACCCTAACCCTAACCCTAACCCATACCCTACGCCGTACCCGAAGCCCTCCCCGAACCCGTACCCTAAGCCGTACCCTAAGCCTAACCCTAACCCTAGGCTACCCTTGACTGCTTCTGCCTCCAATAGATTTCCTAAGCACTAGTGTTTTAAGGAACAGCTTAAAAAGAGAATCCTAATGTGATTTCTTTATAATGTGTGTGTTCCTTATATTATCTTAGTGTTTAAACACTTCTCCATGGCTGGACCCCCAAATAATATTCCTTTACGTGCTAAGGAGTATCTAGAGAGTGGGATAGGTTTAATAACTACCCTAACCCTAACGCGTACCCTAACCCTAACCCCTACCCTAACCCTAACACGTACCCTAATACTAACCCGTACCCTAAACCGAGCCCTAACCCTAACACTAACCCTAACCCTAACCCATACACTACGCCGTACCCGAAGCCCTCCACGAACCCGTACCCTAAGCCGTACCCTAAGCCTAACCCTAAGCCTAACCCTAACCCTAGGCTACCCTTGACTGCTTCTGCCTCCAATAGATTTCCTAAGCACTAGTGTTTTAAGGAACAGCTTAAAAAGAGAATCCTAATGTGATTTCTTTATAATGTGTGTGTTCCTTATCTTATCCTAGTGTCTAAACTCTTCTCCATGGCTGGACCCCCAAATAATATTCCTTTACGTGCTAAGGGGTAACTAGAGAGTGGGATAGGTTTAATAACTACCCTAACCCTAACGCGTACCCTAACGCTAACCCCTACCCTAACACTAACACGTACCCTAATCCTAACCCGTACCCTAAACCGAGCCCTAACCCTAACACTAACCCTAACCCTAACCCTAACCCATACCCTACGCCGTACCCGAAGCCCTCCCCGAACCCGTACCCTAAGCCGTACCCTAAGCCTAACCCTAACCCTAACCCTAACCCTAGGCTACCCTTGACTGCTTCTGCCTCCAATAGATTTCCTAAGCACTAGTGTTTTAAGGAACAGCTTAAAAAGAGAATCCTAATGTGATTTCTTTATAATGGGTGTGTTCCTAATATTATCTTAGTGTCTAAACACTTCTCCATGGCTGCACCCCCAAATAATATTCCTTTACGTGCTAAGGAGTATCTAGAGAGTGGGATAGGTTTAATAACTACCCTAACCCTAACGCGTACCCTAACCCTAACCCCTACCCTAACCCTAACACGTACCCTAATCCTAACCCGTAACCTAAACCGAGCCCTAACCCTAACACTAACCCTAACCCTAACCCTAACCCATACCCTACGCCGTACCCGAAGCCCTCCCCGAACCCGTACCCTAAGCCGTACCCTAAGCCTAACCCTAAGCCTAACCCTAACCCTAGGCTACTCTTGACTGCTTCTGCCTCCAATAGATTTCCAAAGCACTAGGGTTTTAAGGAACAGCTTAAAAAGAGAATCCTAATGTGATTTCTTTATAATGTGTGTGTTCCTTATATTATCTTAGTGTCTAAACTCTTCTCCATGCCTGGACCCCCAAATAATATTCCTTTACGTGCTAAGGGGTATCTAGAGAGTGGGATAGGTTTAATAACTACCCTAACCCTAATGCGTGCCCTAACCCTAACCCCTACCCTAACCCTAATACGTACCCTAATCCTAACCCGTACCCTAAACCGAGCCCTAACCCTAACACTAACCCTAACCCTAACCCTAACCCATACCCTACGCCGTACCCGAAGCCCTCCCCGAACCCGTACCCTAAGCCGTACCCTAAGCCTAACCCTAAGCCTAACCCTAACCCTAGGCTACTCTTGACTGCTTCTGCCTCCAATAGATTTCCTAAGCACTAGGGTTTTAAGGAACAGCTTAAAAAGAGAATCCTAATGTGATTTCTTTATAATGTGTGTGTTCCTTATATTATCTTAGTGTCTAAACTCTTCTCCATGGCTGGACCCCCAAATAATATTCCTTTACGTGCTAAGGGGTATCTACAGAGTGGGATAGGTTTAATAACTACCCTAACCCTAATGCGTGCCCTAACCCTAACCCCTACCCTAACCCTAACACGTACCCTAATCCAAACCCGTACCCTAAACCGAGCCCTAACCCTAACACTAACCCTAACCCTAACCCTAACCCATACCCTACGCCGTACCCGAAGCCCTCCCCGAACCCGTACCCTAAGCCGTACCCTAAGCCTAACCCTAACCCTAGGCTACCCTTGACTGCTTCTGCCTCCAATAGATTTCCTAAGCACTAGGGTTTTAAGGAACAGCTTAAAAAGAGAATCCTAATGTGATTTCTTTATAATGGGTGTGTTCCTTATCTTATCTTAGTGCCTAAACTTTTCTCCATGGATGGACCCCCAAATAATATTCCTTTACGTGCTAAGGGGTATCTACAGAGTGGGATAGGTTTAATAACTAACCTAACCGTAACGCGTACCCTAACCCTAACCCCTACCCTAACCCTAACACGTAACCTAATCCTAACCCGTTCCCTAAACCGAGCCCTAACCCTAACACTAACCCTAACCCTAACCCTAACCATACCCTTCGCCGTACCCGAAGCCCTCCCCGAACACGTACCCTAAGCCGTACCCTAAGCCTAACCCTAAGCCTAACCCTAACCCTAGGCTACTCTTGACTGCTTCTGCCTCCAATAGATTTCCTAAGCACTAGTGTTTTAAGGAACAGCTTAAAAAGAGAATCCTAATGTGATTTCTTTATAATGTGTGTGTTCCTTATATTATCTTAGTGTCTAAACTCTTCTCCATGGCTGGACCCCTAAATAATATTCCTTTACGTGCGTAGGGCTATCTAGAGAGTGGGATAGGTTTAATAACTACCTTAACCCTAACGCGTACCCTAACCCTAACCCCTACCCTAACCCTAACACGTACCCTAAACCTAACCCGTACCCTAAACCGAGGCCTAACCCTAACACTAACCCTAACCCTAACCCTAACCCATACCCTACGCCGTACCCGAAGCCCTCCCCGAACCCGTACCCTAAGCCGTACCCTAAGCCTAACCCTAAGCCTAACCCTAACCCTAGGCTACCCTTGACTGCTTCTGCCTCCAATAGATTTCCTAAGCACTAGTGTTTTAAGGAACAGCTTAAAAAGAGAATCCTAATGTGATTTCTTTATAATGTGTGTGTTCCTTATCTTATCCTAGTGTCTAAACTCTTCTCCATGGCTGGACCCCCAAATAATATTCCTTTACGTGCTAAGGGGTAACTAGAGAGTGGGATAGGTTTAATATCTACCCTAACCCTAACGCGTACCCTAACCCTAACCCCTACCCTAACCCTAACACGTACCCTAATCCTAACCCGTACCCTAAACCGAGCCCTAACCCTAACACTAACCCTAACCCTAACCCATACACTACGCCGTACCCGAAGCCCTCCACGAACCCGTACCCTAAGCCGTACCCTAAGCCTAACCCTAAGCCTAACCCTAACCCTAGGCTACCCTTGACTGCTTCTGCCTCCAATAGATTTCCTAAGCACTAGTGTTTTAAGGAACAGCTTAAAAAGAGAATCCTAATGTGATTTCTTTATAATGTGTGTGTTCCTTATCTTATCCTAGTGTCTAAACTCTTCTCCATGGCTGGACCCCCAAATAATATTCCTTTACGTGCTAAGGGGTAACTAGAGAGTGGGATAGGTTTAATAACTACCCTAACCCTAACGCGTACCCTAACGCTAACCCCTACCCTAACACTAACACGTACCCTAATCCTAACCCGTACCCTAAACCGAGCCCTAACCCTAACACTAACCCTAACCCTAACCCTAACCCATACCCTACGCCGTACCCGAAGCCCTCCCCGAACCCGTACCCTAAGCCGTACCCTAAGCCTAACCCTAAGCCTAACCCTAACCCTAGGCTACCTTTGACTGCTTCTGCCTCCAATAGATTTCCTAAGCACTAGTGTTTTAAGGAACAGCTTAAAAAGAGAATCCTAATGTGATTTCTTTATAATGGGTGTGTTCCTAATATTATCTTAGTGTCTAAACACTTCTCCTTGGCTGCACCCCCAAATAATATTCCTTTACCTGCTAAGGAGTATCTAGAGAGTGGGATAGGTTTAATAACTACCCTAACCCTAACGCGTACCCTAACCCTAACCCCTACCCTAACCCTAACACATACCCTAATCCTAACCCGTACCCTAAACCGAGCCCTAACCCTAACACTAACACTAACCCTAACCCTAACCCATACCCTACGCCGTACCCGAAGCCCTCCACGAACCCGTACCCTAAGCCGTACCCTAAGCCTAACCCTAAGCCTAACCCTAACCCTAGGCTACCCTTGACTGCTTCTGCCTCCAATAGATTTCCTAAGCACTAGTGTTTTAAGGAACAGCTTAAAAAGAGAATCCTAATGTGATTTCTTTATAATGTGTGTGTTCCTTATCTTATCCTAGTGTCTAAACTCTTCTCCATGGCTGGACCCCCAAATAATATTCCTTTACGTGCTAAGGGGTAACTAGAGAGTGGGATAGGTTTAATAACTACCCTAACCCTAACGCGTACGCTAACGCTAACCCCTACCCTAACCCTAATACGTACCCTAATCCTAACCCGTACCCTAAACCGAGCCCTAACCCTAACACTAACCCTAACCCTAACCCTAACCCATACCCTACGCCGTACCCGAAGCCCTCCCCGAACCCGTACCCTAAGCCGTACCCTAAGCCTAACCCTAAGCCTAACCCTAACCCTAGGCTACTCTTGACTGCTTCTGCCTCCAATAGATTTCCAAAGCACTAGGGTTTTAAGGAACAGCTTAAAAAGAGAATCCTAATGTGATTTCTTTATAATGTGTGTGTTCCTTATATTATCTTAGTGTCTAAACTCTTCTCCATGCCTGGACCCCCAAATAATATTCCTTTACGTGCTAAGGGGTATCTAGAGAGTGGGATAGGTTTAATAACTACCCTAACCCTAATGCGTGCCCTAACCCTAACCCCTACCCTAACCCTAACACGTACCCTAATCCTAACCCGTACCCTAAACCGAGCCCTAACCCTAACACTAACCCTAACCCTAACCCTAACCCATACCCTACGCCGTACCCGAAGCCCTCCCCGAACCCGTACCCTAAGCCGTACCCTAAGCCTAACCCTAAGCCTAACCCTAACCCTAGGCTACCCTTGACTGCTTCTGCCTCCAATAGATTTCCTAAGCACTAGTGTTTTAAGGAACAGCTTAAAAAGAGAATCCTAATGTGATTTCTTTATAATGTGTGTGTTCCTTATATTATCTTAGTGTCTAAACTCTTCTCCATGGCTGGACCCCCAAATAATATTCCTTTACGTGCTAAGGGCTATCTAGAGAGTGGGATAGGTTTAATAACTACCTTAACCCTAACGCGTACCCTAGCCCTAACCCCTACCCTAACCCTAACACGTACCCTAAACCTAACCCGTACCCTAAACCGAGCCCTAACCCTAACACTAACCCTAACCCTAACCCTAACCCATACCCTACGCCGTACCCGAAGCCCTCCCCGAACCCGTACCCTAAGCCGTACCCTAAGCCTAACCCTAACCCTAGGCTACCCTTGACTGCTTCTGCCTCCAATAGATTTCCTAAGCACTAGTGTTTTAAGGAACAGCTTAAAAAGAGAATCCTAATGTGATTTCTTTATAATGTGTGTGTTCCTTATATTATCTTAGTGTTTAAACACTTCTCCATGGCTGGACCCCCAAATAATATTCCTTTACGTGCTAAGGAGTATCTAGAGAGTGGGATAGGTTTAATAACTACCCTAACCCTAACGCGTACCCTAACCCTAACCCCTACCCTAACCCTAACACGTACCCTAATACTAACCCGTACCCTAAACCGAGCCCTAACCCTAACACTAACCCTAACCCTAACCCATACACTACGCCGTACCCGAAGCCCTCCACGAACCCGTACCCTAAGCCGTACCCTAAGCCTAACCCTAAGCCTAACCCTAACCCTAGGCTACCCTTGACTGCTTCTGCCTCCAATAGATTTCCTAAGCACTAGTGTTTTAAGGAACAGCTTAAAAAGAGAATCCTAATGTGATTTCTTTATAATGTGTGTGTTCCTTATCTTATCCTAGTGTCTAAACTCTTCTCCATGGCTGGACCCCCAAATAATATTCCTTTACGTGCTAAGGGGTAACTAGAGAGTGGGATAGGTTTAATAACTACCCTAACCCTAACGCGTACCCTAACGCTAACCCCTACCCTAACACTAACACGTACCCTAATCCTAACCCGTACCCTAAACCGAGCCCTAACCCTAACACTAACCCTAACCCTAACCCTAACCCATACCCTACGCCGTACCCGAAGCCCTCCCCGAACCCGTACCCTAAGCCGTACCCTAAGCCTAACCCTAACCCTAACCCTAACCCTAGGCTACCCTTGACTGCTTCTGCCTCCAATAGATTTCCTAAGCACTAGTGTTTTAAGGAACAGCTTAAAAAGAGAATCCTAATGTGATTTCTTTATAATGGGTGTGTTCCTAATATTATCTTAGTGTCTAAACACTTCTCCATGGCTGCACCCCCAAATAATATTCCTTTACGTGCTAAGGAGTATCTAGAGAGTGGGATAGGTTTAATAACTACCCTAACCCTAACGCGTACCCTAACCCTAACCCCTACCCTAACCCTAACACATACCCTAATCCTAACCCGTACCCTAAACCGAGCCCTAACCCTAACACTAACACTAACCCTAACCCTAACCCATACCCTACGCAGTACCCGAAGCCCTCCACGAACCCGTACCCTAAGCCGTACCCTAAGCGTAACCCTAAGCCTAACCCTAACCCTAGGCTACCCTTGACTGCTTCTGCCTCCAATAGATTTCCTAAGCACTAGTGTTTTAAGGAACAGCTTAAAAAGAGAATCCTAATGTGATTTCTTTATAATGTGTGTGTTCCTTATCTTATCCTAGTGTCTAAACTCTTCTCCATGGCTGGACCCCCAAATAATATTCCTTTACGTGCTAAGGGGTAACTAGAGAGTGGGATAGGTTTAATAACTACCCTAACCCTAACGCGTACCCTAACGCTAACCCCTACCCTAACCCTAATACGTACCCTAATCCTAACCCGTACCCTAAACCGAGCCCTAACCCTAACACTAACCCTAACCCTAACCCTAACCCATACCCTACGCCGTACCCGAAGCCCTCCCCGAACCCGTACCCTAAGCCGTACCCTAAGCCTAACCCTAAGCCTAACCCTAACCCTAGGCTACTCTTGACTGCTTCTGCCTCCAATAGATTTCCTAAGCACTAGGGTTTTAAGGAACAGCTTAAAAAGAGAATCCTAATGTGATTTCTTTATAATGTGTGTGTTCCTTATATTATCTTAGTGTCTAAACTCTTCTCCATGGCTGGACCCCCAAATAATATTCCTTTACGTGCTAAGGGGTATCTAGAGAGTGGGATAGGTTTAATAACTACCCTAACCCTAATGCGTGCCCTAACCCTAACCCCTACCCTAACCCTAACACGTACCCTAATCCAAACCCGTACCCTAAACCGAGCCCTAACCCTAACACTAACCCTAACCCTAACCCTAACCCATACCCTACGCCGTACCCGAAGCCCTCCCCGAACCCGTACCCTAAGCCGTACCCTAAGCCTAACCCTAACCCTAGGCTACCCTTGACTGCTTCTGCCTCCAATAGATTTCCTAAGCACTAGGGTTTTAAGGAACAGCTTAAAAAGAGAATCCTAATGTGATTTCTTTATAATGGGTGTGTTCCTTATCTTATCTTAGTGCCTAAACTTTTCTCCATGGATGGACCCCCAAATAATATTCCTTTACGTGCTAAGGGGTATCTACAGAGTGGGATAGGTTTAATAACTAACCTAACCGTAACGCGTACCCTAACCCTAACCCCTACCCTAACCCTAACACGTAACCTAATCCTAACCCGTTCCCTAAACCGAGCCCTAACCCTAACACTAACCCTAACCCTAACCCTAACCATACCCTTCGCCGTACCCGAAGCCCTCCCCGAACACGTACCCTAGGCCGTACCCTAAGCCTAACCCTAAGCCTAACCCTAACCCTAGGCTACCCTTGACTGCTTCTGCCTCCAATAGATTTCCTAAGCACTAGTGTTTTAAGGAACAGCTTAAAAAGAGAATCCTAATGTGATTTCTTTATAATGTGTGTGTTCCTTATATTATCTTAGTGTCTAAACTCTTCTCCATGGCTGGACCCCTAAATAATATTCCTTTACGTGCGTAGGGCTATCTAGAGAGTGGGATAGGTTTAATAACTACCTTAACCCTAACGCGTACCCTAACCCTAACCCCTACCCTAACCCTAACACGTACCCTAAACCTAACCCGTACCCTAAACCGAGGCCTAACCCTAACACTAACCCTAACCCTAACCCTAACCCATACCCTACGCCGTACCCGAAGCCCTCCCCGAACCCGTACCCTAAGCCGTACCCTAAGCCTAACCCTAAGCCTAACCCTAACCCTAGGCTACCCTTGACTGCTTCTGCCTCCAATAGATTTCCTAAGCACTAGTGTTTTAAGGAACAGCTTAAAAAGAGAATCCTAATGTGATTTCTTTATAATGTGTGTGTTCCTTATCTTATCCTAGTGTCTAAACTCTTCTCCATGGCTGGACCCCCAAATAATATTCCTTTACGTGCTAAGGGGTAACTAGAGAGTGGGATAGGTTTAATATCTACCCTAACCCTAACGCGTACCCTAACGCTAACCCCTACCCTAACCCTAATACGTACCCTAATCCTAACCCGTACCCTAAACCGAGCCCTAACCCTAACACTAACCCTAACCCTAACCCTAACCCATACCCTACGCCGTACCCGAAGCCCTCCCCGAACCCGTACCCTAAGCCGTACCCTAAGCCTAACCCTAAGCCTAACCCTAACCCTAGGCTAGTCTTGACTGCTTCTGCCTCCAATAGATTTCCTAAGCACTAGGGTTTTAAGGAACAGCTTAAAAAGAGAATCCTAATGTGATTTCTTTATAATGTGTGTGTTCCTTATATTATCTTAGTGTCTAAACTCTTCTCCATGCCTGGACCCCCAAATAATATTCCTTTACGTGCTAAGGGGTATCTAGAGAGTGGGATAGGTTTAATAACTACCCTAACCCTAATGCGTGCCCTAACCCTAACCCCTACCCTAACCCTAACACGTACCCTAATCCTAACCCGTACCCTAAACCGAGCCCTAACCCTAACACTAACCCTAACCCTATCCCTAACCCATACCCTACGCCGTACCCGAAGCCCTCCCCGAACCCGTACCCTAAGCCGTACCCTAAGCCTAACCCTAAGCCTAACCCTAACCCTAGGCTACCCTTGACTGCTTCTGCCTCCAATAGATTTCCTAAGCACTAGTGTTTTAAGGAACAGCTTAAAAAGAGAATCCTAATGTGATTTCTTTATAATGTGTGTGTTCCTTATCTTATCTTAGTGCCTAAACTTTTCTCCATGGATGGACCCCCAAATAATATTCCTTTACGTGCTAAGGGGTATCTAGAGAGTGGGATAGGTTTAATAACTAACCTAACCGTAACGCGTACCCTAAGCCTAACCCCTACCCTAACCCTAACACGTACCCTAATCCTAACCCGTTCCCTAAACCGAGCCCTAACCCTAACACTAACCCTAACCCTAACCCTAACCATACCCTTCGCCGTACCCGAAGCCCTCCCCGAACACGTACCCTAAGCCGTACCCTAAGCCTAACCCTAAGCCTAACCCTAACCCTAGGCTTCCCTTGACTGCTTCTGCCTCCAATAGATTTCCTAAGCACTAGTGTTTTAAGGAACAGCTTAAAAAGAGAATCCTAATGTGATTTCTTTATAATGTGTGTGTTCCTTATATTATCTTAGTGTCTAAACTCTTCTCCATGGCTGGACTTCCAAATAATATTCCTTTACGTGCTAAGGGCTATCTAGAGAGTGGGATAGGTTTAATAACTACCTTAACCCTAACGCGTACCCTAACCCTAACCCCTACCCTAACCCTAACACGTACCCTAAACCTAACCCGTACCCTAAACCGAGCCCTAACCCTAACACTAACCCTAACCCTAACCCTAACCCATACCCTACGCCGTACCCGAAGCCCTCCCCGAACCCGTACCCTAAGCCGTACCCTAAGCCTAACCCTAACCCTAGGCTACCCTTGACTGCTTCTGCCTCCAATAGATTTCCTAAGCACTAGTGTTTTAAGGAACAGCTTAAAAAGAGAATCCTAATGTGATTTCTTTATAATTTGTGTGTTCCTTATATTATCTTAGTGTTTAAACACTTCTCCATGGCTGGACCCCCAAATAATATTCCTTTACGTGCTAAGGAGTATCTAGAGAGTGGGATAGGTTTAATAACTACCCTAACCCTAACGCGTACCCTAACCCTAACCCCTACCCTAACCCTAACACGTACCCTAATCCTAACCCGTACCCTAAACCGAGCCCTAACCCTAACACTAACCCTAACCCTAACCCATACACTACGCCGTACCCGAAGCCCTCCACGAACCCGTACCCTAAGCCGTACCCTAAGCCTAACCCTAAGCCTAACCCTAACCCTAGGCTACCCTTGACTGCTTCTGCCTCCAATAGATTTCCTAAGCACTAGTGTTTTAAGGAACAGCTTAAAAAGAGAATCCTAATGTGATTTCTTTATAATGTGTGTGTTCCTTATCTTATCCTAGTGTCTAAACTCTTCTCCATGGCTGGACCCCCAAATAATATTCCTTTACGTGCTAAGGGGTAACTAGAGAGTGGGATAGGTTTAATAACTACCCTAACCCTAACGCGTACCCTAACGCTAACCCCTACCCTAACACTAACACGTACCCTAATCCTAACCCGTACCCTAAACCGAGCCCTAACCCTAACACTAACCCTAACCCTAACCCTAACCCATACCCTACGCCGTACCCGAAGCCCTCCCCGAACCCGTACCCTAAGCCGTACCCTAAGCCTAACCCTAAGCCTAACCCTAACCCTAGGCTACCTTTGACTGCTTCTGCCTCCAATAGATTTCCTAAGCACTAGTGTTTTAAGGAACAGCTTAAAAAGAGAATCCTAATGTGATTTCTTTATAATGGGTGTGTTCCTAATATTATCTTAGTGTCTAAACACTTCTCCATGGCTGCACCCCCAAATAATATTCCTTTACGTGCTAAGGAGTATCTAGAGAGTGGGATAGGTTTAATAACTACCCTAACCCTAACGCGTACCCTAACCCTAACCCCTACCCTAACCCTAACACATATCCTAATCCTAACCCGTACCCTAAACCGAGCCCTAACCCTAACACTAACACTAACCCTAACCCTAACCCATACCCTACGCCGTACCCGAAGCCCTCCACGAACCCGTACCCTAAGCCGTACCCTAAGCCTAACCCTAAGCCTAACCCTAACCCTAGGCTACCCTTGACTGCTTCTGCCTCCAATAGATTTCCTAAGCACTAGTGTTTTAAGGAACAGCTTAAAAAGAGAATCCTAATGTGATTTCTTTATAATGTGTGTGTTCCTTATCTTATCCTAGTGTCTAAACTCTTCTCCATGGCTGGACCCCCAAATAATATTCCTTTACGTGCTAAGGGGTAACTAGAGAGTGGGATAGGTTTAATAACTACCCTAACCCTAACGCGTACCCTAACGCTAACCCCTACCCTAACCCTAATACGTACCCTAATCCTAACCCATACCCTAAACCGAGCCCTAACCCTAACACTAACCCTAATCCTAACCCTAACCCATACCCTACGCCGTACCCGAAGCCCTCCCCGAACCCGTACCCTAAGCCGTACCCTAAGCCTAACCCTAAGCCTAACCCTAACCCTAGGCTACTCTTGACTGCTTCTGCCTCCAATAGATTTCCTAAGCACTAGGGTTTTAAGGAACAGCTTAAAAAGAGAATCCTAATGTGATTTCTTTATAATGTGTGTGTTCCTTATATTATCTTAGTGTCTAAACTCTTCTCCATGGCTGGACCCCCAAATAATATTCCTTTACGTGCTAAGGGGTATCTAGAGAGTGGGATAGGTTTAATAACTACCCTAACCCTAATGCGTGCCCTAACCCTAACCCCTACCCTAACCCTAACACGTACCCTAATCCATACCCGTACCCTAAACCGAGCCCTAACCCTAACACTAACCCTAACCCTAACCCTAACCTATACCCTACGCCGTACCCGAAGCCCTCCCCGAACCCGTACCCTAAGCCGTACCCTAAGCCTAACCCTAACCCTAGGCTACCCTTGACTGCTTCTGCCTCCAATAGATTTCCTAAGCACTAGGGTTTTAAGGAACAGCTTAAAAAGAGAATCCTAATGTGATTTCTTTATAATGGGTGTGTTCCTTATCTTATCTTAGTGCCTAAACTTTTCTCCATGGATGGACCCCCAAATAATATTCCTTTACGTGCTAAGGGGTATCTAGAGAGTGGGATAGGTTTAATAACTAACCTAACCGTAACGCGTACCCTAACCCTAACCCCTACCCTAACCCTAACACGTAACCTAATCCTAACCCGTTCCCTAAACCGAGCCCTAACCCTAACACTAACCCTAACCCTAACCCTAACCATACCCTTCGCCGTACCCGAAGCCCTCCCCGAACACGTACCCTAAGCCATACCCTAAGCCTAACCCTAAGCCTAACCCTAACCCTAGGCTACCCTTGACTGCTTCTGCCTCCAATAGATTTCCTAAGCACTAGTGTTTTAAGGAACAGCTTAAAAAGAGAATCCTAATGTGATTTCTTTATAATGTGTGTGTTCCTTATATTATCTTAGTGTCTAAACTCTTCTCCATGGCTGGACCCCTAAATAATATTCCTTTACGTGCTTAGGGCTATCTAGAGAGTGGGATAGGTTTAATAACTACCTTAACCCTAACGCGTACCCTAACCCTAACCCCTACCCTAACCCTAACACGTACCCTAAACCTAACCCGTTCCCTAAACCGAGCCCTAACCCTAACACTAACCCTAACCCTAACCCTAACCCATACCCTACGCCGTAACCGAAGCCCTCCCCGAACCCGTACCCTAAGCCGTACCCTAAGCCTAACCCTAACCCTAGGCTACCCTTGACTGCTTCTGCCTCCAATAGATTTCCTAAGCACTAGTGTTTTAAGGAACAGCTTAAAAAGAGAATCCTAATGTGATTTCTTTATAATGGGTGTGTTCCTTATCTTTTCCTAGTGTCTAAACTCTTCTCCATGGCTGGACCCCCAAATAATATTCCTTTACGTGCTAAGGGGTAACTAGAGAGTGGGATAGGTTTAATAACTACCCTAACCCTAACGCGTACCCTAACGCTAACCCCTACCCTAACCCTAACACGTACCCTAATCCTAACCTGTACCCTAAACCGAGCCCTAACCCTAACACTAACCCTAACCCTAACCCTAACCCATACCCTACGCCGTACCCGAAGCCCTCCCCGAACCCGTACCCTAAGCCGTACCCTAAGCCTAACCCTAAGCCTAACCCTAACCCTAGGCTACCCTTGACTGCTTCTGCCTCCAATAGATTTCCTAAGCACTAGGGTTTTAAGGAACAGCTTAAAAAGAGAATCCTAATGTGATTTCTTTATAATGTGTGTGTTCCTTATATTATCTTAGTGTCTAAACTCTTCTCCATGGCTGGACCCCCAAATAATATTCCTTTACGTGCTAAGGGGTATCTAGAGAGTGGGATAGGTTTAATAACTACCCTAACCCTAATGCGTGCCCTAACCCTAACCCCTACCCTAACCCTAACACGTACCCTAATCCTAACCCGTACCCTAAACCGAGCCCTAACCCTAACACTAACCCTAACCCTAACCCTAACCCATACCCTACGCCGTACCCAAAGCCCTCCCCGAACCCGTACCCTAAGCCGTACCCTAAGCCTAACCCTAAGCCTAACCCTAACCCTAGGCTACCCTTGACTGCTTCTGCCTCCAATAGATTTCCTAAGCACTAGTGTTTTAAGGAACAGCTTAAAAAGAGAATCCTAATGTGATTTCTTTATAATGTGTGGGTTCCTTATATTATCTTAGTGTCTAAACTCTTCTCCATGGCTGGAACCGCAAATAATATTCCTTTACGTGCTAAGGGCTATCTAGAGAGTGGGATAGGTTTAATAACTACCCTAACCCTAACGCGTACCCTAACCCTAACCCCTACCCTAACCCTAACACGTACCCTAATCCTAACCCGTACCCTAAACCGAGGCCTAACCCTAACACTAAACCTAACCCTAACCCTAACCCATAACCTACGCCGTACCCGAAGCCCTCCCCGAACCCGTACCCTAAGCCGTACCCTAAGCCTAACCCTAAGCCTAACCCTAACCGTAGGCTACCCTTGACTGCTTCTGCCTCCAATAGATTTCCTAAGCACTAGTGTTTTAAGGAACAGCTTAAAAATAGAATCCTAATGTTATTTCTTTATAATGGGTGTGTTTCTTATCTTATCCTAGTGTCTAAACTCTTCTCCATGGCTGGACCCCCAAATAATATTCCTTTACGTGCTAAGGGGTAACTAGAGAGTGGGATAGGTTTAATAACTACCCTAACCCTAACGCGTACCCTAACGCTAACCCTTACCCTAACCCTAACACGTACCCTAATCCTAACCTGTAACGTAAACCGAGCCCTAACCCTAACACTAACCCTAACCCTAACCCATACCCTACGCCGTACCCGAAGCCCACCCCGAACCCGTACCCTAAGCCGTACCCTAAGCCTAACCCTAAGCCTAACCCTAACCCTAGGCTACCCTTGACTGCTTCTGCCTCCAATAGATTTCCTAAGCACTAGTGTTTTAAGGAACAGCTTAAAAAGAGAATCCTAATGTGATTTCTTTATAATGTGTGTGTTCCTTATATTATCTTAGTGTCTAAACTCTTCTCCATGGCTGGACCCCCAAATAATATTCCTTTACGTGCTAAGGGGTATCTAGAGAGTGGGATAGGTTTAATAACTACCCTAACCCTAACGCGTAACCTAACCCTAACCCCTACCCTAACCCTAACACGTACCCTAATCCTAACCCGTACCCTAAACCGAGCCCTAACCCTAACACTAACCCTAACCCTAACCCTAACCCATACCCTACGCCGTACCCGAAGCCCTCCCCGAACCCGTACCCTAAGCCGTACCCTAAGCCTAACCCTAAGCCTAACCCTTACCCTAGGCTACCCTTGACTGCTTCTGCCTCCAATAGATTTCCTAAGCACTAGTGTTTTAAGGAACAGCTTAAAAAGAGAATCCTAATGTGATTTCTTTATATTGGGTGTGTTCCTTATCTAATCCTAGTGTCTAAACTCTTCTCCATGGCTGGACCCCCAAATAACATTCCTTTATGTGCTAACGGGTATCTAGAGAGTGGGATAGGTTTAATCACTACCCTAACCCTAACGTGTACCCTAACCCTAACCCCTACCCTAACCCTAACACGTACCCTAATCCTAACCCGTACCCTAAACCGAGCCCTAACCCTAACACTAACCCTAACCCTAACCCTAACCCATACCCTACGTCGTACCCGAAGCCCTCCCCGTACCCGTACCCTAAGCCGTACCCTAAGCCTAACCCTAAGCCTAACCCTAACCCTAGGCTACCCTTGACTGCTTCTGACTCCAATAGATTTCCTAAGCACTAGTGTTTTAAGGAACAGCTTAAAAAGAGAATCCTAATGTGATTTCTTTATAATGGGTGTGTTCCTTATCTAATCCTAGTGTCTAAACTCTTCACCATGGCTGGACCCCCAAATAATATTCCTTTATGTGCTAAGGGGTATCTAGAGAGTGGGATAGGTTTAATCACTACCCTAACCCTAACGCGTACCCTAACCCTAACCCCTACCCTAACCCTAACACGTACCCTAATCCTAACCCATACCCTAAACCGAGCCCTAACCCTAACACTAACCCTAACCCTAACCCTAACCCATACACTACGCCGTACCCGAAGCCCTCCCCGAACCCGTACCCAAAGCCGTACCCTAAGCCTAACCCTAAGCCTAAACCTAACCCTAGGCTACCCTTGACTGCTTCTGCCTCCAATAGATTTCCTAAGCACTAGTGTTTTAAGGAACAGCTTAAAAAGAGAATCCTAATGTGATTTCTTTATAATGTGTGTGTTCCTTATATTACCTTAGTGTCTAAACTCTTCTCCATGGCTGGACCCCCAAATAATATTCCTTTACGTGCTAAGGGGTATCTAGAGAGTGGGATAGGTTTAATACCTACCCTAACCCTAACGCGTACCCTAACCCTAACCCCTACCCTAACACTAACACGTACCCTAATCCTAACCTGTACCCTAAACCGAGCCCTAACCCTAACACTAACCCTAACCCTAACCCTAACCCATACCCTACGCCGTACCCGAAGCCCTCCCCGAACCCGTACCCTAAGCCGTACCCTAAGCCTAACCCTAAGCCTAACCCTAACCCTAGGCTACCCTTGACTGCTTCTGCCTCCAATAGATTTCCTAAGCACTAGTGTTTTAAGGAACAGCTTAAAAAGAGAATCCTAATGTGATTTCTTTATAATGGGTGTGTTCCTTATATTATCTTAGTGTCTAAACTCTTCTCCATGGCTGGACCCGCAAATAATATTCCTTTACGTGCTAAGGGGTATCTAGAGAGTGGGATAGGTTTAATAACTACCCTAACCCTAATGCGTGCCCTAACCCTAACCCCTACCCTAACCCTAACACGTACCCTAATCCAAACCCGTACCCTAAACCGAGCCCTAACCCTAACACTAACCCTAACCCTAACCCTAACCCATACCCTACGCCGTACCCTAAGCCCTCCCCGAACCCGTACCCTAAGCCGTACCCTAAGCCTAACCCTAACCCTAGGCTACCCTTGACTGCTTCTGCCTCCAATAGATTTCCTAAGCACTAGGGTTTTAAGGAACAGCTTAAAAAGAGAATCCTAATGTGATTTCTTTATAATGGGTGTGTTCCTTATCTTATCTTAGTGCCTAAACTTTTCTCCATGGATGGACCCCCAAATAATATTCCTTTACGTGCTAAGGGGTATCTAGAGAGTGGGATAGGTTTAATAACTAACCTAACCGTAACGCGTACCCTAACCCTAACCCCTACCCTAACCCTAACACGTACCCTAATCCTAACCCGTTCCCTAAACCGAGCCCTAACCCTAACACTAACCCTAACCCTAACCCTAACCATACCCTTCGCCGTACCCGAAGCCCTCCCCGAACACGTACCCTAAGCCGTACCCTAAGCCTAACCCTAAGCCTAACCCTAACCCTAGGCTACCCTTGACTGCTTCTGCCTCCAATAGATTTCCTAAGCACTAGTGTTTTAAGGAACAGCTTAAAAAGAGAATCCTAATGTGATTTCTTTATAATGTGTGTGTTCCTTATATTATCTTAGTGTCTAAACTCTTTTCCATGGCTGGACCCCTAAATAATATTCCTTTACGTGCTAAGGGCTATCTAGAGAGTGGGATAGGTTTAATAACTACCTTAACCCTAACGCGTACCCTAACCCTAACCCCTACCCTAACCCTAACACGTACCCTAAACCTAACCCGTACCCTAAACCGAGCCCTAACCCTAACACTAACCCTAACCCTAACCCTAACCCATACCCTACGCCGTAACCGAAGCCCTCCCCGAACCCGTACCCTAAGCCGTACCCTAAGCCTAACCCTAACCCTAGGCTACCCTTGACTGCTTCTGCCTTCAACAGATTTCCTAAGCACTAGTGTTTTAAGGAACAGCTTAAAAAGAGAATCCTAATGTGATTTCTTTATAATGTGTGTGTTCCTTATCTTTTCCTAGTGTCTAAACTCTTCTCCATGGCTGGACCCCCAAATAATATTCCTTTACGTGCTAAGGGGTAACTAGAGAGTGGGATAGGTTTAATAACTACCCTAACCCTAACGCGTACCCTAACGCTAACCCCTACCCTAACCCTAACACGTACCCTAATCCTAACCCGTACCCTAAACCGAGCCCTAACCCTAACACTAACCCTAACCCTAACCCTAACCCATACCCTACGCCGTACCCGAAGCCCTCCCCGAACCCGTACCCTAAGCCGTACCCTAAGCCTAACCCTAAGCCTAACCCTAACCCTAGGCTACCCTTGACTGCTTCTGCCTCCAATAGATTTCCTAAGCACTAGGGTTTTAAGGAACAGCTTAAAAAGAGAATCCTAATGTGATTTCTTTATAATGTGTGTGTTCCTTATATTATCTTAGTGTCTAAACTCTTCTCCATGGCTGGACCCCCAAATAATATTCCTTTACGTGCTAAGGGGTATCTAGAGAGTGGGATAGGTTTAATAACTACCCTAACCCTAATGCGTGCCCTAACCGTAACCCCTACCCTAACCCTAACACGTACCCTAATCCTAACCCGTACCCTAAACCGAGCCCTAACCCTAACACTAACCCTAACCCTAACCCTAACCCATACCCTACGCCGTACCCAAAGCCCTCCCCGAACCCGTACCCTAAGCCGTACCCTAAGCCTAACCCTAAGCCTAACCCTAACCCTAGGCTACCCTTGACTGCTTCTGCCTCCAATAGATTTCCTAAGCACTAGTGTTTTAAGGAACAGCTTAAAAAGAGAATCCTAATGTGATTTCTTTATAATGTGTGTGTTCCTTATATTATCTTAGTGTCTAAACTCTTCTCCATGGCTGGAACCCCAAATAATATTCCTTTACGTGCTAAGGGCTATCTAGAGAGTGGGATAGGTTTAATAACTACCCTAACCCTAACGCGTACCCTAACCCTAACCCCTACCCTAACCCTAACACGTACCCTAATCCTAACCCGTACCCTAAACCGAGGCCTAACCCTAACACTAACCCTAACCCTAACCCTAACCCATTACCTACGCCGTACCCGAAGCCCTCCCCGAACCCGTACCCTAAGCCGTACCCTAAGCCTAACCCTAAGCCTAACCCTAACCGTAGGCTACCCTTGACTGCTTCTGCCTCCAATAGATTTCCTAAGCACTAGTGTTTTAAGGAACAGCTTAAAAATAGAATCCTAATGTTATTTCTTTATAATGGGTGTGTTTCTTATCTTATCCTAGTGTCTAAACTCTTCTCCATGGCTGGACCCCCAAATAATATTCCTTTACGTGCTAAGGGGTAACTAGAGAGTGGGATAGGTTTAATAACTACCCTAACCCTAACGCGTACCCTAACGCTAACCCTTACCCTAACCCTAACACGTACCCTAATCCTAACCTGTAACGTAAACCGAGCCCTAAGCCTAACACTAACCCTAACCCTAACCCTAACCCATACCCTACGCCGTACCCGAAGCCCTCCCCGAACCCGTACCCTAAGCCATACCCTAAGCCTAACCCTAAGCCTAACCCTAACCCTAGGCTACCCTTGACTGCTTCTGCCTCCAATAGATTTCCTAAGCACTAGTGTTTTAAGGAACAGCTTAAAAAGAGAATCCTAATGTGATTTCTTTATAATGTGTGTGTTCCTTATATTATCTTAGTGTCTAAACTCTTCTCCATGGCTGGACCCCCAAATAACATTCCTTTACGTGCTAAGGGGTATCTAGAGAGTGGGATAGGTTTAATAACTACCCTAACCCTAACGCGTAACCTAACCCTAACCCCTACCCTAACCCTAACACGTACCCTAATCCTAACCCGTACCCTAAACCGAGCCCTAACCCTAACACTAACCCTAACCCTAACCCTAACCCATACCCTACGCCGTACCCGAAGCCCTCCCCGAACCCGTACCCTAAGCCGTACCCTAAGCCTAACCCTAAGCCTAACCCTTACCCTAGGCTACCCTTGACTGCTTCTGCCTCCAATAGATTTCCTAAGCACTAGTGTTTTAAGGAACAGCTTAAAAAGAGAATCCTAATGTGATTTCTTTATAATGGGTGTGTTCCTTATCTAATCCTAGTGTCTAAACTCTTCTCCATGGCTGGACCCCCAAATAACATTCCTTTATGTGCTAACGGGTATCTAGAGAGTGGGATAGGTTTAATCACTACCCTAAACCTAACGCGTACCCTAACCCTAACCCCTACCCTAACCCTAACACGTACCCTAATCCTAACACATACCCTAAACCGAGCCCTAACCCTAACACTAACCCTAACCCTAACCCTAACCCATACACTACGCCGTACCCGAAGCCCTCCCCGAACCCGTACCCTAAGCCGTACCCTAAGCCTAACCCTAAGCCTAAACCTAACCCTAGGCTACCCTTGACTGCTTCTGCCTCCAATAGATTTCCTAAGCACTAGTGTTTTAAGGAACAGCTTAAAAAGAGAATCCTAATGTGATTTCTTTATAATGTGTGTGTTCCTTATATTACCTTAGTGTCTAAACTCTTCTCCATGGCTGGACCCCCAAATAATATTCCTTTACGTGCTAAGGGGTATCTAGAGAGTGGGATAGGTTTAATACCTACCGTAACCCTAACGCGTACCCTAACCCTAACCCCTACCCTAACACTAACACGTACCCTAATCCTAACCTGTACCCTAAACCGAGCCCTAACCCTAACACTAACCTAACCCTAACCCTAACCCATACCCTACGCCGTACCCGAAGCCCTCCCCGAACCCGTACCCTAAGCCGTACCCTAAGCCTAACCCTAAGCCTAACCCTAACCCTAGGCTACCCTTGACTGCTTCTGCCTCCAATAGATTTCCTAAGCACTAGTGTTTTAAGGAACAGCTTAAAAAGAGAATCCTAATGTGATTTCTTTATAATGGGTGTGTTCCTTATATTATCTTAGTGTCTAAACTCTTCTCCATGGCTGGACCCCAAATAATATTCCTTTACGTGCTAAGGGGTATCTAGAGAGTGGGATAGGTTTAATAACTACCCTAACCCTAATGCGTGCCCTAACCCTAAACCCTACCCTAACCCTAACACGTACCCTAATCCTAACCCGTACCCTAAACCGAGCCCTAACCCTAACACTAACCCTAACCCTAACCCTAACCCATACCCTACGCCGTACCCGAAGCCCTCCCCGAACCCGTACCCTAAGCCGTACCCTAAGCCTAACCCTAAGCCTAACCCTAACCCTAGGCTACCCTTGACTGCTTCTGCCTCCAATAGATTTCCTAAGCACTAGTGTTTTAAGGAACAGCTTAAAAAGAGAATCCTAATGTGATTTCTTTATAATGTGTGTGTTCCTTATCTTATCTTAGTGCCTAAACATTTCTCCATGGATGGACCCCCAAATAATATTCCTTTACGTGCTAAGGGGTATCTAGAGAGTGGGATAGGTTTAATAACTAACCTAACCGTAACGCGTACCCTAACCCTAACCCCTACCCTAACCCTAACACGTACCCTAATCCTAACCCGTTCCCTAAACCGAGCCCTAACCCTAACACTAACCCTAACCCTAACCCTAACCATACCCTTCGCCGTACCCGAAGCCCTCCCCGAACACGTACACTAAGCCGTACCCTAAGCCTAACCCTAAGCCTAACCCTAACCCTAGGCTACCCTTGACTGCTTCTGCCTCCAATAGATTTCCTAAGCACTAGTGTTTTAAGGAACAGCTTAAAAAGAGAATCCTAATGTGATTTCTTTATAATGTGTGTGTTCCTTATATTATCTTAGTGTCTAAACTCTTCTCCATGGCTGGACCCCCAAATAATATTCCTTTACGTGCTAAGGGCTATCTAGAGAGTTGGATAGGTTTAATAACTACCTTAACCCTAACGCGTACCCTAACCCTAACCCCTACCCTAACCCTAACACGTACCCTAAACCTAACCCGTACCCTAAACCGAGCCCTAACCCTAACACTAACCCTAACCCTAACCCTAACCCATACCCTACGCCGTACCCGAAGCCCTCCCGAACCCGTACCCTAAGCCGTACCCTAAGCCTAACCCTAACCCTAGGCTACCCTTGACTGCTTCTGCCTCCAATAGATTTCCTAAGCACTAGTGTTTTAAGGAACAGCTTAAAAAGAGAATTCTAATGTGATTTCTTTATAATGGGTGTGTTCCTTATCTTTTCCTAGTGTGTAAACTCTTCTCCATGGCTGGACCCCCAAATAATATTCCTTTACGTGCTAAGGGGTAACTAGAGAGTGGGATAGGTTTAATAACTACCCTAACCCTAACGCGTACCCTAACGCTAACCCCTACCCTAACCCTAACACGTACCCTAATCCTAACCCGTACCCTAAACCGAGCCCTAACCCTAACACTAACCCTAACCCTAACCCTAACCCATACCCTACGCCGTACCCGAAGCCCTCCCCGAACCCGTACCCTAAGCCGTACCCTAAGCCTAACCCTAAGCCTAACCCTAACCCTAGGCTACCCTTGACTGCTTCTGCCTCCAATAGATTTCCTAAGCACTAGTGTTTTAAGGAACAGCTTAAAAAGAGAATCCTAATGTGATTTCTTTATAATGTGTGTGTTCCTTATATTATCTTAGTGTCTAAACTCTTCTCCATGGCTGGAAGCCCAAATAATATTCCTTTACGTGCTAAGGGGTATCTAGAGAGTGGGATAGGTTTAATAACTACCCTAACCCTAACGCGTACCCTAACCCTAACCCCTACCCTAACCCTAACACGTACCCTAATCCTAACCCGTACCCTAAACCGAGCCCTAACCCTAACACTAACCCTAACCCTAACCCTAACCCATACCCTACGCCGTACCCGAAGCCCTCCCCGAACCCGTACCCTAAGCCGTACCCTAAGCCTAACCCTAAGCCTAACCTTAACCCTAGGCTACCCTTGACTGCTTCTGCCTCCAATAGATTTCCTAAGCACTAGTGTTTTAAGGAACAGCTTAAAAATAGAATCCTAATGTTATTTCTTTATAATGTGTGTGTTTCTTATCTTATCCTAGTGTCTAAACTCTTCTCCATGGCTGGACCCCCAAATAATATTCCTTTACGTGCTAAGGGGTATCTAGAGAGTGGGATAGGTTTAATCACTACCCTAACCCTAACGCGTACCCTAACCCTAACCCCTACCCTAACCCTAACACGTACCCTAATCCTAACCCATACCCTAAACCGAGCCCTAACCCTAACACTAACCCTAACCCTAACCCATACACTACGCCGTACCCGAAGCCCTCCCCGAACCCGTACCTTAAGCCGTACCCTAAGCCTAACCCTAAGCCTAAACCTAACCCTAGGCTACCCTTGACTGCTTCTGCCTCCAATAGATTTCCTAAGCACTAGTGTTTTAAGGAACAGCTTAAAAAGAGAATCCTAATGTGATTTCTTTATAATGTGTGTGTTCCTTATATTACCTTAGTGTCTAAACTCTTCTCCATGGCTGGACCCCCAAATAATATTCCTTTACGTGCTAAGGGGTATCTAGAGAGTGGGATAGGTTTAATACCTACCCTAACCCTAACGCGTACCCTAACCCTAACCCCTACCCTAACACTAACACGTACCCTAATCCTAACCTGTACCCTAAACCGAGCCCTAACCCTAACACTAACCCTAACCCTAACCCTAACCCATACCCTACGCCGTACCCGAAGCCCTCCCCGAACCCGTACCCTAAGCCGTACCCTAAGCCTAACCCTAAGCCTAACCCTAACCCTAGGCTACCCTTGACTGCTTCTGCCTCCAATAGATTTCCTAAGCACTAGTGTTTTAAGGAACAGCTTAAAAAGAGAATCCTAATGTGATTTCTTTATAATGGGTGTGTTCCTTATATTATCTTAGTGTCTAAACTCTTCTCCATGGCTGGACCCCCAAATAATATTCCTTTACGTGCTAAGGGGTATCTAGAGAGTGGGATAGGTTTAATAACTACCCTAACCCTAATGCGTGCCCTAACCCTAAACCCTACCCTAACCCTAACACGTACCCTAATCCTAACCCGTTCCCTAAACCGAGCCCTAACCCTAACACTAACCCTAACCCTAACCCTAACCATACCCTTCGCCGTACCCGAAGCCCTCCCCGAACACGTACCCTAAGCCGTACCCTAAGCCTAACCCTAAGCCTAACCCTAACCCTAGGCTACCCTTGACTGCTTCTGCCTCCAATAGATTTCCTAAGCACTAGTGTTTTAAGGAACAGCTTAAAAAGAGAATCCTAATGTGATTTCTTTATAATGTGTGTGTTCCTTATATTATCTTAGTGTCTAAACTCTTCTCCATGGCTGGACCCCCAAATAATATTCCTTTACGTGCTAAGGGCTATCTAGAGAGTTGGATAGGTTTAATAACTACCTTAACCCTAACGCGTACCCTAACCCTAACCCCTACCCTAACCCTAACACGTACCCTAAACCTAACCCGTACCCTAAACCGAGCCCTAACCCTAACACTAACCCTAACCCTAACCCTAACCCATACCCTACGCCGTACCCGAAGCCCTCCCCGAACCCGTACCCTAAGCCGTACCCTAAGCCTAACCCTAACCCTAGGCTACCCTTGACTGCTTCTGCCTCCAATAGATTTCCTAAGCACTAGTGTTTTAAGTAACAGCTTAAAAAGAGAATTCTAATGTGATTTCTTTATAATGGGTGTGTTCCTTATCTTTTCCTAGTGTGTAAACTCTTCTCCATGGCTGGACCCCCAAATAATATTCCTTTACGTGCTAAGGGGTAACTAGAGAGTGGGATAGGTTTAATAACTACCCTAACCCTAACGCGTACCCTAACGCTAACCCCTACCCTAACCCTAACACGTACCCTAATCCTAACCCGTACCCTAAACCGAGCCCTAACCCTAACACTAACCCTAACCCTAACCCTAACCCATACCCTACGCCGTACCCGAAGCCCTCCCCGAACCCGTACCCTAAGCCGTACCCTAAGCCTAACCCTAAGCCTAACCCTAACCCTAGGCTACCCTTGACGGCTTCTGCCTCCAATAGATTTCCTAAGCACTAGTGTTTTAAGGAACAGCTTAAAAAGAGAATCCTAATGTGATTTCTTTATAATGTGTGTGTTCCTTATATTATCTTAGTGTCTAAACTCTTCTCCATGGCTGGAAGCCCAAATTATATTCCTTTACGTGCTAAGGGGTATCTAGAGAGTGGGATAGGTTTAATAACTACCCTAACCCTAACGCGTACCCTAACCCTAACCCCTACCCTAACCCTAACACGTACCCTAATCCTAACCCGTACCCTAAACCGAGCCCTAACCCTAACACTAACCCTAACCCTAACCCTAACCCATACCCTACGCCGTACCCGAAGCCCTCCCCGAACCCGTACCCTAAGCCGTACCCTAAGCCTAACCCTAAGCCTAACCCTAACCCTAGGCTACCCTTGACTGCTTCTGCCTCCAATAGATTTCCTAAGCACTAGTGTTTTAAGGAACAGCTTAAAAAGAGAATCCTAATGTGATTTCTTTATAATGGGTGTGTTCCTTATATTATCTTAGTGTCTAAACTCTTCTCCATGGCTGGACCCCCAAATAATATTCCTTTACGTGCTAAGGGGTATCTAGAGAGTGGGATAGGTTTAATAACTACCCTAACCCTAATGCGTGCCCTAACCCTAAACCCTACCCTAACCCTAACACGTACCCTAATCCTAACCCGTACCCTAAACCGAGCCCTAACCCTAACACTAACCCTAACCCTAACCCTAACCCATACCCTACGCCGTACCCGAAGCCCTCCCCGAACCCGTACCCTAAGCCGTACCCTAAGCCTAACCCTAAGCCTAACCCTAACCCTAGGCTACCCTTGACTGCTTCTGCCTCCAATAGATTTCCTAAGCACTAGTGTTTTAAGGAACAGCTTAAAAAGAGAATCCTAATGTGATTTCTTTATAATGTGTGTGTTCCTTATCTTATCTTAGTGCCTAAACTTTTCTCCATGGATGGACCCCCAAATAATATTCCTTTACGTGCTAAGGGGTATCTAGAGAGTGGGATAGGTTTAATAACTAACCTAACCGTAACGCGTACCCTAACCCTAACCCCTACCCTAACCCTAACACGTACCCTAATCCTAACCCGTTCCCTAAACCGAGCCCTAACCCTAACACTAACCCTAACCCTAACCCTAACCATACCCTTCGCCGTACCCGAAGCCCTCCCCGAACACGTACCCTAAGCCGTACCCTAAGCCTAACCCTAAGCCTAACCCTAACCCTAGGCTACCCTTGACTGCTTCTGCCTCCAATAGATTTCCTAAGCACTAGTGTTTTAAGGAACAGCTTAAAAAGAGAATCCTAATGTGATTTCTTTATAATGTGTGTGTTCCTTATATTATCTTAGTGTCTAAACTCTTCTCCATGGCTGGACCCCCAAATAATATTCCTTTACGTGCTAAGGGCTATCTAGAGAGTTGGATAGGTTTAATAACTACCTTAACCCTAACGCGTACCCTAACCCTGACCCCTACCCTAACCCTAACACGTACCCTAAACCTAACCCGTACCCTAAACCGAGCCCTAACCCTAACACTAACCCTAACCCTAACCCTAACCCATACCCTACGCCGTACCCGAAGCCCTCCCCGAACCCGTACCCTAAGCCGTACCCTAAGCCTAACCCTAACCCTAGGCTACCCTTGACTGCTTCTGCCTCCAATAGATTTCCTAAGCACTAGTGTTTTAAGGAACAGCTTAAAAAGAGAATCCTAATGTGATTTCTTTATAATGTGTGTGTTTCTTATCTTATCCTAGTGTCTAAACTCTTCTCCATGGCTGGACCCCCAAATAATATTCCTTTACGTGCTAAGGGGTAACTAGAGAGTGGGATAGGTTTAATAACTACCCTAACCCTAACGCGTACCCTAACGCTAACCCTTACCCTAACCCTAACACGTACCCTAATCCTAACCTGTAACGTAAACCGAGCCCTAAGCCTAACACTAACCCTAACCCTCACCCTAACACATACCCTACGCCGTACCCGAAGCCCTCCCCGAACCCGTACCCTAAGCCGTACCCTAAGCCTAACCCTAAGCCTAACCCTAACCCTAGGCTACCCTTGACTGCTTCTGCCTCCAATAGATTTCCTAAGCACTAGTGTTTTAAGGAACAGCTTAAAAAGAGAATCCTAATGTGATTTCTTTATAATGTGTGTGTTCCTTATATTATCTTAGTGTCTAAACTCTTCTCCATGGCTGGACCCCCAAATAATATTCCTTTACGTGCTAAGGGGTATCTAGAGAGTGTAATAGGTTTAATAACTACCCTAACCCTAACGCGTAACCTAACCCTAACCCCTACCCTAACCCTAACACGTACCCTAATCCTAACCCGTACCCTAAACCGAGCCCTAAACCTAACACTAACCCTAACCCTAACCCTAACCCATACCCTACGCCGTACCCGAAGCCCTCCCCGAACCCGTACCCTAAGCCGTACCCTAAGCCTAACCCTAAGCCTAACCCTTACCCTAGGCTACCCTTGACTGCTTCTGCCTCCAATAGATTTCCTAAGCACTAGTGTTTTAAGGAACAGCTTAAAAAGAGAATCCTAATGTGATTTCTTTATAATGGGTGTGTTCCTTATCTAATCCTAGTGTCTAAACTCTTCTCCATGGCTGGACCCCCAAATAACATTCCTTTATGTGCTAACGGGTATCTAGAGAGTGGGATAGGTTTAATCACTACCCTAACCCTAACGCGTACCCTAACCCTAACCCCTACCCTAACCCTAACACGTACCCTAATCCTAACCTGTACCCTAAACCGAGCCCTAACCCTAACACTAACCCTAACCCTAACCCTAACCCATACCCTACGCCGTACCCGAAGCCCTCCCCGAACCCGTACCCTAAGCCGTACCCTAAGCCTAACCCTAAGCCTAACCCTAACCCTAGGCTACCCTTGACTGCTTCTGCCTCCAATAGATTTCCTAAGCACTAGTGTTTTAAGGAACAGCTTAAAAAGAGAATCCTAATGTGATTTCTTTATAATGGGTGTGTTCCTTATATTATCTTAGTGTCTAAACTCTTCTCCATGGCTGGACCCCCAAATAATATTCCTTTACGTGCTAAGGGGTATCTAGAGAGTGGGATAGGTTTAATAACTACCCTAACCCTAATGCGTGCCCTAACCCTAAACCCTACCCTAACCCTAACACGTACCCTAATCCTAACCCGTTCCCTAAACCGAGCCCTAACCCTAACACTAACCCTAACCCTAACCCTAACCATACCCTTCGCCGTACCCGAAGCCCTCCCCGAACACGTACCCTAAGCCGTACCCTAAGCCTAACCCTAAGCCTAACCCTAACCCTAGGCTACCCTTGACTGCTTCTGCCTCCAATAGATTTCCTAAGCACTAGTGTTTTAAGGAACAGCTTAAAAAGAGAATTCTAATGTGATTTCTTTATAATGTGTGTGTTCCTTATATTATCTTAGTGTCTAAACTCTTCTCCATGGCTGGACCCCCAAATAATATTCCTTTACGTGCTAAGGGCTATCTAGAGAGTTGGATAGGTTTAATAACTACCTTAACCCTAACGCGTACCCTAACCCTAACCCCTACCCTAACCCTAACACGTACCCTAAACCTAACCCGTACCCTAAACCGAGCCCTAACCCTAACACTAACCCTAACCCTAACCCTAACCCATACCCTACGCCGTACCCGAAGCCCTCCCCGAACCCGTACCCTAAGCCGTACCCTAAGCCTAACCCTAACCCTAGGCTACCCTTGACTGCTTCTGCCTCCAATAGATTTCCTAAGCACTAGTGTTTTAAGTAACAGCTTAAAAAGAGAATTCTAATGTGATTTCTTTATAATGGGTGTGTTCCTTATCTTTTCCTAGTGTGTAAACTCTTCTCCATGGCTGGACCCCCAAATAATATTCCTTTACGTGCTAAGGGGTAACTAGAGAGTGGGATAGGTTTAATAACTACCCTAACCCTAACGCGTACCCTAACGCTAACCCCTACCCTAACCCTAACACGTACCCTAATCCTAACCCGTACCCTAAACCGAGCCCTAACCCTAACACTAACCCTAACCCTAACCCTAACCCATACCCTACGCCGTACCCGAAGCCCTCCCCGAACCCTTACCCTAAGCCGTACCCTAAGCCTAACCCTAAGCCTAACCCTAACCCTAGGCTACCCTTGACTGCTTCTGCCTCCAATAGATTTCCTAAGCACTAGTGTTTTAAGGAACAGCTTAAAAAGAGAATCCTAATGTGATTTCTTTATAATGTGTGTGTTCCTTATATTATCTTAGTGTCTAAACTCTTCTCCATGGCTGGAAGCCCAAATTATATTCCTTTACGTGCTAAGGGGTATCTAGAGAGTGGGATAGGTTTAATAACTACCCTAACCCTAACGCGTACCCTAACCCTAACCCCTACCCTAACCCTAACACGTACCCTAATCCTAACCCGTACCCTAAACCGAGCCCTAACCCTAACACTAACCCTAACCCTAACCCTAACCCATACCCTACGCCGTACCCGAAGCCCTCCCCGAACCCGTACCCTAAGCCGTACCCTAAGCCTAACCCTAAGCCTAACCCTAACCCTAGGCTACCCTTGACTGCTTCTGCCTCCAATAGATTTCCTAAGCACTAGTGTTTTAAGGAACAGCTTAAAAAGAGAATCCTAATGTGATTTCTTTATAATGGGTGTGTTCCTTATATTATCTTAGTGTCTAAACTCTTCTCCATGGCTGGACCCCCAAATAATATTCCTTTACGTGCTAAGGGGTATCTAGAGAGTGGGATAGGTTTAATAACTACCCTAACCCTAATGCGTGCCCTAACCCTAAACCCTACCCTAACCCTAACACGTACCCTAATCCTAACCCGTACCCTAAACCGAGCCCTAACCCTAACACTAACCCTAACCCTAACCCTAACCCATACCCTACGCCGTACCCGAAGCCCTCCCCGAACCCGTACCCTAAGCCGTACCCTAAGCCTAACCCTAAGCCTAACCCTAACCCTAGGCTACCCTTGACTGCTTCTGCCTCCAATAGATTTCCTAAGCACTAGTGTTTTAAGGAACAGCTTAAAAAGAGAATCCTAATGTGATTTCTTTATAATGTGTGTGTTCCTTATCTTATCTTAGTGCCTAAACTTTTCTCCATGGATGGACCCCCAAATAATATTCCTTTACGTGCTAAGGGGTATCTAGAGAGTGGGATAGGTTTAATAACTAACCTAACCGTAACGCGTACCCTAACCCTAACCCCTACCCTAACCCTAACACGTACCCTAATCCTAACCCGTTCCCTAAACCGAGCCCTAACCCTAACACTAACCCTAACCCTAACCCTAACCATACCCTTCGCCGTACCCGAAGCCCTCCCCGAACACGTACCCTAAGCCGTACCCTAAGCCTAACCCTAAGCCTAACCCTAACCCTAGGCTACCCTTGACTGCTTCTGCCTCCAATAGATTTCCTAAGCACTAGTGTTTTAAGGAACAGCTTAAAAAGAGAATCCTAATGTGATTTCTTTATAATGTGTGTGTTCCTTATATTATCTTAGTGTCTAAACTCTTCTCCATGGCTGGACCCCCAAATAATATTCCTTTACGTGCTAAGGGCTATCTAGAGAGTTGGATAGGTTTAATAACTACCTTAACCCTAACGCGTACCCTAACCCTGACCCCTACCCTAACCCTAACACGTACCCTAAACCTAACCCGTACCCTAAACCGAGCCCTAACCCTAACACTAACCCTAACCCTAACCCTAACCCATACCCTACGCCGTACCCGAAGCCCTCCCCGAACCCGTACCCTAAGCCGTACCCTAAGCCTAACCCTAACCCTAGGCTACCCTTGACTGCTTCTGCCTCCAATAGATTTCCTAAGCACTAGTGTTTTAAGGAACAGCTTAAAAAGAGAATTCTAATGTGATTTCTTTATAATGGGTGTGTTCCTTATCTTTTCCTAGTGTGTAAACTCTTCTCCATGGCTGGACCCCCAAATAATATTCCTTTACGTGCTAAGGGGTAACTAGAGAGTGGGATAGGTTTAATAACTACCCTAACCCTAACGCGTACCCTAACGCTAACCCCTACCCTAACCCTAACACGTACCCTAATCCTAACCCGTACCCTAAACCGAGCCCTAACCCTAACACTAACCCTAACCCTAACCCTAACCCATACCCTACGCCGTACCCGAAGCCCTCCCCGAACCCGTACCCTAAGCCGTACCCTAAGCCTAACCCTAAGCCTAACCCTAACCCTAGGCTACCCTTGACTGCTTCTGCCTCCAATAGATTTCCTAAGCACTAGTGTTTTAAGGAACAGCTTAAAAAGAGAATCCTAATGTGATTTCTTTATAATGTGTGTGTTCCTTATATTATCTTAGTGTCTAAACTCTTCTCCATGGCTGGAAGCCCAAATAATATTCCTTTACGTGCTAAGGGGTATCTAGAGAGTGGGATAGGTTTAATAACTACCCTAACCCTAACGCGTACCCTAACCCTAACCCCTACCCTAACCCTAACACGTACCCTAATCCTAACCCGTACCCTAAACCGAGCCCTAACCCTAACACTAACCCTAACCCTAACCCTAACCCATACCCTACGCCGTACCCGAAGCCCTCCCCGAACCCGTACCCTAAGCCGTACCCTAAGCCTAACCCTAAGCCTAACCCTAACCCTAGGCTACCCTTGACTGCTTCTGCCTCCAATAGATTTCCTAAGCACTAGTGTTTTAAGGAACAGCTTAAAAATAGAATCCTAATGTTATTTCTTTATAATGTGTGTGTTTCTTATCTTATCCTAGTGTCTAAACTCTTCTCCATGGCTGGACCCCCAAATAATATTCCTTTACGTGCTAAGGGGTAACTAGAGAGTGGGATAGGTTTAATAACTACCCTAACCCTAACGCGTACCCTAACGCTAACCCTTACCCTAACCCTAACACGTACCCTAATCCTAACCTGTAACGTAAACCGAGCCCTAAGCCTAACACTAACCCTAACCCTCACCCTAACACATACCCTACGCCGTACCCGAAGCCCTCCCCGAACCCGTACCCTAAGCCGTACCCTAAGCCTAACCCTAAGCCTAACCCTAACCCTAGGCTACCCTTGACTGCTTCTGCCTCCAATAGATTTCCTAAGCACTAGTGTTTTAAGGAACAGCTTAAAAAGAGAATCCTAATGTGATTTCTTTATAATGTGTGTGTTCCTTATATTATCTTAGTGTCTAAACTCTTCTCCATGGCTGGACCCCCAAATAATATTCCTTTACGTGCTAAGGGGTATCTAGAGAGTGGGATAGGTTTAATAACTACCCTAACCCTAACGCGTAACCTAACCCTAACCCCTACCCTAACCCTAACACGTACCCTAATCCTAACCCGTACCCTAAACCGAGCCCTAAACCTAACACTAACCCTAACCCTAACCCTAACCCATACCCTACGCCGTACCCGAAGCCCTCCCCGAACCCGTACCCTAAGCCGTACCCTAAGCCTAACCCTAAGCCTAACCCTTACCCTAGGCTACCCTTGACTGCTTCTGCCTCCAATAGATTTCCTAAGCACTAGTGTTTTAAGGAACAGCTTAAAAAGAGAATCCTAATGTGATTTCTTTATAATGGGTGTGTTCCTTATCTAATCCTAGTGTCTAAACTCTTCTCCATGGCTGGACCCCCAAATAACATTCCTTTATGTGCTAACGGGTATCTAGAGAGTGGGATAGGTTTAATCACTACCCTAACCCTAACGCGTACCCTAACCCTAACCCCTACCCTAACCCTAACACGTACCCTAATCCTAACCCGTACCCTAAACCGAGCCCTAACCCTAACACTAACCCTAACCCTAACCCTAACCCATACCCTACGTCGTACCCGAAGCCCTCCCCGTACCCGTACCCTAAGCCGTACCCTAAGCCTAACCCTAAGCCTAACCCTAACCCTAGGCTACCCTTGACTGCTTCTGACACCAATAGATTTCCTAAGCACTAGTGTTTTAAGGAACAGCTTAAAAAGAGAATCCTAATGTGATTTCTTTATAATGGGTGTGTTCCTTATCTAATCCTAGTGTCTAAACTCTTCACCATGGCTGGACCCCCAAATAATATTCCTTTATGTGCTAAGGGGTATCTAGTGAGTGGATTAGGTTTAATCACTACCCTAACCCTAACGCGTACCCTAACCCTAACCCCTACCCTAACCCTAACACGTACCCTAATCCTAACCCATACCCTAAACCGAGCCCTAACCCTAACACTAACCCTAACCCTAACCCTAACCCATACACTACGCCGTACCCGAAGCCCTCCCCGAACCCGTACCCTAAGCCGTACCCTAAGCCTAACCCTAAGCCTAAACCTAACCCTAGGCTACCCTTGACTGCTTCTGCCTCCAATAGATTTCCTAAGCACTAGTGTTTTAAGGAACAGCTTAAAAAGAGAATCCTAATGTGATTTCTTTATAATGTGTGTGTTCCTTATATTACCTTAGTGTCTAAACTCTTCTCCATGGCTGGACCCCCAAATAATATTCCTTTACGTGCTAAGGGGTATCTAGAGAGTGGGATAGGTTTAATACCTACCCTAACCCTAACGCGTACCCTAACCCTAACCCCTACCCTAACACTAACACGTACCCTAATCCTAACCTGTAACGTAAACCGAGCCCTAAGCCTAACACTAACCCTAACCCTAACCCTAACCCATACCCTACGCCGTACCCGAAGCCCTCCCCGAACCCGTACCCTAAGCCGTACCCTAAGACTAACCCTAAGCCTAACCCTAACCCTAGGCTACCCTTGACTGCTTCTGCCTCCAATAGATTTCCTAAGCACTAGTGTTTTAAGGAACAGCTTAAAAAGAGAATCCTAATGTGATTTCTTTATAATGTGTGTGTTCCTTATATTATCTTAGTGTCTAAACTCTTCTCCATGGCTGGACCCCCAAATAATATTCCTTTACGTGCTAAGGGGTATCTAGAGAGTGGGATAGGTTTAATAACTACCCTAAACCTAACGCGTAACCTAACCCTAACCCCTACCCTAACCCTAACACGTACCCTAATCCTAACCCGTACCCTAAACCGAGCCCTAACCCTAACACTAACCCTAACCCTAACCCTAACCCATACCCTACGCCGTACCCGAAGCCCTCCCCGAACCCGTACCCTAAGCCGTACCCTAAGCCTAACCCTAAGCCTAACCCTTACCCTAGGCTACCCTTGACTGCTTCTGCCTCCAATAGATTTCCTAAGCACTAGTGTTTTAAGGAACAGCTTAAAAAGAGAATCCTAATGTGATTTCTTTATAATGGGTGTGTTCCTTATCTAATCCTAGTGTCTAAACTCTTCTCCATGGCTGGACCCCCAAATAACATTCCTTTATGTGCTAACGGGTATCTAGAGAGTGGGATAGGTTTAATCACTACCCTAACCCTAACGCGTACCCTAACCCTAACCCCTACCCTAACCCTAACACGTACCCTAATCCTAACCCGTACCCTAAACCGAGCCCTAACCCTAACACTAACCCTAACCCTAACCCTAACCCATACCCTACGTCGTACCCGAAGCCCTCCCCGTACCCGTACCCTAAGCCGTACCCTAAGCCTAACCCTAAGCCTAACCCTAACCCTAGGCTACCCTTGACTGCTTCTGACTCCAATAGATTTCCTAAGCACTAGTGTTTTAAGGAACAGCTTAAAAAGAGAATCCTAATGTGATTTCTTTATAATCTGTGTGTTCCTTATCTAATCCTAGTGTCTAAACTCTTCACCATGGCTGGACCCCCAAATAATATTCCTTTACGTGCTAAGGGGTAACTAGAGAGTGGGATAGGTTTAATAACTACCCTAACCCTAACGCGTACCCTAACGCTAACCCTTACCCTAACCCTAACACGTACCCTAATCCTAACCCGTACCCTAAACCGAGCCCTAACCCTAACACTAACCCTAACCCTAACCCTAACCCATACCCTACGCCGTACCCGAAGCCCTCACCGAACCCGTACCCTAAGCCGTACCCTAAGCCTAACCCTAAGCCTAACCCTTACCCTAGGCTACCCTTGACTGCTTCTGCCTCCAATAGATTTCCTAAGCACTAGTGTTTTAAGGAACAGCTTAAAAAGAGGATCCTAATGTGATTTCTTTATAATGGGTGTGTTCCTTATCTAATCCTAGTGTCTAAACTCTTCTCCATGGCTGGACCCCCAAATAACATTCCTTTATGTGCTAACGGGTATCTAGAGAGTGGGATAGGTTTAATCACTACCCTAACCCTAACGCGTACCCTAACCCTAACCCCTACCCTAAACCTAACACGTACCCTAATCCTAACCCGTACCCTAAACCGAGCCCTAACCCTAACACTAACCCTAACCCTAACCCTAACCCATACCCTACGTCGTACCCGAAGCCCTCCCCGTACCCGTACCCTAAGCCGTACCCTAAGCCTAACCCTAAGCCTAACCCTAACCCTAGGCTACCCTTGACTGCTTCTGACTCCAATAGATTTCCTAAGCACTAGTGTTTTAAGGAACAGCTTAAAAAGAGAATCCTAATGTGATTTCTTTATAATGGGTGTGTTCCTTATCTAATCCTAGTGTCTAAACTCTTCACCATGGCTGGACCCCCAAATAATATTCCTTTATGTGCTAAGGGGTATCTAGAGAGTGGGATAGGTTTAATCACTACCCTAACCCTAACGCGTACACTAACCCTAACCCCTACCCTAACCCTAACACGTACCCTAATCCTAACCCATACCCTAAACCGAGCCCTAACCCTAACACTAACCCTAACCCTAACCCTAACCCATACACTACGCCGTACCCGAAGCCCTCCCCGAACCCGTACCCTAAGCCGTACCCTAAGCCTAACCCTAAGCCTAACCCTAACCCTAGGCTACCCTTGACTGCTTCTGCCTCCAATAGATTTCCTAAGCACTAGTGTTTTAAGGAACAGCTTAAAAAGAGAATCCTAATGTGATTTCTTTATAATGGGTGTGTTCCTTATATTATCTTAGTGTCTAAACTCTTCTCCATGGCTGGACCCCCAAATAATATTCCTTTACGTGCTAAGGGGTATCTAGAGAGTGGGATAGGTTTAATAACTACCCTAACCCTAATGCGTGCCCTAACCCTAAACCCTACCCTAACCCTAACACGTACCCTAATCCTAACCCGTACCCTAAACCGAGCCCTAACCCTAACACTAACCCTAACCCTAACCCTAACCCATACCCTACGCCGTACCCGAAGCCCTCCCCGAACCCGTACCCTAAGCCGTACCCTAAGCCTAACCCTAAGCCTAACCCTAACCCTAGGCTACCCTTGACTGCTTCTGCCTCCAATAGATTTCCTAAGCACTAGTGTTTTAAGGAACAGCTTAAAAAGAGAATCCTAATGTGATTTCTTTATAATGTGTGTGTTCCTTATCTTATCTTAGTGCCTAAACTTTTCTCCATGGCTGGACCCCCAAATAATATTCCTTTACGTGCTAAGGGGTAACTAGAGAGTGGGATAGGTTTAATAACTACCCTAACCCTAACGCGTACCCTAACGCTAACCCTTACCCTAACCCTAACACGTACCCTAATCCTAACCTGTAACGTAAACCGAGCCCTAAGCCTAACACTAACCCTAACCCTCACCCTAACACATACCCTACGCCGTACCCGAAGCCCTCCCCGAACCCGTACCCTAAGCCGTACCCTAAGCCTAACCCTAAGCCTAACCCTAACCCTAGGCTACCCTTGACTGCTTCTGCCTCCAATAGATTTCCTAAGCACTAGTGTTTTAAGGAACAGCTTAAAAAGAGAATCCTAATGTGATTTCTTTATAATGTGTGTGTTCCTTATATTATCTTAGTGTCTAAACTCTTCTCCATGGCTGGACCCCCAAATAATATTCCTTTACGTGCTAAGGGGTATCTAGAGAGTGGGATAGGTTTAATAACTACCCTAACCCTAACGCGTAACCTAACCCTAACCCCTACCCTAACCCTAACACGTACCCTAATCCTAACCCGTACCCTAAACCGAGCCCTAAACCTAACACTAACCCTAACCCTAACCCTAACCCATACCCTACGCCGTACCCGAAGCCCTCCCCGAACCCGTACCCTAAGCCGTACCCTAAGCCTAACCCTAAGCCTAACCCTTACCCTAGGCTACCCTTGACTGCTTCTGCCTCCAATAGATTTCCTAAGCACTAGTGTTTTAAGGAACAGCTTAAAAAGAGAATCCTAATGTGATTTCTTTATAATGGGTGTGTTCCTTATCTAATCCTAGTGTCTAAACTCTTCTCCATGGCTGGACCCCCAAATAACATTCCTTTATGTGCTAACGGGTATCTAGAGAGTGGGATAGGTTTAATCACTACCCTAACCCTAACGCGTACCCTAACCCTAACCCCTACCCTAACCCTAACACGTACCCTAATCCTAACCCGTACCCTAAACCGAGCCCTAACCCTAACACTAACCCTAACCCTAACCCTAACCCATACCCTACGTCGTACCCGAAGCCCTCCCCGTACCCGTACCCTAAGCCGTACCCTAAGCCTAACCCTAAGCCTAACCCTAACCCTAGGCTACCCTTGACTGCTTCTGACACCAATAGATTTCCTAAGCACTAGTGTTTTAAGGAACAGCTTAAAAAGAGAATCCTAATGTGATTTCTTTATAATGGGTGTGTTCCTTATCTAATCCTAGTGTCTAAACTCTTCACCATGGCTGGACCCCCAAATAATATTCCTTTATGTGCTAAGGGGTATCTAGTGAGTGGATTAGGTTTAATCACTACCCTAACCCTAACGCGTACCCTAACCCTAACCCCTACCCTAACCCTAACACGTACCCTAATCCTAACCCATACCCTAAACCGAGCCCTAACCCTAACACTAACCCTAACCCTAACCCTAACCCATACACTACGCCGTACCCGAAGCCCTCCCCGAACCCGTACCCTAAGCCGTACCCTAAGCCTAACCCTAAGCCTAAACCTAACCCTAGGCTACCCTTGACTGCTTCTGCCTCCAATAGATTTCCTAAGCACTAGTGTTTTAAGGAACAGCTTAAAAAGAGAATCCTAATGTGATTTCTTTATAATGTGTGTGTTCCTTATATTACCTTAGTGTCTAAACTCTTCTCCATGGCTGGACCCCCAAATAATATTCCTTTACGTGCTAAGGGGTATCTAGAGAGTGGGATAGGTTTAATACCTACCCTAACCCTAACGCGTACCCTAACCCTAACCCCTACCCTAACACTAACACGTACCCTAATCCTAACCTGTAACGTAAACCGAGCCCTAAGCCTAACACTAACCCTAACCCTAACCCTAACCCATACCCTACGCCGTACCCGAAGCCCTCCCCGAACCCGTACCCTAAGCCGTACCCTAAGACTAACCCTAAGCCTAACCCTAACCCTAGGCTACCCTTGACTGCTTCTGCCTCCAATAGATTTCCTAAGCACTAGTGTTTTAAGGAACAGCTTAAAAAGAGAATCCTAATGTGATTTCTTTATAATGTGTGTGTTCCTTATATTATCTTAGTGTCTAAACTCTTCTCCATGGCTGGACCCCCAAATAATATTCCTTTACGTGCTAAGGGGTATCTAGAGAGTGGGATAGGTTTAATAACTACCCTAAACCTAACGCGTAACCTAACCCTAACCCCTACCCTAACCCTAACACGTACCCTAATCCTAACCCGTACCCTAAACCGAGCCCTAACCCTAACACTAACCCTAACCCTAACCCTAACCCATACCCTACGCCGTACCCGAAGCCCTCCCCGAACCCGTACCCTAAGCCGTACCCTAAGCCTAACCCTAAGCCTAACCCTTACCCTAGGCTACCCTTGACTGCTTCTGCCTCCAATAGATTTCCTAAGCACTAGTGTTTTAAGGAACAGCTTAAAAAGAGAATCCTAATGTGATTTCTTTATAATGGGTGTGTTCCTTATCTAATCCTAGTGTCTAAACTCTTCTCCATGGCTGGACCCCCAAATAACATTCCTTTATGTGCTAACGGGTATCTAGAGAGTGGGATAGGTTTAATCACTACCCTAACCCTAACGCGTACCCTAACCCTAACCCCTACCCTAACCCTAACACGTACCCTAATCCTAACCCGTACCCTAAACCGAGCCCTAACCCTAACACTAACCCTAACCCTAACCCTAACCCATACCCTACGTCGTACCCGAAGCCCTCCCCGTACCCGTACCCTAAGCCGTACCCTAAGCCTAACCCTAAGCCTAACCCTAACCCTAGGCTACCCTTGACTGCTTCTGACTCCAATAGATTTCCTAAGCACTAGTGTTTTAAGGAACAGCTTAAAAAGAGAATCCTAATGTGATTTCTTTATAATCTGTGTGTTCCTTATCTAATCCTAGTGTCTAAACTCTTCACCATGGCTGGACCCCCAAATAATATTCCTTTACGTGCTAAGGGGTAACTAGAGAGTGGGATAGGTTTAATAACTACCCTAACCCTAACGCGTACCCTAACGCTAACCCTTACCCTAACCCTAACACGTACCCTAATCCTAACCCGTACCCTAAACCGAGCCCTAACCCTAACACTAACCCTAACCCTAACCCTAACCCATACCCTACGCCGTACCCGAAGCCCTCCCCGAACCCGTACCCTAAGCCGTACCCTAAGCCTAACCCTAAGCCTAACCCTTACCCTAGGCTACCCTTGACTGCTTCTGCCTCCAATAGATTTCCTAAGCACTAGTGTTTTAAGGAACAGCTTAAAAAGAGGATCCTAATGTGATTTCTTTATAATGGGTGTGTTCCTTATCTAATCCTAGTGTCTAAACTCTTCTCCATGGCTGGACCCCCAAATAACATTCCTTTATGTGCTAACGGGTATCTAGAGAGTGGGATAGGTTTAATCACTACCCTAACCCTAACGCGTACCCTAA
This sequence comes from Balaenoptera physalus, assembly GCF_965194825.1. Taxonomy (NCBI): domain Eukaryota; kingdom Metazoa; phylum Chordata; class Mammalia; order Artiodactyla; family Balaenopteridae; genus Balaenoptera; species Balaenoptera physalus. The sequence continues at coordinate 114,762 of NW_028126001.1, forward strand.
CCCTAACCCCTACCCTAAACCTAACACGTACCCTAATCCTAACCCGTACCCTAAACCGAGCCCTAACCCTAACACTAACCCTAACCCTAACCCTAACCCATACCCTACGTCGTACCCGAAGCCCTCCCCGTACCCGTACCCTAAGCCGTACCCTAAGCCTAACCCTAAGCCTAACCCTAACCCTAGGCTACCCTTGACTGCTTCTGACTCCAATAGATTTCCTAAGCACTAGTGTTTTAAGGAACAGCTTAAAAAGAGAATCCTAATGTGATTTCTTTATAATGGGTGTGTTCCTTATCTAATCCTAGTGTCTAAACTCTTCACCATGGCTGGACCCCCAAATAATATTCCTTTATGTGCTAAGGGGTATCTAGAGAGTGGGATAGGTTTAATCACTACCCTAACCCTAACGCGTACACTAACCCTAACCCCTACCCTAACCCTAACACGTACCCTAATCCTAACCCATACCCTAAACCGAGCCCTAACCCTAACACTAACCCTAACCCTAACCCTAACCCATACACTACGCCGTACCCGAAGCCCTCCCCGAACCCGTACCCTAAGCCGTACCCTAAGCCTAACCCTAAGCCTAACCCTAACCCTAGGCTACCCTTGACTGCTTCTGCCTCCAATAGATTTCCTAAGCACTAGTGTTTTAAGGAACAGCTTAAAAAGAGAATCCTAATGTGATTTCTTTATAATGGGTGTGTTCCTTATATTATCTTAGTGTCTAAACTCTTCTCCATGGCTGGACCCCCAAATAATATTCCTTTACGTGCTAAGGGGTATCTAGAGAGTGGGATAGGTTTAATAACTACCCTAACCCTAATGCGTGCCCTAACCCTAAACCCTACCCTAACCCTAACACGTACCCTAATCCTAACCCGTACCCTAAACCGAGCCCTAACCCTAACACTAACCCTAACCCTAACCCTAACCCATACCCTACGCCGTACCCGAAGCCCTCCCCGAACCCGTACCCTAAGCCGTACCCTAAGCCTAACCCTAAGCCTAACCCTAACCCTAGGCTACCCTTGACTGCTTCTGCCTCCAATAGATTTCCTAAGCACTAGTGTTTTAAGGAACAGCTTAAAAAGAGAATCCTAATGTGATTTCTTTATAATGTGTGTGTTCCTTATCTTATCTTAGTGCCTAAACTTTTCTCCATGGATGGACCCCCAAATAATATTCCTTTACGTGCCAAGGGGTATCTAGAGAGTGGGATAGGTTTAATAACTAACCTAACCGTAACGCGTACCCTAACCCTAACCCCTACCCTAACCCTAACACGTACCCTAATCCTAACCCGTTCCCTAAACCGAGCCCTAACCCTAACACTAACCCTAACCCTAACCCTAACCATACCCTTCGCCGTACCCGAAGCCCTCCCCGAACACGTACCCTAAGCCGTACCCTAAGCCTAACCCTAAGCCTAACCCTAACCCTAGGCTACCCTTGACTGCTTCTGCCTCCAATAGATTTCCTAAGCACTAGTGTTTTAAGGAACAGCTTAAAAAGAGAATCCTAATGTGATTTCTTTATAATGTGTGTGTTCCTTATATTATCTTAGTGTCTAAACTCTTCTCCATGGCTGGACCCCCAAATAATATTCCTTTACGTGCTAAGGGCTATCTAGAGAGTTGGATAGGTTTAATAACTACCTTAACCCTAACGCGTACCCTAACCCTAACCCCTACCCTAACCCTAACACGTACCCTAAACCTAACCCGTACCCTAAACCGAGCCCTAACCCTAACACTAACCCTAACCCTAACCCTAACCCATACCCTACGCCGTACCCGAAGCCCTCCCCGAACCCGTACCCTAAGCCGTACCCTAAGCCTAACCCTAACCCTAGGCTACCCTTGACTGCTTCTGCCTCCAATAGATTTCCTAAGCACTAGTGTTTTAAGGAACAGCTTAAAAAGAGAATTCTAATGTGATTTCTTTATAATGGGTGTGTTCCTTATCTTTTCCTAGTGTGTAAACTCTTCTCCATGGCTGGACCCCCAAATAATATTCCTTTACGTGCTAAGGGGTAACTAGAGAGTGGGATAGGTTTAATAACTACCCTAACCCTAACGCGTACCCTAACGCTAACCCCTACCCTAACCCTAACACGTACCCTAATCCTAACCCGTACCCTAAACCGAGCCCTAACCCTAACACTAACCCTAACCCTAACCCTAACCCATACCCTACGCCGTACCCGAAGCCCTCCCCGAACCCGTACCCTAAGCCGTACCCTAAGCCTAACCCTAAGCCTAACCCTAACCCTAGGCTACCCTTGACTGCTTCTGCCTCCAATAGATTTCCTAAGCACTAGTGTTTTAAGGAACAGCTTAAAAAGAGAATCCTAATGTGATTTCTTTATAATGTGTGTGTTCCTTATATTATCTTAGTGTCTAAACTCTTCTCCATGGCTGGAAGCCCAAATAATATTCCTTTACGTGCTAAGGGGTATCTAGAGAGTGGGATAGGTTTAATAACTACCCTAACCCTAACGCGTACCCTAACCCTAACCCCTACCCTAACCCTAACACGTACCCTAATCCTAACCCGTACCCTAAACCGAGCCCTAACCCTAACACTAACCCTAACCCTAACCCTAACCCATACCCTACGCCGTACCCGAAGCCCTCCCCGAACCCGTACCCTAAGCCGTACCCTAAGCCTAACCCTAAGCCTAACCCTAACCCTAGGCTACCCTTGACTGCTTCTGCCTCCAATAGATTTCCTAAGCACTAGTGTTTTAAGGAACAGCTTAAAAATAGAATCCTAATGTTATTTCTTTATAATGTGTGTGTTTCTTATCTTATCCTAGTGTCTAAACTCTTCTCCATGGCTGGACCCCCAAATAATATTCCTTTACGTGCTAAGGGGTATCTAGAGAGTGGGATAGGTTTAATCACTACCCTAACCCTAACGCGTACCCTAACCCTAACCCCTACCCTAACCCTAACACGTACCCTAATCCTAACCCATACCCTAAACCGAGCCCTAACCCTAACACTAACCCTAACCCTAACCCATACACTACGCCGTACCCGAAGCCCTCCCCGAACCCGTACCTTAAGCCGTACCCTAAGCCTAACCCTAAGCCTAAACCTAACCCTAGGCTACCCTTGACTGCTTCTGCCTCCAATAGATTTCCTAAGCACTAGTGTTTTAAGGAACAGCTTAAAAAGAGAATCCTAATGTGATTTCTTTATAATGTGTGTGTTCCTTATATTACCTTAGTGTCTAAACTCTTCTCCATGGCTGGACCCCCAAATAATATTCCTTTACGTGCTAAGGGGTATCTAGAGAGTGGGATAGGTTTAATACCTACCCTAACCCTAACGCGTACACTAACCCTAACCCCTACCCTAACACTAACACGTACCCTAATCCTAACCTGTACCCTAAACCGAGCCCTAACCCTAACACTAACCCTAACCCTAACCCTAACCCATACCCTACGCCGTACCCGAAGCCCTCCCCGAACCCGTACCCTAAGCCGTACCCTAAGCCTAACCCTAAGCCTAACCCTAACCCTAGGCTACCCTTGACTGCTTCTGCCTCCAATAGATTTCCTAAGCACTAGTGTTTTAAGGAACAGCTTAAAAAGAGAATCCTAATGTGATTTCTTTATAATGGGTGTGTTCCTTATATTATCTTAGTGTCTAAACTCTTCTCCATGGCTGGACCCCCAAATAATATTCCTTTACGTGCTAAGGGGTATCTAGAGAGTGGGATAGGTTTAATAACTACCCTAACCCTAATGCGTGCCCTAACCCTAAACCCTACCCTAACCCTAACACGTACCCTAATCCTAACCCGTTCCCTAAACCGAGCCCTAACCCTAACACTAACCCTAACCCTAACCCTAACCATACCCTTCGCCGTACCCGAAGCCCTCCCCGAACACGTACCCTAAGCCGTACCCTAAGCCTAACCCTAAGCCTAACCCTAACCCTAGGCTACCCTTGACTGCTTCTGCCTCCAATAGATTTCCTAAGCACTAGTGTTTTAAGGAACAGCTTAAAAAGAGAATCCTAATGTGATTTCTTTATAATGTGTGTGTTCCTTATATTATCTTAGTGTCTAAACTCTTCTCCATGGCTGGACCCCCAAATAATATTCCTTTACGTGCTAAGGGCTATCTAGAGAGTTGGATAGGTTTAATAACTACCTTAACCCTAACGCGTACCCTAACCCTAACCCCTACCCTAACCCTAACACGTACCCTAAACCTAACCCGTACCCTAAACCGAGCCCTAACCCTAACACTAACCCTAACCCTAACCCTAACCCATACCCTACGCCGTACCCGAAGCCCTCCCCGAACCCGTACCCTAAGCCGTACCCTAAGCCTAACCCTAACCCTAGGCTACCCTTGACTGCTTCTGCCTCCAATAGATTTCCTAAGCACTAGTGTTTTAAGTAACAGCTTAAAAAGAGAATTCTAATGTGATTTCTTTATAATGGGTGTGTTCCTTATCTTTTCCTAGTGTGTAAACTCTTCTCCATGGCTGGACCCCCAAATAATATTCCTTTACGTGCTAAGGGGTAACTAGAGAGTGGGATAGGTTTAATAACTACCCTAACCCTAACGCGTACCCTAACGCTAACCCCTACCCTAACCCTAACACGTACCCTAATCCTAACCCGTACCCTAAACCGAGCCCTAACCCTAACACTAACCCTAACCCTAACCCTAACCCATACCCTACGCCGTACCCGAAGCCCTCCCCGAACCCGTACCCTAAGCCGTACCCTAAGCCTAACCCTAAGCCTAACCCTAACCCTAGGCTACCCTTGACTGCTTCTGCCTCCAATAGATTTCCTAAGCACTAGTGTTTTAAGGAACAGCTTAAAAAGAGAATCCTAATGTGATTTCTTTATAATGTGTGTGTTCCTTATATTATCTTAGTGTCTAAACTCTTCTCCATGGCTGGAAGCCCAAATAATATTCCTTTACGTGCTAAGGGGTATCTAGAGAGTGGGATAGGTTTAATAACTACCCTAACCCTAACGCGTACCCTAACCCTAACCCCTACCCTAACCCTAACACGTACCCTAATCCTAACCCGTACCCTAAACCGAGCCCTAACCCTAACACTAACCCTAACCCTAACCCTAACCCATACCCTACGCCGTACCCGAAGCCCTCCCCGAACCCGTACCCTAAGCCGTACCCTAAGCCTAACCCTAAGCCTAACCCTAACCCTAGGCTACCCTTGACTGCTTCTGCCTCCAATAGATTTCCTAAGCACTAGTGTTTTAAGGAACAGCTTAAAAAGAGAATCCTAATGTGATTTCTTTATAATGGGTGTGTTCCTTATATTATCTTAGTGTCTAAACTCTTCTCCATGGCTGGACCCCCAAATAATATTCCTTTACGTGCTAAGGGGTATCTAGAGAGTGGGATAGGTTTAATAACTACCCTAACCCTAATGCGTGCCCTAACCCTAAACCCTACCCTAACCCTAACACGTACCCTAATCCTAACCCGTACCCTAAACCGAGCCCTAACCCTAACACTAACCCTAACCCTAACCCTAACCCATACCCTACGCCGTACCCGAAGCCCTCCCCGAACCCGTACCCTAAGCCGTACCCTAAGCCTAACCCTAAGCCTAACCCTAACCCTAGGCTACCCTTGACTGCTTCTGCCTCCAATAGATTTCCTAAGCACTAGTGTTTTAAGGAACAGCTTAAAAAGAGAATCCTAATGTGATTTCTTTATAATGTGTGTGTTCCTTATCTTATCTTAGTGCCTAAACTTTTCTCCATGGATGGACCCCCAAATAATATTCCTTTACGTGCTAAGGGGTATCTAGAGAGTGGGATAGGTTTAATAACTAACCTAACCGTAACGCGTACCCTAACCCTAACCCCTACCCTAACCCTAACACGTACCCTAATCCTAACCCGTTCCCTAAACCGAGCCCTAACCCTAACACTAACCCTAACCCTAACCCTAACCATACCCTTCGCCGTACCCGAAGCCCTCCCCGAACACGTACCCTAAGCCGTACCCTAAGCCTAACCCTAAGCCTAACCCTAACCCTAGGCTACCCTTGACTGCTTCTGCCTCCAATAGATTTCCTAAGCACTAGTGTTTTAAGGAACAGCTTAAAAAGAGAATCCTAATGTGATTTCTTTATAATGTGTGTGTTCCTTATATTATCTTAGTGTCTAAACTCTTCTCCATGGCTGGACCCCCAAATAATATTCCTTTACGTGCTAAGGGCTATCTAGAGAGTTGGATAGGTTTAATAACTACCTTAACCCTAACGCGTACCCTAACCCTGACCCCTACCCTAACCCTAACACGTACCCTAAACCTAACCCGTACCCTAAACCGAGCCCTAACACTAACACTAACCCTAACCCTAACCCTAACCCATACCCTACGCCGTACCCGAAGCCCTCCCCGAACCCGTACCCTAAGCCGTACCCTAAGCCTAACCCTAACCCTAGGCTACCCTTGACTGCTTCTGCCTCCAATAGATTTCCTAAGCACTAGTGTTTTAAGGAACAGCTTAAAAAGAGAATTCTAATGTGATTTCTTTATAATGGGTGTGTTCCTTATCTTTTCCTAGTGTGTAAACTCTTCTCCATGGCTGGACCCCCAAATAATATTCCTTTACGTGCTAAGGGGTAACTAGAGAGTGGGATAGGTTTAATAACTACCCTAACCCTAACGCGTACCCTAACGCTAACCCCTACCCTAACCCTAACACGTACCCTAATCCTAACCCGTACCCTAAACCGAGCCCTAACCCTAACACTAACCCTAACCCTAACCCTAACCCATACCCTACGCCGTACCCGAAGCCCTCCCCGAACCCGTACCCTAAGCCGTACCCTAAGCCTAACCCTAAGCCTAACCCTAACCCTAGGCTACCCTTGACTGCTTCTGCCTCCAATAGATTTCCTAAGCACTAGTGTTTTAAGGAACAGCTTAAAAAGAGAATCCTAATGTGATTTCTTTATAATGTGTGTGTTCCTTATATTATCTTAGTGTCTAAACTCTTCTCCATGGCTGGAAGCCCAAATAATATTCCTTTACGTGCTAAGGGGTATCTAGAGAGTGGGATAGGTTTAATAACTACCCTAACCCTAACGCGTACCCTAACCCTAACCCCTACCCTAACCCTAACACGTACCCTAATCCTAACCCGTACCCTAAACCGAGCCCTAACCCTAACACTAACCCTAACCCTAACCCTAACCCATACCCTACGCCGTACCGGAAGCCCTCCCCGAACCCGTACCCTAAGCCGTACCCTAAGCCTAACCCTAAGCCTAACCCTAACCCTAGGCTACCCTTGACTGCTTCTGCCTCCAATAGATTTCCTAAGCACTAGTGTTTTAAGGAACAGCTTAAAAAGAGAATCCTAATGTTATTTCTTTATAATGTGTGTGTTTCTTATCTTATCCTAGTGTCTAAACTCTTCTCCATGGCTGGACCCCCAAATAATATTCCTTTACGTGCTAAGGGGTAACTAGAGAGTGGGATAGGTTTAATAACTACCCTAACCCTAACGCGTACCCTAACGCTAACCCTTACCCTAACCCTAACACGTACCCTAATCCTAACCTGTAACGTAAACCGAGCCCTAAGCCTAACACTAACCCTAACCCTCACCCTAACACATACCCTACGCCGTACCCGAAGCCCTCCCCGAACCCGTACCCTAAGCCGTACCCTAAGCCTAACCCTAAGCCTAACCCTAACCCTAGGCTACCCTTGACTGCTTCTGCCTCCAATAGATTTCCTAAGCACTAGTGTTTTAAGGAACAGCTTAAAAAGAGAATCCTAATGTGATTTCTTTATAATGTGTGTGTTCCTTATATTATCTTAGTGTCTAAACTCTTCTCCATGGCTGGACCCCCAAATAATATTCCTTTACGTGCTAAGGGGTATCTAGAGAGTGGGATAGGTTTAATAACTACCCTAACCCTAACGCGTAACCTAACCCTAACCCCTACCCTAACCCTAACACGTACCCTAATCCTAACCCGTACCCTAAACCGAGCCCTAAACCTAACACTAACCCTAACCCTAACCCTAACCCATACCCTACGCCGTACCCGAAGCCCTCCCCGAACCCGTACCCTAAGCCGTACCCTAAGCCTAACCCTAAGCCTAACCCTTACCCTAGGCTACCCTTGACTGCTTCTGCCTCCAATAGATTTCCTAAGCACTAGTGTTTTAAGGAACAGCTTAAAAAGAGAATCCTAATGTGATTTCTTTATAATGGGTGTGTTCCTTATCTAATCCTAGTGTCTAAACTCTTCTCCATGGCTGGACCCCCAAATAACATTCCTTTATGTGCTAACGGGTATCTAGAGAGTGGGATAGGTTTAATCACTACCCTAACCCTAACGCGTACCCTAACCCTAACCCCTACCCTAACCCTAACACGTACCCTAATCCTAACCCGTACCCTAAACCGAGCCCTAACCCTAACACTAACCCTAACCCTAACCCTAACCCATACCCTACGTCGTACCCGAAGCCCTCCCCGTACCCGTACCCTAAGCCGTACCCTAAGCCTAACCCTAAGCCTAACCCTAACCCTAGGCTACCCTTGACTGCTTCTGACTCCAATAGATTTCCTAAGCACTAGTGTTTTAAGGAACAGCTTAAAAAGAGAATCCTAATGTGATTTCTTTATAATGGGTGTGTTCCTTATCTAATCCTAGTGTCTAAACTCTTCACCATGGCTGGACCCCCAAATAATATTCCTTTATGTGCTAAGGGGTATCTAGTGAGTGGATTAGGTTTAATCACTACCCTAACCCTAACGCGTACCCTAACCCTAACCCCTACCCTAACCCTAACACGTACCCTAATCCTAACCCATACCCTAAACCGAGCCCTAACCCTAACACTAACCCTAACCCTAACCCTAACCCATACACTACGCCGTACCCGAAGCCCTCCCCGAACCCGTACCCTAAGCCGTACCCTAAGCCTAACCCTAAGCCTAAACCTAACCCTAGGCTACCCTTGACTGCTTCTGCCTCCAATAGATTTCCTAAGCACTAGTGTTTTAAGGAACAGCTTAAAAAGAGAATCCTAATGTGATTTCTTTATAATGTGTGTGTTCCTTATATTACCTTAGTGTCTAAACTCTTCTCCATGGCTGGACCCCCAAATAATATTCCTTTACGTGCTAAGGGGTATCTAGAGAGTGGGATAGGTTTAATACCTACCCTAACCCTAACGCGTACCCTAACCCTAACCCCTACCCTAACCCTAACACGTACCCTAATCCTAACCCGTACCCTAAACCGAGCCCTAACCCTAACACTAACCCTAACCCTAACCCTAACCCATACCCTACGCCGTACCCGAAGCCCTCCCCGAACCCGTACCCTAAGCCGTACCCTAAGCCTAACCCTAAGCCTAACCCTAACCCTAGGCTACCCTTGACTGCTTCTGCCTCCAATAGATTTCCTAAGCACTAGTGTTTTAAGGAACAGCTTAAAAAGAGAATCCTAATGTGATTTCTTTATAATGGGTGTGTTCCTTATATTATCTTAGTGTCTAAACTCTTCTCCATGGCTGGACCCCCAAATAATATTCCTTTACGTGCTAAGGGGTATCTAGAGAGTGGGATAGGTTTAATAACTACCCTAACCCTAATGCGTGCCCTAACCCTAAACCCTACCCTAACCCTAACACGTACCCTAATCCTAACCCGTACCCTAAACCGAGCCCTAACCCTAACACTAACCCTAACCCTAACCCTAACCCATACCCTACGCCGTACCCGAAGCCCTCCCCGAACCCGTACCCTAAGCCGTACCCTAAGCCTAACCCTAAGCCTAACCCTAACCCTAGGCTACCCTTGACTGCTTCTGCCTCTAATAGATTTCCTAAGCACTAGTGTTTTAAGGAACAGCTTAAAAAGAGAATCCTAATGTGATTTCTTTATAATGTGTGTGTTCCTTATCTTATCTTAGTGCCTAAACTTTTCTCCATGGATGGACCCCCAAATAATATTCCTTTACGTGCTAAGGGGTATCTAGAGAGTGGGATAGGTTTAATAACTAACCTAACCGTAACGCGTACCCTAACCCTAACCCCTACCCTAACCCTAACACGTACCCTAATCCTAACCCGTTCCCTAAACCGAGCCCTAACCCTAACACTAACCCTAACCCTAACCCTAACCATACCCTTCGCCGTACCCGAAGCCCTCCCCGAACACGTACCCTAAGCCGTACCCTAAGCCTAACCCTAAGCCTAACCCTAACCCTAGGCTACCCTTGACTGCTTCTGCCTCCAATAGATTTCCTAAGCACTAGTGTTTTAAGGAACAGCTTAAAAAGAGAATCCTAATGTGATTTCTTTATAATGTGTGTGTTCCTTATATTATCTTAGTGTCTAAACTCTTCTCCATGGCTGGACCCCCAAATAATATTCCTTTACGTGCTAAGGGCTATCTAGAGAGTTGGATAGGTTTAATAACTACCTTAACCCTAACGCGTACCCTAACCCTGACCCCTACCCTAACCCTAACACGTACCCTAAACCTAACCCGTACCCTAAACCGAGCCCTAACCCTAACACTAACCCTAACCCTAACCCTAACCCATACCCTACGCCGTACCCGAAGCCCTCCCCGAACCCGTACCCTAAGCCGTACCCTAAGCCTAACCCTAACCCTAGGCTACCCTTGACTGCTTCTGCCTCCAATAGATTTCCTAAGCACTAGTGTTTTAAGGAACAGCTTAAAAAGAGAATTCTAATGTGATTTCTTTATAATGGGTGTGTTCCTTATCTTTTCCTAGTGTGTAAACTCTTCTCCATGGCTGGACCCCCAAATAATATTCCTTTACGTGCTAAGGGGTAACTAGAGAGTGGGATAGGTTTAATACCTACCCTAACCCTAACGCGTACCCTAACCCTAACCCCTACCCTAACCCTAACACGTACCCTAATCCTAACCCGTACCCTAAACCGAGCCCTAACCCTAACACTAACCCTAACCCTAACCCTAACCCATACCCTACGCCGTACCCGAAGCCCTCCCCGAACCCGTACCCTAAGCCGTACCCTAAGCCTAACCCTAAGCCTAACCCTAACCCTAGGCTACCCTTGACTGCTTCTGCCTCCAATAGATTTCCTAAGCACTAGTGTTTTAAGGAACAGCTTAAAAATAGAATCCTAATGTTATTTCTTTATAATGTGTGTGTTTCTTATCTTATCCTAGTGTCTAAACTCTTCTCCATGGCTGGACCCCCAAATAATATTCCTTTACGTGCTAAGGGGTAACTAGAGAGTGGGATAGGTTTAATAACTACCCTAACCCTAACGCGTACCCTAACGCTAACCCCTACCCTAACCCTAACACGTACCCTAATCCTAACCCGTACCCTAAACCGAGCCCTAAACCTAACACTAACCCTAACCCTAACCCTAACCCATACCCTACGCCGTACCCGAAGCCCTCCCCGTACCCGTACCCTAAGCCGTACCCTAAGCCTAACCCTAAGCCTAACCCTAACCCTAGGCTACCCTTGACTGCTTCTGACTCCAATAGATTTCCTAAGCACTAGTGTTTTAAGGAACAGCTTAAAAAGAGAATCCTAATGTGATTTCTTTATAATGGGTGTGTTCCTTATCTAATCCTAGTGTCTAAACTCTTCACCATGGCTGGACCCCCAAATAATATTCCTTTATGTGCTAAGGGGTATCTAGTGAGTGGATTAGGTTTAATCACTACCCTAACCCTAACGCGTACCCTAACCCTAACCCCTACCCTAACCCTAACACGTACCCTAATCCTAACCCATACCCTAAACCGAGCCCTAACCCTAACACTAACCCTAACCCTAACCCTAACCCATACACTACGCCGTACCCGAAGCCCTCCCCGAACCCGTACCCTAAGCCGTACCCTAAGCCTAACCCTAAGCCTAAACCTAACCCTAGGCTACCCTTGACTGCTTCTGCCTCCAATAGATTTCCTAAGCACTAGTGTTTTAAGGAACAGCTTAAAAAGAGAATCCTAATGTGATTTCTTTATAATGTGTGTGTTCCTTATATTACCTTAGTGTCTAAACTCTTCTCCATGGCTGGACCCCCAAATAATATTCCTTTACGTGCTAAGGGGTATCTAGAGAGTGGGATAGGTTTAATACCTACCCTAACCCTAACGCGTACCCTAACCCTAACCCCTACCCTAACACTAACACGTACCCTAATCCTAACCTGTAACGTAAACCGAGCCCTAAGCCTAACACTAACCCTAACCCTAACCCTAACCCATACCCTACGCCGTACCCGAAGCCCTCCCCGAACCCGTACCCTAAGCCGTACCCTAAGACTAACCCTAAGCCTAACCCTAACCCTAGGCTACCCTTGACTGCTTCTGCCTCCAATAGATTTCCTAAGCACTAGTGTTTTAAGGAACAGCTTAAAAAGAGAATCCTAATGTGATTTCTTTATAATGTGTGTGTTCCTTATATTATCTTAGTGTCTAAACTCTTCTCCATGGCTGGACCCCCAAATAATATTCCTTTACGTGCTAAGGGGTATCTAGAGAGTGGGATAGGTTTAATAACTACCCTAAACCTAACGCGTAACCTAACCCTAACCCCTACCCTAACCCTAACACGTACCCTAATCCTAACCCGTACCCTAAACCGAGCCCTAACCCTAACACTAACCCTAACCCTAACCCTAACCCATACCCTACGCCGTACCCGAAGCCCTCCCCGAACCCGTACCCTAAGCCGTACCCTAAGCCTAACCCTAAGCCTAACCCTTACCCTAGGCTACCCTTGACTGCTTCTGCCTCCAATAGATTTCCTAAGCACTAGTGTTTTAAGGAACAGCTTAAAAAGAGAATCCTAATGTGATTTCTTTATAATGGGTGTGTTCCTTATCTAATCCTAGTGTCTAAACTCTTCTCCATGGCTGGACCCCCAAATAACATTCCTTTATGTGCTAACGGGTATCTAGAGAGTGGGATAGGTTTAATCACTACCCTAACCCTAACGCGTACCCTAACCCTAACCCCTACCCTAACCCTAACACGTACCCTAATCCTAACCCGTACCCTAAACCGAGCCCTAACCCTAACACTAACCCTAACCCTAACCCTAACCCATACCCTACGTCGTACCCGAAGCCCTCCCCGTACCCGTACCCTAAGCCGTACCCTAAGCCTAACCCTAAGCCTAACCCTAACCCTAGGCTACCCTTGACTGCTTCTGACTCCAATAGATTTCCTAAGCACTAGTGTTTTAAGGAACAGCTTAAAAAGAGAATCCTAATGTGATTTCTTTATAATCTGTGTGTTCCTTATCTAATCCTAGTGTCTAAACGCTTCACCATGGCTGGACCCCCAAATAATATTCCTTTACGTGCTAAGGGGTAACTAGAGAGTGGGATAGGTTTAATAACTACCCTAACCCTAACGCGTACCCTAACGCTAACCCTTACCCTAACCCTAACACGTACCCTAATCCTAACCCGTACCCTAAACCGAGCCCTAACCCTAACACTAACCCTAACCCTAACCCTAACCCATACCCTACGCCGTACCCGAAGCCCTCCCCGAACCCGTACCCTAAGCCGTACCCTAAGCCTAACCCTAAGCCTAACCCTTACCCTAGGCTACCCTTGACTGCTTCTGCCTCCAATAGATTTCCTAAGCACTAGTGTTTTAAGGAACAGCTTAAAAAGAGGATCCTAATGTGATTTCTTTATAATGGGTGTGTTCCTTATCTAATCCTAGTGTCTAAACTCTTCTCCATGGCTGGACCCCCAAATAACATTCCTTTATGTGCTAACGGGTATCTAGAGAGTGGGATAGGTTTAATCACTACCCTAACCCTAACGCGTACCCTAACCCTAACCCCTACCCTAAACCTAACACGTACCCTAATCCTAACCCGTACCCTAAACCGAGCCCTAACCCTAACACTAACCCTAACCCTAACCCTAACCCATACCCTACGTCGTACCCGAAGCCCTCCCCGTACCCGTACCCTAAGCCGTACCCTAAGCCTAACCCTAAGCCTAACCCTAACCCTAGGCTACCCTTGACTGCTTCTGACTCCAATAGATTTCCTAAGCACTAGTGTTTTAAGGAACAGCTTAAAAAGAGAATCCTAATGTGATTTCTTTATAATGGGTGTGTTCCTTATCTAATCCTAGTGTCTAAACTCTTCACCATGGCTGGACCCCCAAATAATATTCCTTTATGTGCTAAGGGGTATCTAGAGAGTGGGATAGGTTTAATCACTACCCTAACCCTAACGCGTACACTAACCCTAACCCCTACCCTAACCCTAACACGTACCCTAATCCTAACCCATACCCTAAACCGAGCCCTAACCCTAACACTAACCCTAACCCTAACCCTAACCCATACACTACGCCGTACCCGAAGCCCTCCCCGAACCCGTACCCTAAGCCGTACCCTAAGCCTAACCCTAAGCCTAAACCTAACCCTAGGCTACCCTTGACTGATTCTGCCTCCAATAGATTTCCTAAGCACTAGTGTTTTAAGGAACAGCTTAAAAAGAGAATCCTAATGTGATTTCTTTATAATGTGTGTGTTCCTTATATTACCTTAGTGTCTAAACTCTTCTCCATGGCTGGACCCCCAAATAATATTCCTTTACGTGCTAAGGGGTATCTAGAGAGTGGGATAGGTTTAATACCTACACTAACCCTAACGCGTACCCTAACCCTAACCCCTACCCTAACACTAACACGTACCCTAATCCTAACCTGTACCCTAAACCGAGCCCTAACCCTAACACTAACCCTAACCCTAACCCTAACCCATACCCTACGCCGTACCCGAAGCCCTCCCCGAACCCGTACCCTAAGCCGTACCCTAAGCCTAACCCTAAGCCTAACCCTAACCCTAGGCTACCCTTGACTGCTTCTGCCTCCAATAGATTTCCTAAGCACTAGTGTTTTAAGGAACAGCTTAAAAAGAGAATCCTAATGTGATTTCTTTATAATGGGTGTGTTCCTTATATTATCTTAGTGTCTAAACTCTTCTCCATGGCTGGACCCCCAAATAATATTCCTTTACGTGCTAAGGGGTATCTAGAGAGTGGGATAGGTTTAATAACTACCCTAACCCTAATGCGTGCCCTAACCCTAACCCCTACCCTAACCCTAACACGTACCCTAATCCTAACCCGTACCCTAAACCGAGCCCTAACCCTAACACTAACCCTAACCCTAACCCTAAACCATACCCTACGCCGTACCCGAAGCCCTCCCCGAACCCGTACCCTAAGCCGTACCCTAAGCCTAACCCTAAGCCTAACCCTAACCCTAGGCTACCCTTGACTGCTTCTGCCTCCAATAGATTTCCTAAGCACTAGTGTTTTAAAGAACAGCTTAAAAATAGAATCCTAATGTGATTTCTTTATAATGTGTGTGTTCCTTATCTTATCTTAGTGCCTAAACTTTTCTCCATGGATGGACCCCCAAATAATATTCCTTTACGTGCTAAGGGGTATCTAGAGAGTGGGATAGGTTTAATAACTAACCTAACCGTAACGCGTACCCTAACCCTAACCCCTACCCTAACCCTAACACGTACCCTAATCCTAACCCGTTCCCTAAACCGAGCCCTAACCCTAACACTAACCCTAACCCTAACCCTAACCATACCCTTCGCCGTACACGAAGCCCTCCCCGAACACGTACCCTAAGCCGTACCCTAAGCCTAACCCTAAGCCTAACCCTAACCCTAGGCTACCCTTGACTGCTTCTGCCTCCAATAGATTTCCTAAGCACTAGTGTTTTAAGGAACAGCTTAAAAAGAGAATCCTAATGTGATTTCTTTATAATGTGTGTGTTCCTTATATTATCTTAGTGTCTAAACTCTTCTCCATGGCTGGACCCCCAAATAATATTCCTTTACGTGCTAAGGGCTATCTAGAGAGTGGGATAGGTTTAATAACTACCTTAACCCTAACGCGTACCCTAACCCTAAACCCTACCCTAACCCTAACACGTACCCTAAACCTAACCCGTACCCTAAACCGAGCCCTAACCCTAACACTAACCCTAACCCTAACCCTAACCCATACCCTACGCTGTACCCGAAGCCCTCCCCGAACCCGTACCCTAAGCCGTACCCTAAGCCTAACCCTAACCCTAGGCTACCCTTGACTGCTTCTGCCTCCAATAGATTTCCTAAGCACTAGTGTTTTAAGGAACAGCTTAAAAAGAGAATTCTAATGTGATTTCTTTATAATGGGTGTGTTCCTTATCTTTTCCTAGTGTCTAAACTCTTCTCCATGGCTGGACCCCCAAATAATATTCCTTTACGTGCTAAGGGGTAACTAGAGAGTGGGATAGGTTTAATAACTACCCTAAACCTAACGCGTACCCTAACGCTAACCCCTACCCTAACCCTAACACGTACCCTAATCCTAACCCGTACCCTAAACCGAGCCCTAACCCTAACACTAACCCTAACCCTAACCCTAACCCATACCCTACGCCGTACACGAAGCCCTCCCCGAACCCGTACCCTAAGCCGTACCCTAAGCCTAACCCTAAGCCTAACCCTAACCCTAGGCTACCCTTGACTGCTTCTGCCTCCAATAGATTTCCTAAGCACTAGTGTTTTAAGGAACAGCTTAAAAAGAGAATCCTAATGTGATTTCTTTATAATGTGTGGGTTCCTTATATTATCTTAGTGTCTAAACTCTTCTCCATGGCTGGAAGCCCAAATAATATTCCTTTACGTGCTAAGGGGTATCTAGAGAGTGGGATAGGTTTAATAACTACCCTAACCCTAACGCGTACCCTAACCCTAACCCCTACCCTAACCCTAACACGTACCCTAATCCTAACCCGTACCCTAAACCGAGGCCTAACCCTAACACTAACCCTAACCCTAACCCTAACCCATAACCTACGCCGTACCCGAAGCCCTCCCCGAACCCGTACCCTAAGCCGTACCCTAAGCCTAACCCTAAGCCTAACCCTAACCGTAGGCTACCCTTGACTGCTTCTGCCTCCAATAGATTTCCTAAGCACTAGTGTTTTAAGGAACACCTTAAAAATAGAATCCTAATGTTATTTCTTTATAATGGGTGTGTTTCTTATCTTATCCTAGTGTCTAAACTCTTCTCCATGGCTGGACCCCCAAATAATATTCCTTTACGTGCTAAGGGGTAACTAGAGAGTGGGATAGGTTTAATAACTACCCTAACCCTAACGCGTACCCTAACGCTAACCCTTACCCTAACCCTAACACGTACCCTAATCCTAACCTGTAACGTAAACCGAGCCCTAAGCCTAACACTAACCCTAACCCTAACCCTAACCAATACCCTACGCCGTACCCGAAGCCCTCCCCAAACCCGTACCCTACGCCGTACCCTAAGCCTAACCCTAAGCCTAACCCTAACCCTAGGATACCCTTGACTGCTTCTGCCTCCAATAGATTTCCTAAGCACTAGGGTTTTAAGGAACAGCTTAAAAAGAGAATCCTAATGTGATTTCTTTATAATGTGTGTGTTCCTTATATTATCTTAGTGTCTAAACTCTTCTCCATGGCTGGACCCCCAAATAATATTCCTTTACGTGCTAAGGGGTATCTAGAGAGTGGGATAGGTTTAATAACTACCCTAACCCTAATGCGTGCCCTAACCCTAACCCCTACCCTAACCCTAACACGTACCCTAATCCTAACCCGTACCCTAAACCGAGCCCTAACCCTAACACTAACCCTAACCCTAACCCTAACCCATACCCTACGCCGTACCCGAAGCCCTCCCCGAACCCGTACCCTAAGCCGTACCCTAAGCCTAACCCTAAGCCTAAACCTAACCCTAGGCTACCCTTGACTGCTTCTGCCTCCAATAGATTTCCTAAGCACTAGTGTTTTAAGGAACAGCTTAAAAAGAGAATCCTAATGTGATTTCTTTATAATGGGTGTGTTCCTTATCTAATCCTAGTGTCTAAACTCTTCTCCATGGCTGGACACCCAAATAATATTCCTTTATGTGCTAAGGGGTATCTAGAGAGTGGGATAGGTTTAATCACTACCCTAACCCTAACGCGTACCATAACCCTAACCCCTACCCTAACCCTAACACGTACCCTAATCCTAACCCGTACCCTAAACCGAGCCCTAACCCTAACACTAACCCTAACCCTAACCCTAACCCATACCCTACGCCGTACCCGAAGCCCTCCCCGAACCCGTACCCTAAGCCGTACCCTAAGCCTAACCCTAAGCCTAACCCTAACCCTAGGCTACCCTTGACTGCTTCTGCCTCCAATAGATTTCCTAAGCACTAGTGTTTTAAGGAACAGCTTAAAAAGAGAATCCTAATGTGATTTCTTTATAATGTGTGTGTTCCTTATATTATCTTAGTGTCTAAACTCTTCTCCATGGCTGGACCCCCAAATAATATTCCTTTACGTGCTAAGGGGTATCTAGAGAGTGGGATAGGTTTAATAACTACCCTAACCCTAACGCGTACCCTAACCTTAAACCCTACCCTAACCCTAACACGTACCCTAATCCTAACCCGTACCCTAAACCGAGCCCTAACCCTAACACTAACCCTAACCCTAACCCTAACCCATACCCTACGCCGTACCCGAAGCCCTCCCCGAACCCGTACCCTAAGCCGTACCCTAAGCCTAACCCTAAGCCTAACCCTAACCCTAGGCTACCCTTGACTGCTTCTGCCTCCAATAGATTTCCTAAGCACTAGTGTTTTAAGGAACAGCTTAAATAGTAAATCCTAATGTGATTTCTTTATAATGGGTGTGTTCCTTATCTAATCCTAGTGTCTAAACTCTTCTCCATGGCTGGACCCCCAAATAATATTCCTTTATGTGCTAAGGGGTATCTAGAGAGTGGGATAGGTTTAATCACTACCCTAACCCTAACGCGTACCATAACCCTAACCCCTACCCTAACTCTAACACGTACCCTAATCCTAACCCGTACCCTAAACCGAGCCCTAACCCTAACACTAACCCTAACCCTAACCCTAACCCATACCCTACACCGTACCCGAAGCCCTCCCCGAACCCGTACCCTAAGCCGTACCCTAAGCCTAACCCTAAGCCTAACCCTAAACCTAGGCTACCCTTGACTGCTTCTGCCTCCAATAGATTTCCTAAGCACTAGTGTTTTAAGAAACAGCTTAAAAAGAGAATCGTACTGTGATTTCTTTATAATGGGTGTGTTCCTTATCTTATCCTAGTGTCTAAACTCTTCTCCATGGCTGGACCCCCAAATAATATTCCTTTACGTGCTAAGGGGTAACTAGAGAGTGGGATAGGTTTAATAACTACCCTAACCCTAACGCGTACCCTAACGCTAACCCTTACCCTAACCCTAACACGTACCCTAATCCTAACCTGTAACGTAAACCGAGCCCTAAGCCTAACACTAACCCTAACCCTAACCCTAACCAATACCCTACGCCGTACCCGAAGCCCTCCCCAAACCCGTACCCTACGCCGTACCCTAAGCCTAACCCTAAGCCTAACCCTAACCCTAGGCTACCCTTGACTGCTTCTGCCTCCAATAGATTTCCTAAGCACTAGGGTTTTAAGGAACAGCTTAAAAAGAGAATCCTAATGTGATTTCTTTATAATGTGTGTGTTCCTTATATTATCTTAGTGTCTAAACTCTTCTCCATGGCTGGACCCCCAAATAATATTCATTTACGTGCTAAGGGGTATCTAGAGAGTGGGATAGGTTTAATAACTACCCTAACCCTAATGCGTGCCCTAACCCTAACCCCTACCCTAACCCTAACACGTACCCTAATCCTAACCCGTACCCTAAACCGAGCCCTAACCCTAACACTAACCCTAACCCTAACCCTAACCCATACCCTACGCCGTACCCGAAGCCCTCCCCGAACCCGTACCCTAAGCCGTACCCTAAGCCTAACCCTAAGCCTAAACCTAACCCTAGGCTACCCTTGACTGCTTCTGCCTCCAATAGATTTCCTAAGCACTAGTGTTTTAAGGAACAGCTTAAAAAGAGAATCCTAATGTGATTTCTTTATAATGGGTGTGTTCCTTATCTAATCCTAGTGTCTAAACTCTTCTCCATGGCTGGACACCCAAATAATATTCCTTTATGTGCTAAGGGGTATCTAGAGAGTGGGATAGGTTTAATCACTACCCTAACCCTAACGCGTACCATAACCCTAACCCCTACCCTAACCCTAACACGTACCCTAATCCTAACCCGTACCCTAAACCGAGCCCTAACCCTAACACTAACCCTAACCCTAACCCTAACCCATACCCTACGCCGTACCCGAAGCCCTCCCCGAACCCGTACCCTAAGCCGTACCCTAAGCCTAACCCTAAGCCTAACCCTAACCCTAGGCTACCCTTGACTGCCTCTGCCTCCAATAGATTTCCTAAGCACTAGTGTTTTAAGGAACAGCTTAAAAAGAGAATCCTAATGTGATTTCTTTATAATGTGTGTGTTCCTTATATTATCTTAGTGTCTAAACTCTTCTCCATGGCTGGACCCCCAAATAATATTCCTTTACGTGCTAAGGGGTATCTAGAGAGTGGGATAGGTTTAATAACTACCCTAACCCTAACGCGTACCCTAACCCTAAACCCTACCCTAACCCTAACACGTACCCTAATCCTAACCCGTACCCTAAACCGAGCCCTAACCCTAACACTAACCCTAACCCTAACCCTAACCCATACCCTACGCCGTACCCGAAGCCCTCCCCGAACCCGTACCCTAAGCCGTACCCTAAGCCTAACCCTAAGCCTAACCCTAACCCTAGGCTACCCTTGACTGCTTCTGCCTCCAATAGATTTCCTAAGCACTAGTGTTTTAAGGAACAGCTTAAAAAGTAAATCCTAATGTGATTTCTTTATAATGGGTGTGTTCCTTATCTAATCCTAGTGTCTAAACTCTTCTCCATGGCTGGACCCCCAAATAATATTCCTTTATGTGCTAAGGGGTATCTAGAGAGTGGGATAGGTTTAATTACTACCCTAACCCTAACGCGTACCATAACCCTAACCCCTACCCTAACCCTAACACGTACCCTAATCCTAACCCGTACCCTAAACCGAGCCCTAACCCTAACACTAACCCTAACCCTAACCCTAACCCATACCCTACGCCGTACCCGAAGCCCTCCCCGAACCCGTACCCTAAGCCGTACCCTAAGCCTAACCCTAAGCCTAACCCTAACCCTAGGCTACCCTTGACTGCTTCTGCCTCCAATAGATTTCCTAAGCACTAGTGTTTTAAGAAACAGCTTAAAAAGAGAATCGTACTGTGATTTCTTTATAATGGGTGTGTTCCTTATCTTATCCTAGTGTCTAAACTCTTCTCCATGGCTGGACCCCCAAATAATATTCCTTTACGTGCTAAGGGGTAACTAGAGAGTGGGATAGGTTTAATAACTACCCTAACCGTAACGCGTACCCTAACGGTAACCCCTACCCTAACCCTAACACGTACCCTAATCCTAACCCGTTCCCTAAACCGAGCCCTAACCCTAACACTAACCCTAACCCTAACCCTAACCCATACCCTACGCCGTACCCGAAGCCCTCCCCGAACCCGTACCCTAAGCCGTACCCTAAGCCTAACCCTAAGCCTAACCCTAACCCTAGGCTACCCTTGACTGCTTCTGCCTCCAATAGATTTTCTAAGCACTAGTGTTTTAAAGAACAGCTTAAAAAGAGAATCCTAATGTGATTTCTTTATAATGGGTGTGTTCCTTATCTAATCCTAGCGTCTAAACTCTTCTCCATGGCTGGACCCCCAAATAATATTCCTTTACGTGCTAAGGGGTATCTAGAGAGTGGGATAGGTTTAATCACTACCCTAACCCTAACGCGTACCATAACCCTAACCCCTACCCTAACCCTAACACGTACCCTAATCCTAACCCGTACCCTAAACCGAGCCCTAACCCTAACACTAACCCTAACCCTAACCCTAACCCATACCCTACGCCGTACCCAAAGCCCTCCCCGAACCCGTACCCTAAGCCGTACCCTAAGCCTAACCCTAAGCCTAACCCTAACCCTAGGCTACCCTTGACTGCTTCTGCCTCCAATAGATTTCCTAAGCACTAGTGTTTTAAAGAACAGCTTAAAAAGAGAATCTTAATGTGATTTCTTTATAATGGGTGTGTTCCTTATCTAATCCTAGTGTCTAACCTCTTCTCCATGGCTGGACCCCCAAATAATATTCCTTTACGTGGTAAGGGGTATCTAGAGAGTGGGATAGGTTTAATCAGTACCCTAACCCTAACGCGTACCCTAACCCTAAACCCTACCCTAACCCTAACACGTACCCTAATCCTAACCCGTACCCTAAACCGAGCCCTAACCCTAACACTAACCCTAACCCTAACCCTAACCCATACCCTACGCCGTACCCGAAGCCCTCCCCGAACCCGTACCCTAAGCCGTACCCTAAGCCTAACCCTAAGCCTAACTCTAACCCTAGGCTACCCTTGACTGCTTCTGCCTCCAATAGATTTCCTAAGCACTAGTGTTTTAAGGAACAGCTTAAAAAGAGAATCCTAATGTGATTTCTTTATAATGTGTGTGTTCCTTATCTAATCCTAGTGTCTAAACTCTTCTCCATGGCTGGACCCCCAAATAATATTCCTTTATGTGCTAAGGGGTATCTAGAGAGTGGGATAGGTTTAATCACTACCCTAACCCTAACGCGTACCATAACCCTAACCCCTACCCTAACCCTAACACGTACCCTAATCCTAACCCGTACCCTAAACCGAGCCCTAACCCTAACACTAACCCTAACCCTAACCCATACCCTACGCCGTACCCGAAGCCCTCCCCGAACCCGTACCCTAAGCCGTACCCTAAGCCTAACCCTAAGCCTAACCCTAACCCTAGGCTACCCTTGACTGCTTCTGCCTCCAATAGATTTCCTAAGCACTAGTGTTTTAAGAAACAGCTTAAAAAGAGAATCGTACTGTGATTTCTTTATAATGGGTGTGTTCCTTATCTTATCCTAGTGTCTAAACTCTTCTCCATGGCTGGACCCCCAAATAATATTCCTTTACGTGCTAAGGGGTAACTAGAGAGTGGGATAGGTTTAATAACTACCCTAACCCTAACGCGTACCCTAACGCTAACCCTTACCCTAACCCTAACACGTACCCTAATCCTAACCTGTAACGTAAACCGAGCCCTAAGCCTAACACTAACCCTAACCCTAACCCTAACCAATACCCTACGCCGTACCCGAAGCCCTCCCCAAACCCGTACCCTACGCCGTACCCTAAGCCTAACCCTAAGCCTAACCCTAACCCTAGGCTACCCTTGACTGCTTCTGCCTCCAATAGATTTCCTAAGCACTAGGGTTTTAAGGAACAGCTTAAAAAGAGAATCCTAATGTGATTTCTTTATAATGTGTGTGTTCCTTATATTATCTTAGTGTCTAAACTCTTCTCCATGGCTGGACCCCCAAATAATATTCATTTACGTGCTAAGGGGTATCTAGAGAGTGGGATAGGTTTAATAACTACCCTAACCCTAATGCGTGCCCTAACCCTAACCCCTACCCTAACCCTAACACGTACCCTAATCCTAACCCGTACCCTAAACCGAGCCCTAACCCTAACACTAACCCTAACCCTAACCCTAACCCATACCCTACGCCGTACCCGAAGCCCTCCCCGAACCCGTACCCTAAGCCGTACCCTAAGCCTAACCCTAAGCCTAAACCTAACCCTAGGCTACCCTTGACTGCTTCTGCCTCCAATAGATTTCCTAAGCACTAGTGTTTTAAGGAACAGCTTAAAAAGAGAATCCTAATGTGATTTCTTTATAATGGGTGTGTTCCTTATCTAATCCTAGTGTCTAAACTCTTCTCCATGGCTGGACACCCAAATAATATTCCTTTATGTGCTAAGGGGTATCTAGAGAGTGGGATAGGTTTAATCACTACCCTAACCCTAACGCGTACCATAACCCTAACCCCTACCCTAACCCTAACACGTACCCTAATCCTAACCCGTACCCTAAACCGAGCCCTAACCCTAACACTAACCCTAACCCTAACCCTAACCCATACCCTACGCCGTACCCGAAGCCCTCCCCGAACCCGTACCCTAAGCCGTACCCTAAGCCTAACCCTAAGCCTAACCCTAACCCTAGGCTACCCTTGACTGCCTCTGCCTCCAATAGATTTCCTAAGCACTAGTGTTTTAAGGAACAGCTTAAAAAGAGAATCCTAATGTGATTTCTTTATAATGTGTGTGTTCCTTATATTATCTTAGTGTCTAAACTCTTCTCCATGGCTGGACCCCCAAATAATATTCCTTTACGTGCTAAGGGGTATCTAGAGAGTGGGATAGGTTTAATAACTACCCTAACCCTAACGCGTACCCTAACCCTAATCCCTACCCTAACCCTAACACGTACCCTAATCCTAACCCGTACCCTAAACCGAGCCCTAACCCTAACACTAACCCTAACCCTAACCCTAACCCATACCCTACGCCGTACCCGAAGCCCTCCCCGAACCCGTACCCTAAGCCGTACCCTAAGCCTAACCCTAAGCCTAACCCTAACCCTAGGCTACCCTTGACTGCTTCTGCCTCCAATAGATTTCCTAAGCACTAGTGTTTTAAGGAACAGCTTAAAAAGTAAATCCTAATGTGATTTCTTTATAATGGGTGTGTTCCTTATCTAATCCTAGTGTCTAAACTCTTCTCCATGGCTGGACCCCCAAATAATATTCCTTTATGTGCTAAGGGGTATCTAGAGAGTGGGATAGGTTTAATTACTACCCTAACCCTAACGCGTACCATAACCCTAACCCCTACCCTAACCCTAACACATACCCTAATCCTAACCCGTACCCTAAACCGAGCCCTAACCCTAACACTAACCCTAACCCTAACCCTAACCCATACCCTACGCCGTACCCGAAGCCCTCCCCGAACACGTACCCTAAGCCGTACCCTAAGCCTAACCCTAAGCCTAACCCTAACCCTAGGCTACCCTTGACTGCTTCTGCCTCCAATAGATTTCCTAAGCACTAGTGTTTTAAGAAACAGCTTAAAAAGAGAATCGTACTGTGATTTCTTTATAATGGGTGTGTTCCTTATCTTATCCTAGTGTCTAAACTCTTCTCCATGGCTGGACCCCCAAATAATATTCCTTTACGTGCTAAGGGGTAACTAGAGAGTGGGATAGGTTTAATAACTACCCTAACCGTAACGCGTACCCTAACGGTAACCCCTACCCTAACCCTAACACGTACCCTAATCCTAACCCGTTCCCTAAACCGAGCCCTAACCCTAACACTAACCCTAACCCTAACCCTAACCCATACCCTACGCCGTACCCGAAGCCCTCCCCGAACCCGTACCCTAAGCCGTACCCTAAGCCTAACCCTAAGCCTAACCCTAACCCTAGGCTACCCTTGACTGCTTCTGCCTCCAATAGATTTTCTAAGCACTAGTGTTTTAAAGAACAGCTTAAAAAGAGAATCCTAATGTGATTTCTTTATAATGGGTGTGTTCCTTATCTAATCCTAGCGTCTAAACTCTTCTCCATGGCTGGACCCCCAAATAATATTCCTTTACGTGCTAAGGGGTATCTAGAGAGTGGGATAGGTTTAATCACTACCCTAACCCTAACGCGTACCATAACCCTAACCCCTACCCTAACCCTAACACGTACCCTAATCCTAACCCGTACCCTAAACCGAGCCCTAACCCTAACACTAACCCTAACCCTAACCCTAACCCATACCCTACGCCGTACCCGAAGCCCTCCCCGAACCCGTGCCCTAAGCCGTACCCTAAGCCTAACCCTAAGCCTAACCCTAACCCTAGGCTACCCTTGACTGCTTCTGCCTCCAATAGATTTCCTAAGCACTAGTGTTTTAAGGAACAGCTTAAAAAGAGAATCCTAATGTGATTTCTTTATAATGTGTGTGTTCCTTATATTATCTTAGTGTCTTAACTCTTCTCCATGGCTGGACCCCCAAATAATATTCCATTACGTGCTAAGGGGTATCTAGAGAGTGGGATAGGTTTAATCACTACCCTAACCCTAACGCGTACCATAACGCTAACCCCTACCCTAACCCTAACACGTACCCTAATCCTAACCCGTACCCTAAACCGAGCCCTAACCCTAACACTAACCCTAACCCTAACCCTAACCCATACCCTACGCCGTACCCAAAGCCCTCCCCGAACCCGTACCCTAAGCCGTACCCTAAGCCTAACCCTAAGCCTAACCCTAACCCTAGGCTACCCTTGACTGCTTCTGCCTCCAATAGATTTCCTAAGCACTAGTGTTTTAAAGAACAGCTTAAAAAGAGAATCTTAATGTGATTTCTTTATAATGGGTGTGTTCCTTATCTAATCCTAGTGTCTAACCTCTTCTCCATGGCTGGACCCCCAAATAATATTCCTTTACGTGGTAAGGGGTATCTAGAGAGTGGGATAGGTTTAATCAGTACCCTAACCCTAACGCGTACCCTAACCCTAAACCCTACCCTAACCCTAACACGTACCCTAATCCTAACCCGTACCCTAAACCGAGCCCTAACCCTAACACTAACCCTAACCCTAACCCTAACCCATACCCTACGCCGTACCCGAAGCCCTCCCCGAACACGTACCCTAAGCCGTACCCTAAGCCTAACCCTAAGCCTAACTCTAACCCTAGGCTACCCTTGACTGCTTCTGCCTCCAATAGATTTCCTAAGCACTAGTGTTTTAAGGAACAGCTTAAAAAGAGAATCCTAATGTGATTTCTTTATAATGTGTGTGTTCCTTATCTAATCCTAGTGTCTAAACTCTTCTCCATGGCTGGACCCCCAAATAATATTCCTTTATGTGCTAAGGGGTATCTAGAGAGTGGGATAGGTTTAATCACTACCCTAACCCTAACGCGTACCATAACCCTAACCCCTACCCTAACCCTAACACGTACCCTAATCCTAACCCGTACCCTAAACCGAGCCCTAACCCTAACACTAACCCTAACCCTAACCCATACCCTACGCCGTACCCGAAGCCCTCCCCGAACCCGTACCCTAAGCCGTACCCTAAGCCTAACCCTAAGCCTAACTCTAACCCTAGGCTACCCTTGACTGCTTCTGCCTCCAATAGATTTCCTAAGCACTAGTGTTTTAAGAAACAGCTTAAAAAGAGAATTGTACTGTGATTTCTTTATAATGGGTGTGTTCCTTATCTTATCCTAGTGTCTAAACTCTTCTCCATGGCTGGACCCCCAAATAATATTCCTTTACGTGCTAAGGGGTAACTAGAGAGTGGGATAGGTTTAATAACTACCCTAACCGTAACGCGTACCCTAACGGTAACCCCTACCCTAACCCTAACACGTACCCTAATCCTAACCCGTTCCCTAAACCGAGCCCTAACCCTAACACTAACCCTAACCCTAACCCTAACCCATACCCTACGCCGTACCCGAAGCCCTCCCCGAACCCGTACCCTAAGCCGTACCCTAAGCCTAACCCTAAGCCTAACCCTAACCCTAGGCTACCCTTGACTGCTTCTGCCTCCAATAGATTTCCTAAGCACTAGTGTTTTAAGGAACAGCTTAAAAAGTAAATCCTAATGTGATTTCTTTATAATGGGTGTGTTCCTTATCTAATCCTAGTGTCTAAACTCTTCTCCATGGCTGGACCCCCAAATAATATTCCTTTATGTGCTAAGGGGTATCTAGAGAGTGGGATAGGTTTAATTACTACCCTAACCCTAACGCGTACCATAACCCTAACCCCTACCCTAACCCTAACACATACCCTAATCCTAACCCGTACCCTAAACCGAGCCCTAACCCTAACACTAACCCTAACCCTAACCCTAACCCATACCCTACGCCGTACCCGAAGCCCTCCCCGAACACGTACCCTAAGCCGTACCCTAAGCCTAACCCTAAGCCTAACCCTAACCCTAGGCTACCCTTGACTGCTTCTGCCTCCAATAGATTTCCTAAGCACTAGTGTTTTAAGAAACAGCTTAAAAAGAGAATCGTACTGTGATTTCTTTATAATGGGTGTGTTCCTTATCTTATCCTAGTGTCTAAACTCTTCTCCATGGCTGGACCCCCAAATAATATTCCTTTACGTGCTAAGGGGTAACTAGAGAGTGGGATAGGTTTAATAACTACCCTAACCGTAACGCGTACCCTAACGGTAACCCCTACCCTAACCCTAACACGTACCCTAATCCTTACCCGTTCCCTAAACCGAGCCCTAACCCTAACACTAACCCTAACCCTAACCCTAACCCATACCCTACGCCGTACCCGAAGCCCTCCCCGAACCCGTACCCTAAGCCGTACCCTAAGCCTAACCCTAAGCCTAACCCTAACCCTAGGCTACCCTTGACTGCTTCTGCCTCCAATAGATTTTCTAAGCACTAGTGTTTTAAAGAACAGCTTAAAAAGAGAATCCTAATGTGATTTCTTTATAATGGGTGTGTTCCTTATCTAATCCTAGCGTCTAAACTCTTCTCCATGGCTGGACCCCCAAATAATATTCCTTTACGTGCTAAGGGGTATCTAGAGAGTGGGATAGGTTTAATCACTACCCTAACCCTAACGCGTACCATAACCCTAACCCCTACCCTAACCCTAACACGTACCCTAATCCTAACCCGTACCCTAAACCGAGCCCTAACCCTAACACTAACCCTAACCCTAACCCTAACCCATACCCTACGCCGTACCCGAAGCCCTCCCCGAACCCGTGCCCTAAGCCGTACCCTAAGCCTAACCCTAAGCCTAACCCTAACCCTAGGCTACCCTTGACTGCTTCTGCCTCCAATAGATTTCCTAAGCACTAGTGTTTTAAGGAACAGCTTAAAAAGAGAATCCTAATGTGATTTCTTTATAATGTGTGTGTTCCTTATATTATCTTAGTGTCTTAACTCTTCTCCATGGCTGGACCCCCAAATAATATTCCATTACGTGCTAAGGGGTATCTAGAGAGTGGGATAGGTTTAATCACTACCCTAACCCTAACGCGTACCATAACGCTAACCCCTACCCTAACCCTAACACGTACCCTAATCCTAACCCGTACCCTAAACCGAGCCCTAACCCTAACACTAACCCTAACCCTAACCCTAACCCATACCCTACGCCGTACCCAAAGCCCTCCCCGAACCCGTACCCTAAGCCGTACCCTAAGCCTAACCCTAAGCCTAACCCTAACCCTAGGCTACCCTTGACTGCTTCTGCCTCCAATAGATTTCCTAAGCACTAGTGTTTTAAAGAACAGCTTAAAAAGAGAATCTTAATGTGATTTCTTTATAATGGGTGTGTTCCTTATCTAATCCTAGTGTCTAACCTCTTCTCCATGGCTGGACCCCCAAATAATATTCCTTTACGTGGTAAGGGGTATCTAGAGAGTGGGATAGGTTTAATCAGTACCCTAACCCTAACGCGTACCCTAACCCTAAACCCTACCCTAACCCTAACACGTACCCTAATCCTAACCCGTACCCTAAACCGAGCCCTAACCCTAACACTAACCCTAACCCTAACCCTAACCCATACCCTACGCCGTACCCGAAGCCCTCCCCGAACACGTACCCTAAGCCGTACCCTAAGCCTAACCCTAAGCCTAACTCTAACCCTAGGCTACCCTTGACTGCTTCTGCCTCCAATAGATTTCCTAAGCACTAGTGTTTTAAGGAACAGCTTAAAAAGAGAATCCTAATGTGATTTCTTTATAATGTGTGTGTTCCTTATCTAATCCTAGTGTCTAAACTCTTCTCCATGGCTGGACCCCCAAATAATATTCCTTTATGTGCTAAGGGGTATCTAGAGAGTGGGATAGGTTTAATCACTACCCTAACCCTAACGCGTACCATAACCCTAACCCCTACCCTAACCCTAACACGTACCCTAATCCTAACCCGTACCCTAAACCGAGCCCTAACCCTAACACTAACCCTAACCCTAACCCATACCCTACGCCGTACCCGAAGCCCTCCCCGAACCCGTACCCTAAGCCGTACCCTAAGCCTAACCCTAAGCCTAACTCTAACCCTAGGCTACCCTTGACTGCTTCTGCCTCCAATAGATTTCCTAAGCACTAGTGTTTTAAGAAACAGCTTAAAAAGAGAATTGTACTGTGATTTCTTTATAATGGGTGTGTTCCTTATCTTATCCTAGTGTCTAAACTCTTCTCCATGGCTGGACCCCCAAATAATATTCCTTTACGTGCTAAGGGGTAACTAGAGAGTGGGATAGGTTTAATAACTACCCTAACCGTAACGCGTACCCTAACGGTAACCCCTACCCTAACCCTAACACGTACCCTAATCCTAACCCGTTCCCTAAACCGAGCCCTAACCCTAACACTAACCCTAACCCTAACCCTAACCCATACCCTACGCCGTACCCGAAGCCCTCCCCGAACCCGTACCCTAAGCCGTACCCTAAGCCTAACCCTAAGCCTAACCCTAACCCTAGGCTACCCTTGACTGCTTCTGCCTCCAATAGATTTCCTAAGCACTAGTGTTTTAAAGAACAGCTTAAAAAGAGAATCCTAATGTGATTTCTTTATAATGGGTGTGTTCCTTATCTAATCCTAGTGTCTAAACTCTTCTGAATGGCTGGACCCTCAAATAATATTCCTTTATGTGCTAAGGGGTATCTAGAGAGTGGGATAGGTTTAATCACTACCCTAACCCTAACGCGTACCATAACCCTAACCACTACCCTAACCCTGACACGTACCCTAATCCTAACCCGTACCCTAAACCGAGCCCTAACCCTAACACTAACCCTAACCCTAAACCATACCCTACGCCGTACCCGAAGCCCTCCCCGAACCCGTACCCTAAGCCGTACCCTAAGCCTAACCCTAAGCCTAACTCTAACCCTAGGCTACCCTTGACTGCTTCTGCCTCCAATAGATTTCCTAAGCACTAGTGTTTTAAGGAACAGCTTAAAAAGAGAATCCTAATGTGATTTCTTTATAATGTGTGTGTTCCTTATATTATCTTAGTGTCTAAACTCTTCTCCATGGCTGGACCCCCAAATAATATTCCTTTACGTGCTAAGGGGTATCTAGAGAGTGGGATAGGTTTAATCACTACCCTAACCCTAACGCGTACCATAACCCTAACCCCTACCCTAACAATAACACGTACCCTAATCCTAACCCGTACCCTAAACCGAGCCCTAACCCTAACACTAACCCTAACCCTAACCCTAACCAATACCCTACGCCGTACCCGAAGCCCTCCCCGAACCCGTACCCTAAGCCGTACCCTAAGCCTAACCCTAAGCCTAACTCTAACCCTAGGCTACCCTTGACTGCTTCTGCCTCCAATAGATTTCCTAAGCACTAGTGTTTTAAGGAACAGCTTAAAAAGAGAATCCTAATGTGATTTCTTTATAATGTGTGTGTTCCTTATATTATCTTAGTGTCTAAACGCTTCTCCATGGCTGGACCGCCAAATAATATTCCTTTACGTGCTAAGGGGTATCTAGAGAGTGGGATAGGTTTAATAACTACCCTAACCCTAACGCGTACCCTAACCCTAACCCCTACCCTAACCCTAACACGTACCCTAATCCTAACCCGTACCCTAAACCGAGCCCTAACCCTAACACTAAACCTAACCCTAACACATACCCTACGCCGTACCCGAAACCCTCCCCGAACCCGTACCCTAAGCCGTACCCTAAGCCTAACCCTAAGCCTAACCCTAACCCTAGGCTACCCTTGACTGCTTCTGCCTCCAATATATTTCCTAAGCACTAGTGTTTTAAGGAACAGCTTAAAAAGAGAATCCTAATGTGATTTCTTTATAATGGGTGTGTTCCTTATCTTATCCTAGTGTCTAAACTCTTCTCCATGGCTGGACCCCCAAATAATATTCCTTTACGTGCTAAGGGGTAACTAGAGAGTGGGATAGGTTTAATAACTACCCTAACCGTAACGCGTACCCTAACGCTAACCCCTACCCTAACCCTAACACGTACCCTAATCCTAACCCGTACCCTAAACAGAGCCCTAACCCTAACACTAACCCTAACCCTAACCCTAACCCATACCCTACGCCGTACCCGAAGCCCTCCCCGAAACCGTACCCTAAGCCGTACCCTAAGCCTAACCCTAAGCCTAACCCTAACCCTAGGCTACCCTTGACTGCTTCTGCCTCCAATAGATTTCCTAAGCACTAGTGTTTTAAGGAACAGCTTAAAAAGAGAATCCTAATGTGATTTCTTTATAATGGGCGTGTTCCTTATCTTATCCTAGTGTCTAAACTTTTCTCCATGGCTGGACCCCCAAATAATATTCCTTTACGTGCTAAGGGGTAACTAGAGAGTGGGATAGGTTTAATAACTACCCTAACCCTAACCCTAACCCTAACCGTAACCCCTACCCTAACCCTAACACGTACCCTAATCCTAACCCGTACCCTAAACCAAGCCCTAACCCTAGCACTAACCCTAACCCTAACCCTCACCCATACCCTACGCTGTACCCGAAGCCCTCCCCGAACCCGTACCCTAAGCCGTACCCTAAGCCTAACCCTAAGCCTAACTCTAACCCTAGGCTACCCTTGACTGCTTCTGGCTCCAATAGATTTCCTAAGCACTAGTGTTTTAAGGAACAGCTTAAAAAGAGAATCCTAATGTGATTTCTTTATAATGTGTGTGTTCCTTATCTTATCCTAGTGTCTAAACTCTTCTCCATGGCTGGACCCCCAAATAATATTCCTTTACGTGCTAAGGGGTATCTAGAGAGTGGGATAGGTTTAATAACTACCCTAACCGTAAGGCGTACCCTAACGCTAAACCTTACCCTAACCCTAACACGTACCCTAATCCTAACCCGTACCCTAAACCGAGCCCTAACCCTAACACTAACCCTAACCCTAACCCTAACCCAAACCCTACGCCGTACCCGAAGCCCTCCCCGAACCCGTACCCTAAGCCGTACCCTAAGCCTAACCCTAAGCCTAAACCTAACCCTAGGCTACCCTTGACTGCTTCTGCCTCCAATAGATTTCCTAAGCACTAGTGTTTTAAGGAACAGCTTAAAAAGAGAATCCTAATGTGATTTCTTTATAATGGGTGTGTTCCTTATCTTTTCCTAGTGTCTAAACTCTTCTCCATGGCTGGACCCTCAAATAATATTCCTTTACGTGCTAAGGGGTAACTAGAGAGTGGGATAGGTTTAATAACTACCCTAACCGTAAAGCGTACCCTAACGGTAACCCCTACCCTAACCCTAAAACGTACCCTAATCCTAACCCGTACCCTAAACCGAGCCCTAACCCTAACACTAACCCTAACCCTAACCCTAACCCATACCCTACGCCGTACCCGAAGCCCTCCCCGAACCCGTACCCTAAGCCGTACCCTAAGCCTAACCCTAAGCCTAACCCTAACCCTAGGCTACCCTTGACTGCTTCTGCCTCCAATAGATTTTCTAAGCACTAGTGTTTTAAAGAACATCTTAAAAAGAGAATCCTAATGTGATTTCTTTATAATGGGTGTGTTCCTTATCTAATCCTAGTGTCTAAACTCTTCTCCATGGCTGGACCCCCAAATAATATCCCTTTATGTGCTAAGGGGTATCTAGAGAGTGGGATAGGTTTAATCACTACCCTAACCCTAACGCGTACCATAACCCTAACCCCTACCCTAACCCTAACACGTACCCTAATCCTAACCCGTACCCTAAACCGAGCCCTAACCCTAACACTAACCCTAACCCTAACCCTAACCCATACCCTACGCTGTACCCGAAGCCCTCCCCGAACCCGTGCCCTAAGCCGTACCCTAAGCCTAACCCTAAGCCTAACCCTAACCCTAGGCTACCCTTGACTGCTTCTGCCTCCAATAGATTTCCTAAGCACTAGTGTTTTAAGGAACAGCTTAAAAAGAGAATCCTAATGTGATTTCTTTATAATGTGTGTGTTCCTTATATTATCTTAGTGTCTTAACTCTTCTCCATGGCTGGACCCCCAAATAATATTCCATTACGTGCTAAGGGGTATCTAGAGAGTGGGATAGGATTAATAACTACCCTAACCCTAACGCGTACCCTAACGCTAACCCCTACCCTAACCCTAACACGTACCCTAATCCTAAACCGTACCCTAAACCGAGCCCTAACCCTAACACTAACCCTAACCCTAACCCTAACCCATACCCTACGCCGTACCCAAAGCCCTCCCCGAACCCGTACTCTAAGCCGTACCCTAAGCCTAACCCTAAGCCTAACCCTAACCCTAGGCTACCCTTGACTGCTTCTGCCTCCAATAGATTTCCTAAGCACTAGTGTTTTAAAGAACAGCTTAAAAAGAGAATCCTAATGTGATTTCTTTATAATGGGTGTGTTCCTTATCTAATCCTAGTGTCTAAACTCTTCTCCATGGCTGGACCCCCAAATAATATTCCTTTATGTGCTAAGGGGTATCTAGAGAGTGGGATAGGTTTAATCACTACCCTAACCCTAACGCGTACCATAACCCTAACCCCTACCCTAACCCTAACACGTACCCTAATCCTAACCCGTACCCTAAACCGAGCCCTAACCCCAACACTAACCCTAACCCTAACCCATACCCTACGCCGTACCCGAAGCCCTCCCCGAACCCGTACCCTAAGCCGTACCCTAAGCCTAACCCTAAGCCTAACTCTAACCCTAGGCTACCCTTGACTGCTTCTGCCTCCAATAGATTTCCTAAGCACTAGTGTTTTAAGGAACAGCTTAAAAAGAGAATCCTAATGTGATTTCTTTATAATGTGTGTGTTCCTTATCTAATCCTAGTGTCTAAACTCTTCTCCATGGCTGGACCCCCAAATAATATCCCTTTATGTGCTAAGGGGTATCTAGAGAGTGGGATAGGTTTAATCACTACCCTAACCCTAACGCGTACCATAACCCTAACCCCTACCCTAACCCTAACACGTACCCTAATCCTAACCCGTACCCTAAACCGAGCCCTAACCCTAACACTAACCCTAACCCTAACCCTAACCCATACCCTACGCTGTACCCGAAGCCCTCCCCGAACCCGTGCCCTAAGCCGTACCCTAAGCCTAACCCTAAGCCTAACCCTAACCCTAGGCTACCCTTGACTGCTTCTGCCTCCAATAGATTTCCTAAGCACTAGTGTTTTAAGGAACAGCTTAAAAAGAGAATCCTAATGTGATTTCTTTATAATGTGTGTGTTCCTTATATTATCTTAGTGTCTTAACTCTTCTCCATGGCTGGACCCCCAAATAATATTCCATTACGTGCTAAGGGGTATCTAGAGAGTGGGATAGGATTAATAACTACCCTAACCCTAACCCTAACCCTAACCGTAACCCCTACCCTAACCCTAACACGTACCCTAATCCTAACCCGTACCCTAAACCGAGCCCTAACCCTAGCACTAACCCTAACCCTAACCCTCACCCATACCCTACGCCGTACCCGAAGCCCTCCCCGAACCCGTACCCTAAGCCGTACCCTAAGCCTAACCCTAAGCCTAACTCTAACCCTAGGCTACCCTTGACTGCTTCTGGCTCCAATAGATTTCCTAAGCACTAGTGTTTTAAGGAACAGCTTAAAAAGAGAATCCTAATGTGATTTCTTTATAATGTGTGTGTTCCTTATCTTATCCTAGTGTCTAAACTCTTCTCCATGGCTGGACCCCCAAATAATATTCCTTTACGTGCTAAGGGGTATCTAGAGAGTGGGATAGGTTTAATAACTACCCTATCCGTAAGGCGTACCCTAACGCTAAACCTTACCCTAACCCTAACACGTACCCTAATCCTAACCCGTACCCTAAACCGAGCCCTAACCCTAACCCTAACCCTAACCCAAACCCTACGCCGTACCCGAAGCCCTCCCCGAACCCGTACCCTAAGCCGTACCCTAAGCCGAACCCTAACCCTAGGCTACCCTTGACTGCTTCTGCCTCCAATAGATTTCCTAACCATTAGTGTTTTAAGGAACAGCTTAGAAAGTGAATCCTAATGTGATTTCTTTATAATGGGTGTGTTCCTTATCTAATCCTAGTGTCTAAACTCTTCTCCATGGCTGGACCCCCAAATTATATTCCTTTATGTGCTAAGGGGTATCTAGAGGGTGGGATAGGTTTAATCACTACCCTAACCCTAACGCGTACCATAACCCTAACCCCTACCCTAACCCTAACACGTACCCTAATCCTAACCCGTACCCTAAACCGAGCCCTAACCCTAACACTAACCCTAACCCTAACCCTAACCCATACCCTACGCCGTACCCGAAGCCCTCCCCGAACCCGTACCCTAAGCCGTACCCTAAGCCTAACCCTAAGCCTAAACCTAACCCTAGGCTACCCTTGACTGCTTCTGCCTCCAATAGATTTCCTAAGCACTAGTGTTTTAAGGAACAGCTTAAAAAGAGAATCCTAATGTGATTTCTTTATAATGGGTGTGTTCCTTATCTTTTCCTAGTGTCTAAACTCTTCTCCATGGCTGGACCCTCAAATAATATTCCTTTACGTGCTAAGGGGTAACTAGAGAGTGGGATAGGTTTAATAACTACCCTAACCGTAAAGCGTACCCTAACGGTAACCCCTACCCTAACCCTAAAACGTACCCTAATCCTAACCCGTACCCTAAACCGAGCCCTAACCCTAACACTAACCCTAACCCTAACCCATACCCTACGCCGTACCCGAAGCCCTCCCCGAACCCGTACCCTAAGCCGTACCCTAAGCCGTACCCTAAGCCTAACCCTAACCCTAGGCTACCCTTGACTGCTTCTGCCTCCAATAGATTTCCTAACCATTAGTGTTTTAAGGAACAGCTTAGAAAGTGAATCCTAATGTGATTTCTTTATAATGGGTGTGTTCCTTATCTAATCCTAGTGTCTAAACTCTTCTCCATGGCTGGACCCCCAAATTATATTCCTTTATGTGCTAAGGGGTATCTAGAGGGTGGGATAGGTTTAATCACTACCCTAACCCTAGCGCGTACCATAACCCTAACCCCTACCCTAACCCTAACACGTACCCTAATCCTAACCCGTACCCTAAACCGAGCCCTAACCCTAACACTAACCCTAACCCTAACCCTAACCCATACCCTACGCGGTACCCGAAGCCCTCCCCGAACCCGTACCCTAAGCCGTACCCTAAGCCTAACCCTAAGCCTAACCCTAACCCTAGGCTACCCTTGACTGCTTCTGCCTCCAATAGATTTCCTAAGCACTAGTGTTTTAAGAAACAGCTTAAAAAGAGAATCGTACTGTGATTTCTTTATAATGGGTGTGTTCCTTATCTTATCCTAGTGTCTAAACTCTTCTCCATGGCTGGACCCCCAAATAATATTCCTTTACGTGCTAAGGGGTAACTAGAGAGTGGGATAGGTTTAATAACTACCCTAACCGTAACGCGTACCCTAACGGTAACCCCTACCCTAACCCTAACACGTACCCTAATCCTAACCCGTACCCTAAACCGAGCCCTAACCCTAACACTAACCCTAACCCTAACCCTAACCCATACCCTACGCCGTACCCGAAGCCCTCCCCGAACCCGTACCCTAAGCCGTACCCTAAGCCTAACCCTAAGCCTAACCCTAACCCTAGGCTACCCTTGACTGCTTCTGCCTCCAATAGATTTTCTAAGCACTAGTGTTTTAAAGAACAGCTTAAAAAGAGAATCCTAATGTGATTTCTTTATAATGGGTGTGTTCCTTATCTAATCCTAGTGTCTAAACTCTTCTCCATGGCTGGACCCCCAAATAATATTCCTTTATGTGCTAAGGGGTATCTAGAGAGTGGGATAGGTTTAATCACTACCCTAACCCTAACGCGTACCATAACCCTAACCCCTACCCTAACCCTAACACGTACCCTAATCCTAACCCGTACCCTAAACCGAGCCCTAACCCTAACACTAACCCTAACCCTAACCCTAACCCATACCCTAAGCCGTACCCGAAGCCCTCCCCGAACCCGTGCCCTAAGCCGTACCCTAAGCCTAACCCTAAGCCTAACCCTAACCCTAGGCTACCCTTGACTGCTTCTGCCTCCAATAGATTTCCTAAGCACTAGTGTTTTAAGGAACAGCTTAAAAAGAGAATCCTAATGTGATTTCTTTATAATGTGTGTGTTCCTTATATTATCTTAGTGTCTTAACTCTTCTCCATGGCTGGACCCCCAAATAATATTCCATTACGTGCTAAGGGGTATCTAGAGAGTGGGATAGGATTAATAACTACCCTAACCCTAACGCGTACCCTAACGCTAACCCCTACCCTAACCCTAACACGTACCCTAATCCTAACCCGTACCCTAAACCGAGCCCTAACCCTAACACTAACCCTAACCGTAACCCTAACCCATACCCTACGCCGTACCCAAAGCCCTCCCCGAACCCGTACCCTAAGCCGTACCCTAAGCCTAACCCTAAGCCTAACCCTAACCCTAGGCTACCCTTGACTGCTTCTGCCTCCAATAGATTTCCTAAGCACTAGTGTTTTAAAGAACAGCTTAAAAAGAGAATCCTAATGTGATTTCTTTATAATGGGTGTGTTCCTTATCTAATCCTAGTGTCTAAACTCTTCTCCATGGCTGGACCCCCAAATAATATTCCTTTATGTGCTAAGGGGTATCTAGAGAGTGGGATAGGTTTAATCACTACCCTAACCCTAACGCGTACCATAACCCTAACCCCTACCCTAACCCTAACACGTACCCTAATCCTAACCCGTACCCTAAACCGAGCCCTGACCCCAACACTAACCCTAACCCTAACCCTAACCAATACCCTACGCCGTATACGAAGCCCTCCCCGAACCCGTACCCTAAGCCGTACCCTAAGCCTAACCCTAAGCCTAACCCTAACCCTAGGCTACCCTTGACTGCTTCTGCCTCCAATCGATTTCCTAAGCACTAGTGTTTTAAGGAACAGCTTAAAAAGAGAATCCTAATGTGATTTCTTTATAATGTGTGTGTTCCTTATATTATCTTAGTGTCTAAACGCTTCTCCATGGCTGGACCCCCAAATAATATTCCTTTACGTGCTAAGGGGTATCTAGAGGGTGGGATAGGTTTAATAACTACCCTAACCCTAACGCGTACCCTAACCCTAACCCCTACCCTAACCCTAACACGTACCCTAATCCTAACCCGTACCCTAAACCGAGCCCTAACCCTAACACTAAACCTAACCCTAACACATACCCTACGCCGTACCCGAAACCCTCCCCGAACCCGTACCCTAAGCCGTACCCTAAGCCTAACCCTAAGCCTAACCCTAACCCTAGGCTATCCTTGACTGCTTCTGCCTCCAATATATTTCCTAAGCACTAGTGTTTTAAGGAACAGCTTAAAAAGAGAATCCTAATGTGATTTCTTTATAATGGGTGTGTTCCTTATCTTATCCTAGTGTCTAAACTCTTCTCCATGGCTGGACCCCCAAATAATATTCCTTTACGTGCTAAGGGGTAACTAGAGAGTGGGATAGGTTTAATAACTACCCTAACCGTAACGCGTACCCTAACGCTAACCCCTACCCTAACCCTAACACGTACCCTAATCCTAACCCGTACCCTAAACAGAGCCCTAACCCTAACACTAACCCTAACCCTAACCCTAACCCATACCCTACGCCGTACCCGAAGCCCTCACCGAAACCATACCCTAAGCCGTACCCTAAGCCTAACCCTAAGCCTAACCCTAACCCTAGGCTACCCTTGACTGCTTCTGCCTCCAATAGATTTCCTAAGCACTAGTGTTTTAAGGAACAGCTTAAAAAGAGAATCCTAATGTGATTTCTTTATAATGGGCGTGTTCCTTATCTTATCCTAGTGTCTAAACTTTTCTCCATGGCTGGACCCCCAAATAATATTCCTTTACGTGCTAAGGGGTAACTAGAGAGTGGGATAGGTTTAATAACTACCCTAACCCTAACCCTAACCCTAACCGTAACCCCTACCCTAACCCTAACACGTACCCTAATCCTAACCCATACCCTAAACCGAGCCCTAACCCTAGCACTAACCCTAACCCTAACCCTCACCCATACCCTACGCTGTACCCGAAGCCCTCCCCGAACCCGTACCCTAAGCCGTACCCTAAGCCTAACCCTAAGCCTAACTCTAACCCTAGGCTACCCTTGACTGCTTCTGGCTCCAATAGATTTCCTAAGCACTAGTGTTTTAAGGAACAGCTTAAAAAGAGAATCCTAATGTGATTTCTTTATAATGTGTGTGTTCCTTATCTTATCCTAGTGTCTAAACTCTTCTCCATGGCTGGACCCCCAAATAATATTCCTTTACGTGCTAAGGGGTATCTAGAGAGTGGGATAGGTTTAATAACTACCCTAACCGTAAGGCGTACCCTAACGCTAAACCTTACCCTAACCCTAACACGTACCCTAGTCCTAACCCGTACCCTAAACCGAGCCCTAACCCTAACACTAACCCTAACCCTAACCCTAACCCAAACCCTACGCCGTACCCGAAGCCCTCCCCGAACCCGTACCCTAAGCCGTACCCTAAGCCTAACCCTAACCCTAGGCTACCCTTGACTGCTTCTGCCTCCAATAGATTTCCTAACCATTAGTGTTTTAAGGAACAGCTTAGAAAGTGAATCCTAATGTGATTTCTTTATAATGGGTGTGTTCCTTATCTAATCCTAGTGTCTAAACTCTTCTCCATGGCTGGACCCCCAAATTATATTCCTTTATGTGCTAAGGGGTATCTAGAGGGTGGGATAGGTTTAATCACTACCCTAACCCTAACGCGTACCATAACCCTAACCCCTACCCTAACCCTAACACGTACCCTAATCCTAACCCGTACCCTAAACCGAGCCCTAACCCTAACACTAACCCTAACCCTAACCCTAACCCATACCCTACGCCGTACCCGAAGCCCTCCCCGAACCCGTACCCTAAGCCGTACCCTAAGCCTAACCCTAAGCCTAACCCTAACCCTAGGCTACCCTTGACTGCTTCTGCCTCCAATAGATTTCCTAAGCACTAGTGTTTTAAGGAACAGCTTAAAAAGAGAATCCTAATGTGATTTCTTTATAATGTGTGTGTTCCTTATATTATCTTAGTGTCTAAACTCTTCTCCATGGCTGGACCCGCAAATAATATTCCTTTATGTGCTAAGGGGTATCTAGAGAGTGGGATAGGTTTAATCACTACCCTAACAATAACGCGTACCATAACCCTAACCCCTACCCTAACCCTAACACGTACCCTAATCCTAACCCGTACCCTAAACCGAGCCCTAACCCTAACACTAACCCTAACCCTAACCCATACCCTACGCCGTACCCGAAGCCCTCCCCGAACCCGTACCCTAAGCCGTACCCTAAGCCTAACCCTAAGCCTAACTCTAACCCTAGGCTACCCTTGACTGCTTCTGCCTCCAATAGATTTCCTAAGCACTAGTGTTTTAAGGAACAGCTTAAAAAGAGAATCCTAATGTGATTTCTTTATAATGTGTGTGTTCCTTATATTATCTTAGTGTCTAAACTCTTCTCCATGGCTGGACCCCCAAATAATATTCCTTTACGTGCTAAGGGGTATCTAGAGAGTGGGATAGGTTTAATCACTACCCTAACCCTAACGCGTACCATAACCCTAACCCCTACCCTAACAATAACACGTACCCTAATCCTAACCCGTACCCTAAACCGAGCCCTAACCCTAACACTAACCCTAACCCTAACCCTAACCAATACCCTACGCCGTACCCGAAGCCCTCCCCGAACCCGTACCCTAAGCCGTACCCTAAGCCTAACCCTAAGCCTAACCCTAACCCTAGGCTACCCTTGACTGCTTCTGCCTCCAATCGATTTCCTAAGCACTAGTGTTTTAAGGAACAGCTTAAAAAGAGAATCCTAATGTGATTTCTTTATAATGTGTGTGTTCCTTATATTATCTTAGTGTCTAAACGCTTCTCCATGGCTGGACCCCCAAATAATATTCCTTTACGTGCTAAGGGGTATCTAGAGGGTGGGATAGGTTTAATAACTACCCTAACCCTAACGCGTACCCTAACCCTAACCCCTACCCTAACCCTAACACGTACCCTAATCCTAACCCGTACCCTAAACCGAGCCCTAACCCTAACACTAACCCTAACCCTAACACATACCCTACGCCGTACCCGAAACCCTCCCCGAACCCGTACCCTAAGCCGTACCCTAAGCCTAACCCTAAGCCTAACCCTAACCCTAGGCTACCCTTGACTGCTTCTGCCTCCAATATATTTCCTAAGCACTAATGTTTTAAGGAACAGCTTAAAAAGAGAATCCTAATGTGATTTCTTTATAATGGGTGTGTTCCTTATCTTATCCTAGTGTCTAAACTCTTCTCCATGGCTGGACTCCCAAATAATATTCCTTTACGTGCTAAGGGGTAACTAGAGAGTGGGATAGGTTTAATAACTACCCTAACCGTAACGCGTACCCTAACGCTAACCCCTACCCTAACCCTAACACGTACCCTAATCCTAACCCGTACCCTAAACAGAGCCCTAACCCTAACACTAACCCTAACCCTAACCCTAACCCATACCCTACGCCGTACCCGAAGCCCTCCCCGAAACCGTACCCTAAGCCGTACCCTAAGCCTAACCCTAAGCCTAACCCTAACCCTAGGCTACCCTTGACTGCTTCTGCCTCCAATAGATTTCCTAAGCACTAGTGTTCTAAGGAACAGCTTAAAAAGAGAATCCTAATGTGATTTCTTTATAATGGGCGTGTTCCTTATCTTATCCTAGTGTCTAAACTTTTCTCCATGGCTGGACCCCCAAATAATATTCCTTTACGTGCTAAGGGGTAACTAGAGAGTGGGATAGGTTTAATAACTACCCTAACCCTAACCCTAACCCTAACCGTAACCCCTACCCTAACCCTAACACGTACCCTAATCCTAACCCGTACCCTAAACCGAGCCCTAACCCTAGCACTAACCCTAACCCTAACCCTCACCCATACCCTACGCCGTACCCGAAGCCCTCCCCGAACCCGTACCCTAAGCCGTACCCTAAGCCTAACCCTAAGCCTAACTCTAACCCTAGGCTACCCTTGACTGCTTCTGGCTCCAATAGATTTCCTAAGCACTAGTGTTTTAAGGAACAGCTTAAAAAGAGAATCCTAATGTGATTTCTTTATAATGTGTGTGTTCCTTATCTTATCCTAGTGTCTAAACTCTTCTCCATGGCTGGACCCCCAAATAATATTCCTTTACGTGCTAAGGGGTATCTAGAGAGTGGGATAGGTTTAATAACTACCCTATCCGTAAGGCGTACCCTAACGCTAAACCTTACCCTAACCCTAACACGTACCCTAATCCTAACCCGTACCCTAAACCGAG
Source organism: Balaenoptera physalus (assembly GCF_965194825.1). NCBI lineage: Eukaryota > Metazoa > Chordata > Mammalia > Artiodactyla > Balaenopteridae > Balaenoptera > Balaenoptera physalus. The sequence goes on from NW_028126001.1 coordinate 158,121, forward strand.
CCCTAACCCTAACCCTAACCCTAACCCAAACCCTACGCCGTACCCGAAGCCCTCCCCGAACCCGTACCCTAAGCCGTACCCTAAGCCGAACCCTAACCCTAGGCTACCCTTGACTGCTTCTGCCTCCAATAGATTTCCTAACCATTAGTGTTTTAAGGAACAGCTTAGAAAGTGAATCCTAATGTGATTTCTTTATAATGGGTGTGTTCCTTATCTAATCCTAGTGTCTAAACTCTTCTCCATGGCTGGACCCCCAAATTATATTCCTTTATGTGCTAAGGGGTATCTAGAGGGTGGGATAGGTTTAATCACTACCCTAACCCTAACGCGTACCATAACCCTAACCCCTACCCTAACCCTAACACGTACCCTAATCCTAACCCGTACCCTAAACCGAGCCCTAACCCTAACACTAACCCTAACCCTAACCCTAACCCATACCCTACGCCGTACCCGAAGCCCTCCCCGAACCCGTACCCTAAGCCGTACCCTAAGCCTAACCCTAAGCCTAAACCTAACCCTAGGCTACCCTTGACTGCTTCTGCCTCCAATAGATTTCCTAAGCACTAGTGTTTTAAGGAACAGCTTAAAAAGAGAATCCTAATGTGATTTCTTTATAATGGGTGTGTTCCTTATCTTTTCCTAGTGTCTAAACTCTTCTCCATGGCTGGACCCTCAAATAATATTCCTTTACGTGCTAAGGGGTAACTAGAGAGTGGGATAGGTTTAATAACTACCCTAACCGTAAAGCGTACCCTAACGGTAACCCCTACCCTAACCCTAAAACGTACCCTAATCCTAACCCGTACCCTAAACCGAGCCCTAACCCTAACACTAACCCTAACCCTAACCCATACCCTACGCCGTACCCGAAGCCCTCCCCGAACCCGTACCCTAAGCCGTACCCTAAGCCGTACCCTAAGCCTAACCCTAACCCTAGGCTACCCTTGACTGCTTCTGCCTCCAATAGATTTCCTAACCATTAGTGTTTTAAGGAACAGCTTAGAAAGTGAATCCTAATGTGATTTCTTTATAATGGGTGTGTTCCTTATCTAATCCTAGTGTCTAAACTCTTCTCCATGGCTGGACCCCCAAATTATATTCCTTTATGTGCTAAGGGGTATCTAGAGGGTGGGATAGGTTTAATCACTACCCTAACCCTAGCGCGTACCATAACCCTAACCCCTACCCTAACCCTAACACGTACCCTAATCCTAACCCGTACCCTAAACCGAGCCCTAACCCTAACACTAACCCTAACCCTAACCCTAACCCATACCCTACGCGGTACCCGAAGCCCTCCCCGAACCCGTACCCTAAGCCGTACCCTAAGCCTAACCCTAAGCCTAACCCTAACCCTAGGCTACCCTTGACTGCTTCTGCCTCCAATAGATTTCCTAAGCACTAGTGTTTTAAGAAACAGCTTAAAAAGAGAATCGTACTGTGATTTCTTTATAATGGGTGTGTTCCTTATCTTATCCTAGTGTCTAAACTCTTCTCCATGGCTGGACCCCCAAATAATATTCCTTTACGTGCTAAGGGGTAACTAGAGAGTGGGATAGGTTTAATAACTACCCTAACCGTAACGCGTACCCTAACGGTAACCCCTACCCTAACCCTAACACGTACCCTAATCCTAACCCGTACCCTAAACCGAGCCCTAACCCTAACACTAACCCTAACCCTAACCCTAACCCATACCCTACGCCGTACCCGAAGCCCTCCCCGAACCCGTACCCTAAGCCGTACCCTAAGCCTAACCCTAAGCCTAACCCTAACCCTAGGCTACCCTTGACTGCTTCTGCCTCCAATAGATTTTCTAAGCACTAGTGTTTTAAAGAACAGCTTAAAAAGAGAATCCTAATGTGATTTCTTTATAATGGGTGTGTTCCTTATCTAATCCTAGTGTCTAAACTCTTCTCCATGGCTGGACCCCCAAATAATATTCCTTTATGTGCTAAGGGGTATCTAGAGAGTGGGATAGGTTTAATCACTACCCTAACCCTAACGCGTACCATAACCCTAACCCCTACCCTAACCCTAACACGTACCCTAATCCTAACCCGTACCCTAAACCGAGCCCTAACCCTAACACTAACCCTAACCCTAACCCTAACCCATACCCTAAGCCGTACCCGAAGCCCTCCCCGAACCCGTGCCCTAAGCCGTACCCTAAGCCTAACCCTAAGCCTAACCCTAACCCTAGGCTACCCTTGACTGCTTCTGCCTCCAATAGATTTCCTAAGCACTAGTGTTTTAAGGAACAGCTTAAAAAGAGAATCCTAATGTGATTTCTTTATAATGTGTGTGTTCCTTATATTATCTTAGTGTCTTAACTCTTCTCCATGGCTGGACCCCCAAATAATATTCCATTACGTGCTAAGGGGTATCTAGAGAGTGGGATAGGATTAATAACTACCCTAACCCTAACGCGTACCCTAACGCTAACCCCTACCCTAACCCTAACACGTACCCTAATCCTAACCCGTACCCTAAACCGAGCCCTAACCCTAACACTAACCCTAACCGTAACCCTAACCCATACCCTACGCCGTACCCAAAGCCCTCCCCGAACCCGTACCCTAAGCCGTACCCTAAGCCTAACCCTAAGCCTAACCCTAACCCTAGGCTACCCTTGACTGCTTCTGCCTCCAATAGATTTCCTAAGCACTAGTGTTTTAAAGAACAGCTTAAAAAGAGAATCCTAATGTGATTTCTTTATAATGGGTGTGTTCCTTATCTAATCCTAGTGTCTAAACTCTTCTCCATGGCTGGACCCCCAAATAATATTCCTTTATGTGCTAAGGGGTATCTAGAGAGTGGGATAGGTTTAATCACTACCCTAACCCTAACGCGTACCATAACCCTAACCCCTACCCTAACCCTAACACGTACCCTAATCCTAACCCGTACCCTAAACCGAGCCCTGACCCCAACACTAACCCTAACCCTAACCCTAACCAATACCCTACGCCGTATACGAAGCCCTCCCCGAACCCGTACCCTAAGCCGTACCCTAAGCCTAACCCTAAGCCTAACCCTAACCCTAGGCTACCCTTGACTGCTTCTGCCTCCAATCGATTTCCTAAGCACTAGTGTTTTAAGGAACAGCTTAAAAAGAGAATCCTAATGTGATTTCTTTATAATGTGTGTGTTCCTTATATTATCTTAGTGTCTAAACGCTTCTCCATGGCTGGACCCCCAAATAATATTCCTTTACGTGCTAAGGGGTATCTAGAGGGTGGGATAGGTTTAATAACTACCCTAACCCTAACGCGTACCCTAACCCTAACCCCTACCCTAACCCTAACACGTACCCTAATCCTAACCCGTACCCTAAACCGAGCCCTAACCCTAACACTAAACCTAACCCTAACACATACCCTACGCCGTACCCGAAACCCTCCCCGAACCCGTACCCTAAGCCGTACCCTAAGCCTAACCCTAAGCCTAACCCTAACCCTAGGCTATCCTTGACTGCTTCTGCCTCCAATATATTTCCTAAGCACTAGTGTTTTAAGGAACAGCTTAAAAAGAGAATCCTAATGTGATTTCTTTATAATGGGTGTGTTCCTTATCTTATCCTAGTGTCTAAACTCTTCTCCATGGCTGGACCCCCAAATAATATTCCTTTACGTGCTAAGGGGTAACTAGAGAGTGGGATAGGTTTAATAACTACCCTAACCGTAACGCGTACCCTAACGCTAACCCCTACCCTAACCCTAACACGTACCCTAATCCTAACCCGTACCCTAAACAGAGCCCTAACCCTAACACTAACCCTAACCCTAACCCTAACCCATACCCTACGCCGTACCCGAAGCCCTCACCGAAACCATACCCTAAGCCGTACCCTAAGCCTAACCCTAAGCCTAACCCTAACCCTAGGCTACCCTTGACTGCTTCTGCCTCCAATAGATTTCCTAAGCACTAGTGTTTTAAGGAACAGCTTAAAAAGAGAATCCTAATGTGATTTCTTTATAATGGGCGTGTTCCTTATCTTATCCTAGTGTCTAAACTTTTCTCCATGGCTGGACCCCCAAATAATATTCCTTTACGTGCTAAGGGGTAACTAGAGAGTGGGATAGGTTTAATAACTACCCTAACCCTAACCCTAACCCTAACCGTAACCCCTACCCTAACCCTAACACGTACCCTAATCCTAACCCATACCCTAAACCGAGCCCTAACCCTAGCACTAACCCTAACCCTAACCCTCACCCATACCCTACGCTGTACCCGAAGCCCTCCCCAAACCCGTACCCTAAGCCGTACCCTAAGCCTAACCCTAAGCCTAACTCTAACCCTAGGCTACCCTTGACTGCTTCTGGCTCCAATAGATTTCCTAAGCACTAGTGTTTTAAGGAACAGCTTAAAAAGAGAATCCTAATGTGATTTCTTTATAATGTGTGTGTTCCTTATCTTATCCTAGTGTCTAAACTCTTCTCCATGGCTGGACCCCCAAATAATATTCCTTTACGTGCTAAGGGGTATCTAGAGAGTGGGATAGGTTTAATAACTACCCTAACCGTAAGGCGTACCCTAACGCTAAACCTTACCCTAACCCTAACACGTACCCTAGTCCTAACCCGTACCCTAAACCGAGCCCTAACCCTAACACTAACCCTAACCCTAACCCTAACCCAAACCCTACGCCGTACCCGAAGCCCTCCCCGAACCCGTACCCTAAGCCGTACCCTAAGCCTAACCCTAACCCTAGGCTACCCTTGACTGCTTCTGCCTCCAATAGATTTCCTAACCATTAGTGTTTTAAGGAACAGCTTAGAAAGTGAATCCTAATGTGATTTCTTTATAATGGGTGTGTTCCTTATCTAATCCTAGTGTCTAAACTCTTCTCCATGGCTGGACCCCCAAATTATATTCCTTTATGTGCTAAGGGGTATCTAGAGGGTGGGATAGGTTTAATCACTACCCTAACCCTAACGCGTACCATAACCCTAACCCCTACCCTAACCCTAACACGTACCCTAATCCTAACCCGTACCCTAAACCGAGCCCTAACCCTAACACTAACCCTAACCCTAACCCTAACCCATACCCTACGCCGTACCCGAAGCCCTCCCCGAACCCGTACCCTAAGCCGTACCCTAAGCCTAACCCTAAGCCTAACCCTAACCCTAGGCTACCCTTGACTGCTTCTGCCTCCAATAGATTTCCTAAGCACTAGTGTTTTAAGGAACAGCTTAAAAAGAGAATCCTAATGTGATTTCTTTATAATGTGTGTGTTCCTTATATTATCTTAGTGTCTAAACTCTTCTCCATGGCTGGACCCGCAAATAATATTCCTTTATGTGCTAAGGGGTATCTAGAGAGTGGGATAGGTTTAATCACTACCCTAACAATAACGCGTACCATAACCCTAACCCCTACCCTAACCCTAACACGTACCCTAATCCTAACCCGTACCCTAAACCGAGCCCTAACCCTAACACTAACCCTAACCCTAACCCTAACCAATACCCTACGCCGTACCCGAAGCCCTCCCCGAACCCGTGCCCTAAGCCGTACCCTAAGCCTAACCCTAAGCCTAACCCTAACCCTAGGCTACCCTTGACTGCTTCTGCCTCCAATAGATTTCCTAAGCACTAGTGTTTTAAGGAACAGCTTAAAAAGAGAATCCTAATGTGATTTCTTTATAATGTGTGTGTTCCTTATATTATCTTAGTGTCTTAACTCTTCTCCATGGCTGGACCCCCAAATAATATTCCATTACGTGCTAAGGGGTATCTAGAGAGTGGGATAGGATTAATAACTACCCTAACCCTAACGCGTACCCTAACGCTAACCCCTACCCTAACCCTAACACGTACCCTAATCCTAACCCGTACCCTAAACCGAGCCCTAACCCTAACACTAACCCTAACCCTAACCCTAACCCATACCCTACGCCGTACCCAAAGCCCTCCCCGAACCCGTACCCTAAGCCGTACCCTAAGCCTAACCCTAAGCCTAACCCTAACCCTAGGCTACCCTTGACTGCTTCTGCCTCCAATAGATTTCCTAAGCACTAGTGTTTTAAAGAACAGCTTAAAAAGAGAATCCTAATGTGATTTCTTTATAATGGGTGTGTTCCTTATCTAATCCTAGTGTCTAAACTCTTCTCCCTGGCTGGACCCCCAAATAATATTCCTTTATGTGCTAAGGGGTATCTAGAGAGTGGGATAGGTTTAATCACTACCCTAACCCTAACGCGTACCATAACCCTAACCCCTACCCTAACCCTAACACGTACCCTAATCCTAACCCGTACCCTAAACCGAGCCCTAACCCCAACACTAACCCTAACCCTAACCCATACCCTACGCCGTACCCGAAGCCCTCCCCGAACCCGTACCCTAAGCCGTACCCTAAGCCTAACCCTAAGCCTAACTCTAACCCTAGGCTACCCTTGACTGCTTCTGCCTCCAATAGATTTCCTAAGCACTAGTGTTTTAAGGAACAGCTTAAAAAGAGAATCCTAATGTGATTTCTTTATAATGTGTGTGTTCCTTATATTATCTTAGTGTCTAAACTCTTCTCCATGGCTGGACCCCCAAATAATATTCCTTTACGTGCTAAGGGGTATCTAGAGAGTGGGATAGGTTTAATCACTACCCTAACCCTAACGCGTACCATAACCCTAACCCCTACCCTAACAATAACACGTACCCTAATCCTAACCCGTACCCTAAACCGAGCCCTAACCCTAACACTAACCCTAACCCTAACCCTAACCAATACCCTACGCCGTACCCGAAGCCCTCCCCGAACCCGTACCCTAAGCCATACCCTAAGCCTAACCCTAAGCCTAACCCTAACCCTAGGCTACCCTTGACTGCTTCTGCCTCCAATCGATTTCCTAAGCACTAGTGTTTTAAGGAACAGCTTAAAAAGAGAATCCTAATGTGATTTCTTTATAATGTGTGTGTTCCTTATATTATCTTAGTGTCTAAACGCTTCTCCATGGCTGGACCCCCAAATAATATTCCTTTACGTGCTAAGGGGTATCTAGAGGGTGGGATAGGTTTAATAACTACCCTAACCCTAACGCGTACCCTAACCCTAACCCCTACCCTAACCCTAACACGTACCCTAATCCTAACCCGTACCCTAAACCGAGCCCTAACCCTAACACTAACCCTAACCCTAACCCATACCCTACGCCGTACCCGAAACCCTCCCCGAACCCGTACCCTAAGCCGTACCCTAAGCCTAACCCTAAGCCTAACCCTAACCCTAGGCTACCCTTGACTGCTTCTGCCTCCAATATATTTCCTGAGCACTAGTGTTTTAAGGAACAGCTTAAAAAGAGAATCCTAATGTGATTTCTTTATAATGGGTGTGTTCCTTATCTTATCCTAGTGTCTAAACTCTTCTCCATGGCTGGACCCCCAAATAATATTCCTTTACGTGCTAAGGGGTAACTAGAGAGTGGGATAGGTTTAATAACTACCCTAACCGTAACGCGTACCCTAACGCTAACCCCTACCCTAACCCTAACACGTACCCTAATCCTAACCCGTACCCTAAACAGAGCCCTAACCCTAACACTAACCCTAACCCTAACCCTAACCCATACCCTACGCCGTACACGAAGCCCTCCCCGAAACCGTACCCTAAGCCGTACCCTAAGCCTAACCCTAAGCCTAACCCTAACCCTAGGCTACCCTTGACTGCTTCTGCCTCCAATAGATTTCCTAAGCACTAGTGTTTTAAGGAACAGCTTAAAAAGAGAATCCTAATGTGATTTCTTTATAATGGGTGTGTTCCTTATCTTATCCTAGTGTCTAAACTTTTCTCCATGGCTGGACCCCCAAATAATATTCCTTTACATGCTAAGGGGTAACTAGAGAGTGGGATAGGTTTAATAACTACCCTAACCCTAACCCTAACCCTAACCCTAACCCCTACCCTAACCCTAACACGTACCCTAATCCTAACCCGTACCCTAAACCGAGCCCTAACCCTAGCACTAACCCTAACCCTAACCCTCACCCATACCTTACGCCGTACCCGAAGCCCTCCCCGAACCCGTACCCTAAGCCGTACCCTAAGCCTAACCCTAAGCCTAACTCTAACCCTAGGCTACCCTTGACTGCTTCTGGCTCCAATAGATTTCCTAAGCACTAGTGTTTTAAGGAACAGCTTAAAAAGAGAATCCTAATGTGATTTCTTTATAATGTGTGTGTTCCTTATATTATCTTAGTGTCTAAACTCTTCTCCATGGCTGGACCCCCAAATAATATTACTTTACGTGCTAAGGGGTATCTAGAGGGTGGGATAGGTTTAATAACTACCCTAACCCTAACGCGTACCCTAACCCTAACCCCTACCCTAACCCTAACACGTACCCTAATCCTAACCCGTACCCTAAACCGAGCCCTAACCCTAACACTAACCCTAACCCTAACCCATACCCTACGCCGTACCCGAAACCCTCCCCGAACCCGTACCCTAAGCCGTACCCTAAGCCTAACCCTAAGCCTAACCCTAACCCTAGGCTACCCTTGACTGCTTCTGCCTCCAATATATTTCCTAAGCACTAGTGTTTTAAGGAACAGCTTAAAAAGAGAATCCTAATGTGATTTCTTTATAATGGATGTGTTCCTTATCTAATCCTAGTGTCTAAACTCTTCTCCATGGCTGGACCCCCAAATAATATTCCTTTATGTGCTAAGGGGTATCTAGAGAGTGGGATAGGTTTAATCACTACCCTAACCCTAACGCGTACCATAACCCTAACCCCTACCCTAACCCTAACACGTACCCTAATCCTAACCCGTACCCTAAACCGAGCCCTAACCCCAACACTAACCCTAACCCTAACCCATACCCTACGCCGTACCCGAAGCCCTCCCCGAACCCGTACCCTAAGCCGTACCCTAAGCCTAACCCTAAGCCTAACCCTAACCCTAGGCTACCCTTGACTGCTTCTGCCTCCAATAGATTTCCTAAGCACTAGTGTTTTAAGGAACAGCTTAAAAAGAGAATCCTAATGTGATTTCTTTATAATGTGTGTGTTCCTTATATTATCTTAGTGTCTAAACGCTTCTCCATGTCTGGACCCCCAAATAATATTCCTTTACGTGCTAAGGGGTATCTAGAGGGTGGGATAGGTTTAATAACTACCCTAACCCTAACGCGTACCCTAACCCTAACCCCTACCCTAACCCTAACACGTACCCTAATCCTAACCCGTACCCTAAACCGAGCCCTAACCCTAACCCTAACCCTAACCCTAACCCATACCCTACGCCGTACCCGAAGCCCTCCCCGAACCCGTACCCTAAGCCGTACCCTAAGCCTAACCCTAAGCCTAACCCTAACCCTAGGCTACCCTTGACTGCTTCTGCCTCCAATAGATTTCCTAAGCACTAGTGTTTTAAGGAACAGCTTAAAAAGAGAATCCTAATGTGATTTCTTTATAATGTGTGTGTTCCTTATATTATCTTAGTGTCTAAACTCTTCTCCATGGCTGGACCCGCAAATAATATTCCTTTACGTGCTAAGGGGTATCTAGAGAGTGGGATAGGTTTAATAACTACCCTAACCCTAACGCGTACCCTAACCCTAAACCCTACCCTAACCCTAACACGTACCCTAATCCTAACCCGTACCCTAAACCGAGCCCTAACCCTAACACTAACCCTAACCCTAACCCTAAACCATACCCTACGCCGTACCCGAAGCCCTCCCCGAACCCGTACCCTAAGCCGTACCCTAAGCCTAACCCTAAGCCTAACCCTAACCCTAGGCTACCCTTGACTGCTTCTGCCTCCAATAGATTTCCTAAGCACTAGTGTTTTAAGGAACAGCTTAAAAAGAGAATCCTAATGTGATTTCTTTATAATGGGTGTGTTCCTTATCTTATCCTAGTGTCTAAACTCTTCTCCATGGCTGGACCCCCAAATAATATACCTTTACGTGCTAAGGGGTATCTAGAGAGTGGGATAGGTTTAATAACTACCCTAACCCTAACGCGTACCCTAACCCTAACCCCTACCCTAACCCTAACAGGTACCCTAATCCTAAACCGTACCCTAAACCGAGCCCTAACCCTACCACTAACCCTAACACTAACCCTAACCCATACCCTACGCCGTACCCGAAGCCCTCCCCGAACCCGTACCCTAAGCCGTACCCTAAGCCTAACCCTAAGCCTAACCCTAACCCTAGGCTACCCTTGACTGCTTCTGCCTCCAATAGATTTCCTAAGCACTAGTGTTTTAAGGAACAGCTTAAAAAGAGAATCCTAATGTGATTTCTTTATAATGGGTGTGTTCCTTATCTTATCCTAGTGTCTAAACTCTTCTCCATGGCTGGACCCCCAAATAATATTCCTTTACGTGCTAAGGGGTATCTAGAGAGTGGGATAGGTTTAATAACTACCCTAACCGTAAGGCGTACCCTAACGCTAAACCCTACCCTAACCCTAACACGTACCCTAATCCTAACCCGTACCCTAAACCGAGCCCTAACCCTAACACTAACCCTAACCCTAACCCTAACCCAAACCCTACGCCGTAACGGAAGCCCTCCCCGAACCCGTACCCTAAGCCGTACCCTAAGCCTAACCCTAACCCTAGGCTACCCTTGACTGCTTCTGCCTCCAATAGATTTCCTAACCATTAGTGTTTTAAGGAACAGCTTAGAAAGTGAATCCTAATGTGATTTCTTTATAATGGGTGTGTTCCTTATCTAATCCTAGTGTCTAAACTCTTCTCCATGGCTGGACCCCCAAATTATATTCCTTTATGTGCTAAGGGGTATCTAGAGGGTGGGATAGGTTTAATCACTACCCTAACCCTAACGCGTACCATAACCCTAACCCCTACCCTAACCCTAACACGTACCCTAATCCTAACCCGTACCCTAAACCGAGCCCTAACCCTAACACTAACCCTAACCCTAACCCTAACCCATACCCTACGCCGTACCCGAAGCCCTCCCCGAACCCGTATCCTAAGCCGTACCCTAAGCCTAACCCTAAGCCTAACCCTAACCCTAGGCTACCCTTGACTGCTTCTGCCTCCAATAGATTTCCTAAGCACTAGTGTTTTAAGAAACACCTTAAAAAGAGAATCGTACTGTGATTTCTTTACAATGGGTGTGTTCCTTATCTTATCCTAGTGTCTAAACTCTTCTCCATGGCTGGACCCCCAAATAATATTCCTTTACGTGCTAAGGGGTAACTAGAGAGTGGGATAGGTTTAATAACTACCCTAACCGTAACGCGTACCCTAACGGTAACCCCTACCCTAACCCTAACACGTACCCTAATCCTAACCCGTACGCTAAACCGAGCCCTAACCCTAACACTAACCCTAACCCTAACCCTAACCCATACCCTACGCCGTACCCGAAGCCCTCCCCGAACCCGTACCCTAAGCCGTACCCTAAGCCTAACCCTAAGCCTAACCCTAACCCTAGGCTACCCTTGACTGCTTCTGCCTCCAATAGATTTTCTAAGCACTAGTGTTTTAAAGAACAGCTTAAAAAGAGAATCCTAATGTGATTTCTTTATAATGGGTGTGTTCCTTATCTAATCCTAGTGTCTAAACTCTTCTCCATGGCTGGACCCCCAAATAATATTCCTTTATGTGCTAAGGGGTATCTAGAGAGTGGGATAGGTTTAATCACTACCCTAACCCTAACGCGTACCATAACCCTAAACCCTACCCTAACCCTAACACGTACCCTAATCCTAACCCGTACCCTAAACCGAGCCCTAACCCTAACACTAACCCTAACCCTAACCCTAACCCATACCCTACGCCGTACCCGAAGCCCTCCCCGAACCCGTGCCCTAAGCCGTACCCTAAGCCTAACCCTAAGCCTAACCCTAACCCTAGGCTACCCTTGACTGCTTCTGCCTCCAATAGATTTCCTAAGCACTAGTGTTTTAAGGAACAGCTTAAAAAGAGAATCCTAATGTGATTTCTTTATAATGTGTGTTTTCCTTATATTATCTTAGTGTCTTAACTCTTCTCCATGGCTGGACCCCCAAATAATATTCCATTACGTGCTAAGGGGTATCTAGAGAGTGGGATAGGATTAATAACTACCCTAACCCTAACGCGTACCCTAACGCTAACCCCTACCCTAACCCTAACACGTACCCTAATCCTAACCCGTACCCTAAACCGAGCCCTAACCCTAACACTAACCCTAACCCTAACCCTAACCCATACCCTACGCCGTACCCAAAGCCCTCCCCGAACCCGTACCCTAAGCCGTACCCTAAGCCTAACCCTAAGCCTAACCCTAACCCTAGGCTACCCTTGACTGCTTCTGCCTCCAATAGATTTCCTAAGCACTAGTGTTTTAAAGAACAGCTTAAAAAGAGAATCCTAATGTGATTTCTTTATAATGGGTGTGTTCCTTATCTAATCCTAGTGTCTAAACTCTTCTCCATGGCTGGACCCCCAAATAATATTCCTTTATGTGCTAAGGGGTATCTAGAGAGTGGGATAGGTTTAATCACTACCCTAACCCTAACGCGTACCATAACCCTAACCCCTACCCTAACCCTAACACGTACCCTAATCCTTACCCGTACCCTAAACCGAGCCCTAACCCCAACACTAACCCTAACCCTAACCCATACCCTACGCCGTACCCGAAGCCCTCCCCGAACCCGTACCCTAAGCCGTGCCCTAAGCCTAACCCTAAGCCTAACTCTAACCCTAGGCTACCCTTGACTGCTTCTGCCTCCAATAGATTTCCTAAGCACTAGTGTTTTAAGGAACAGCTTAAAAAGAGAATCCTAATGTGATTTCTTTATAATGTGTGTGTTCCTTATATTATCTTAGTGTCTAAACTCTTCTCCATGGCTGGACCCCCAAATAATATTCCTTTACGTGCTAAGGGGTATCTAGAGAGTGGGATAGGTTTAATCACTACCCTAACCCTAACGCGTACCATAACCCTAACCCCTACCCTAACAATAACACGTACCCTAATCCTAACCCGTACCCTAAACCGAGCCCTAACCCTAACACTAACCCTAACCCTAACCCTAAGCAATACCCTACGCCGTACCCGAAGCCCTCCCCGAACCCGTACCCTAAGCCGTACCCTAAGCCTAACCCTAAGCCTAACCCTAACCCTAGGCTACCCTTGACTGCTTCTGCCTCCAATCGATTTCCTAAGCACTAGTGTTTTAAGGAACAGCTTAAAAAGAGAATCCTAATGTGATTTCTTTATAATGTGTGTGTTCCTTATATTATCTTAGTGTCTAAACGCTTCTCCATGGCTGGACCCCCAAATAATATTCCTTTACGTGCTAAGGGGTATCTAGAGGGTGGGATAGGTTTAATAACTACCCTAACCCTAACGCGTACCCTAACCCTAACCCCTACCCTAACCCTAACACGTACCCTAATCCTAACCCGTACCCTAAACCGAGCCCTAACCCTAACACTAACCCTAACCCTAACCCATACCCTACGCCGTACCCGAAACCCTCCCCGAACCCGTACCCTAAGCCGTACCCTAAGCCTAACCCTAAGCCTAACCCTAACCCTAGGCTACCCTTGACTGCTTCTGCCTCCAATATATTTCCTAAGCACTAGTGTTTTAAGGAACAGCTTAAAAAGAGAATCCTAATGTGATTTCTTTATAATGGGTGTGTTCCTTATCTTATCCTAGTGTCTAAACTCTTCTCCATGGCTGGACCCCCAAATAATATTCCTTTACGTGCTAAGGGGTAACTAGAGAGTGGGATAGGTTTAATAACTACCCTAACCGTAACGCGTACCCTAACGCTAACCCCTACCCTAACCCTAACACGTACCCTAATCCTAACCCGTACCCTAAACAGAGCCCTAACCCTAACACTAACCCTAACCCTAACCCTAACCCATACCCTACGCCGTACACGAAGCCCTCCCCGAAACCGTACCCTAAGCCGTACCCTAAGCCTAACCCTAAGCCTAACCCTAACCCTAGGCTACCCTTGACTGCTTCTGCCTCCAATAGATTTCCTAAGCACTAGTGTTTTAAGGAACAGCTTAAAAAGAGAATCCTAATGTGATTTCTTTATAATGGGTGTGTTCCTTATCTTATCCTAGTGTCTAAACTTTTCTCCATGGCTGGACCCCCAAATAATATTCCTTTACGTGCTAAGGGGTAACTAGAGAGTGGGATAGGTTTAATAACTACCCTAACCCTAACCCTAACCCTAACCCTAACCCCTACCCTAACCCTAACACGTACCCTAATCCTAACCCGTACCCTAAACCGAGCCCTAACCCTAGCACTAACCCTAACCCTAACCCTCACCCATACCTTACGCCGTACCCGAAGCCCTCCCCGAACCCGTACCCTAAGCCAAACCCTAAGCCTAACCCTAAGCCTAACTCTAACCCTAGGCTACCCTTGACTGCTTCTGGCTCCAATAGATTTCCTAAGCACTAGTGTTTTAAGGAACAGCTTAAAAAGAGAATCCTAATGTGATTTCTTTATAATGTGTGTGTTCCTTATATTATCTTAGTGTCTAAACTCTTCTCCATGGCTGGACCCCCAAATAATATTCCTTTACGTGCTAAGGGGTATCTAGAGGGTGGGATAGGTTTAATAACTACCCTAACCCTAACGCGTACCCTAACCCTAACCCCTACCCTAACCCTAACACGTACCCTAATCCTAACCCGTACCCTAAACCGAGCCCTAACCCTAACACTAACCCTAACCCTAACCCATACCCTACGCCGTACCCGAAACCCTCCCCGAACCCGTACCCTAAGCCGTACCCTAAGCCTAACCCTAAGCCTAACCCTAACCCTAGGCTACCCTTGACTGCTTCTGCCTCCAATATATTTCCTAAGCACTAGTGTTTTAAGGAACAGCTTAAAAAGAGAATCCTAATGTGATTTCTTTATAATGGGTGTGTTCCTTATCTAATCCTAGTGTCTAAACTCTTCTCCATGGCTGGACCCCCAAATAATATTCCTTTATGTGCTAAGGGGTATCTAGAGAGTGGGATAGGTTTAATCACTACCCTAACGCTAACGCGTACCATAACCCTAACCCCTACCCTAACCCTAACACGTACCCTAATCCTAACCCGTACCCTAAACCGAGCCCTAACCCCAACACTAACCCTAACCCTAACCCATACCCTACGCCGTACCCAAAGCCCTCCCCGAACCCGTACCCTAAGCCGTACCCTAAGCCTAACCCTAAGCCTAACCCTAACCCTAGGCTACCCTTGACTGCTTCTGCCTCCAATAGATTTCCTAAGCACTAGTGTTTTAAGGAACAGCTTAAAAAGAGAATCCTAATGTGATTTCTTTATAATGTGTGTGTTCCTTATATTATCTTAGTGTCTAAACGCTTCTCCATGGCTGGACCCCCAAATAATATTCCTTTACGTGCTAAGGGGTATCTAGAGGGTGGGATAGGTTTAATAACTACCCTAACCCTAACGCGTACCCTAACCCTAACCCCTACCCTAACCCTAACACGTACCCTAATCCTAACCCGTACCCTAAACCGAGCCCTAACCCTAACACTAACCCTAACCCTAACCCATACCCTACGCCGTACCCGAAGCCCTCCCCGAACCCGTACCCTAAGCCGTACCCTAAGCCTAACCCTAAGCCTAACCCTAACCCTAGGCTACCCTTGACTGCTTCTGCCTCCAATAGATTTCCTAAGCACTAGTGTTTTAAGGAACAGCTTAAAAAGAGAATCCTAATGTGATTTCTTTATAATGGGTGTGTTCCTTATCTTATCCTAGTGTCTAAACTCTTCTCCATGGCTGGACCCCCAAATAATATTCCTTTACGTGCTAAGGGGTATCTAGAGAGTGGGATAGGTTTAATAACTACCCTAACCGTAAGGCGTACCCTAACGCTAAACCCTACCCTAACCCTAACACGTACCCTAATCCTAACCCGTACCCTAAACCGAGCCCTAACCCTAACACTAACCCTAACCCTAACCCTAACCCAAACCCTACGCCGTACCCGAAGCCCTCCCCGAACCCGTATCCTAAGCCGTACCCTAAGCCTAACCCTAAGCCTAACCCTAACCCTAGGCTACCCTTGACTGCTTCTGCCTCCAATAGATTTTCTAAGCACTAGTGTTTTAAAGAACAGCTTAAAAAGAGAATCCTAATGTGATTTCTTTATAATGGGTGTGTTCCTTATCTAATCCTAGTGTCTAAACTCTTCTCCATGGCTGGACCCCCAAATAATATTCCTTTATGTGCTAAGGGGTATCTAGAGAGTGGGATAGGTTTAATCACTACCCTAACCCTAACGCGTACCATAACCCTAACCCCTACCCTAACCCTAACACGTACCCTAATCCTAACCCGTACCCTAAACCGAGCCCTAACCCTAACACTAACCCTAACCCTAACCCTAACCCATACCCTACGCCGTACCCGAAGCCCTCCCCGAACCCGTGCCCTAAGCCGTACCCTAAGCCTAACCCTAAGCCTAACCCTAACCCTAGGCTACCCTTGACTGCTTCTGCCTCCAATAGATTTCCTAAGCACTAGTGTTTTAAGGAACAGCTTAAAAAGAGAATCCTAATGTGATTTCTTTGTAATGTGTGTGTTCCTTATATTATCTTAGTGTCTTAACTCTTCTCCATGGCTGGACCCCCAAATAATATTCCATTACGTGCTAAGGGGTATCTAGAGAGTGGGATAGGATTAATAACTACCCTAACCCTAACGCGTACCCTAACGCTAACCCCTACCCTAACCCTAACACGTACCCTAATCCTAACCCGTACCCTAAACCGAGCCCTAACCCTAACACTAACCCTAACCCTAACCCTAACCCATACCCTACGCCGTACCCAAAGCCCTCCCCGAACCCGTACCCTAAGCCGTACCCTAAGCCTAACCCTAAGCCTAACCCTAACCCTAGGCTACCCTTGACTGCTTCTGCCTCCAATAGATTTCCTAAGCACTAGTGTTTTAAAGAACAGCTTAAAAAGAGAATCCTAATGTGATTTCTTTATAATGGGTGTGTTCCTTATCTAATCCTAGTGTCTAAACTCTTCTCCATGGCTGGACCCCCAAATAATATTCCTTTATGTGCTAAGGGGTATCTAGAGAGTGGGATAGGTTTAATAACTACCCTAACCGTAAGGCGTACCCTAACGCTAAACCTTACCCTAACCCTAACACGTACCCTAATCCTAACCCGTACCCTAAACCGAGCCCTAACCCTAACACTAACCCTAACCCTAACCCTAACCCAAACCCTACGCCGTACCCGAAGCCCTCCCCGAACCCGTACCCTAAGCCGTACCCTAAGCCTAACCCTAACCCTAGGCTACCCTTGACTGCTTCTGCCTCCAATAGATTTCCTAACCATTAGTGTTTTAAGGAACAGCTTAGAAAGTGAATCCTAATGTGATTTCTTTATAATGGGTGTGTCCCTTATCTAATCCTAGTGTCTAAACTCTTCTCCATGGCTGGACCCCCAAATAATATTCCTTTACGTGCTAAGGGGTAACTAGAGAGTGGGATAGGTTTAATAACTACCCTAACCGTAAAGCGTACCCTAACGGTAACCCCTACCCTAACCCTAAAACGTACCCTAATCCTAACCCGTACCCTAAACCGAGCCCTAACCCTAACACTAACCCTAACCCTAACCCTAACCCATACCCTACGCCGTACCCGAAGCCCTCCCCGAACCCGTACCCTAAGCCGTACCCTAAGCCGTACCCTAAGCCTTACCCTAACCCTAGGCTACCCTTGACTGCTTCTGCCTCCAATAGATTTCCTAAGCACTAGTGTTTTAAGGAACAGCTTAAAAAGAGAATCCTAATGTGATTTCTTTATAATGTGTGTGTTCCTTATATTATCTTAGTGTCTAAACTCTTCTCCATGGCTGGACCCCCAAATAATATTCCTTTACGTGCTAAGGGGTATCTAGAGAGTGGGATAGGTTTAATAACTACCCTAACCCTAACGCGTACCCTAACCCTAAACCCTACCCTAACCCTAACACGTACCCTAATCCTAACCCGTACCCTAAACCGAGCCCTAACCCTAACACTAACCCTAACCCTAACCCTAAACCATACCCTACGCCGTACCCGAAGCCCTCCCCGAACCCGTACCCTAAGCCGTACCCTAAGCCTAACCCTAAGCCTAACCCTAACCCTAGGCTACCCTTGACTGCTTCTGCCTCCAATAGATTTCCTAAGCACTAGTGTTTTAAGGAACAGCTTAAAAAGAGAATCCTAATGTGATTTCTTTATAATGGGTGTGTTCTTTATCTTTTCCTAGTGTCTAAACTCTTCTCCATGGCTGGACCCCCAAATAATATTCCTTTACGTGCTAAGGGGTAAATAGAGAGTGGGATAGGTTTAATAACTACCATAACCCTAACGCGTACCCTAACGCTAACCCCTACCCTAACACTAACACGTACCCTAATCCTAACCCGTACCCTAAACCGAGCCCTAACCCTAACACTAACCCTAACCCTAACCCTAACCCATACTTTACGCCGTACCCGAAGCCCTCCCCGAACCCGTACCCTAAGCCGTACCCTAAGCCTAACCCTAAGCCAAACCCTAACCCTAGGCTACCCTTGACTGCTTCTGCCTCCAATAGATTTCCTAAGCACTAGTGTTTTAAGGAACAGCTTAAAAAGAGAATCCTAATGTGATTTCTTTATAATGGGTGTGTTCCTTATCTTATCCTAGTGTCTAAACTCTTCTCCATGGCTGGACCCCCAAATAATATTCCTTTACGTGCTAAGGGGTAACTAGAGAGTGGGATAGGTTTAATAACTACCCTAACCGTAAAGCGTACCCTAACGGTAACCCCTACCCTAACCCTAAAACGTACCCTAATCCTAACCCGTACCCTAAACCGAGCCCTAACCCTAACACTAACCCTAACCCTAACCCTAACCCATACCCTACGCCGTACCCGAAGCCCTCCCCGAACCCGTACCCTAAGCCGTACCCTAAGCCTAACCCTAAGCCTAACAATAACCCTAGGCTACCCTTGACTGCTTCTGCCTCCAATAGATTTCCTAAGCACTAGTGTTTTAAGGAACAGCTTAAAAAGAGAATCCTAATGTGATTTCTTTATAATGGGTGTGTTCCTTATCTTATCCTAGTGTCTAAACTCTTCTCCATGGCTGGACCCCCAAATAATATTCCTTTACGTGCTAAGGGGTAACTAGAGAGTGGGATAGGTTTATTAACTACCCTAACCCTAACGCGTACCCTAACGCTAACCCCTACCCTAACCCTAACACGTACCCTAATCCTAACCCGTACCCTAAACCGAGCCCTAACCCTAACACTAACCCTAACCCTAACCCTAACCCGTACCCTACGCCGTACCCGAAGCCCTCCCCGAACCCGTACCCTAAGCCGTACCCTAAGCCTAACCCTAAGCCTAACCCTAACCCTAGGCTACCCTTGACTGCTTCTGCCTCCAATAGATTTCCTAAGCACTAGTGTTTTAAGGAACAGCTTAAAAAGAGAATCCTAATGTGATTTCTTTATAATGTGTGTGTTCCTTATATTATCTTAGTGTCTAAACACTTCTCCATGGCTGGACCCCCAAATAATATTCCTTTACGTGCTAAGGAGTATCTAGAGAGTGGGATAGGTTTAATAACTACCCTAACCCTAACGCGTACCCTAACCCTAACCCCTACCCTAACCCTAACACGTACCCTAATCCTAAGCCGTACCCTAAACCGAGCCCTAACCCTAACACTAACCCTAACCCTAACCCATACCCTACGCCGTACACGAAGCCCTCCACGAACCCGTACCCTAAGCCGTACCCTAAGCCTAACCCTAAGCCTAACCCTAACCCTAGGCTACCCTTGACTGCTTCTGCCTCCAATAGATTTCCTAAGCACTAGTGTTTTAAGGAACAGCTTAAAAAGAGAATCCTAATGTGATTTCTTTATAATGTGTGTGTTCCTTATCTTATCCTAGTGTCTAAACTCTTCTCCATGGCTGGACCCCCAAGTAATATTCCTTTACGTGCTAAGGGGTAACTAGAGAGTGGGATAGGTTTAATAACTACCCTAACCCTAACGCGTACCCTAACGCTAACCCCTACCCTAACCCTAACACGTACCCTAATCCTAACCCGTACCCTAAACCGAGCCCTAACCCTAACACTAACCCTAACCCTAACCCTAACCCATACCCTACGCCGTACCCGAAGCCCTCCCCGAACCCGTACCCTAAGCCGTACCCTAAGCCTAACCCTAAGCCTAACCCTAACCCTAGGCTACCCTTGACTGCTTCTGCCTCCAATAGATTTCCTAAGCACTAGTGTTTTAAGGAACAGCTTAAAAAGAGAATCCTAATGTGATTTCTTTATAATGTGTGTGTTCCTTATATTATCTTAGTGTCTAAACACTTCTCCATGGCTGGACCCCCAAATAATATTCCTTTACGTGCTAAGGAGTATCTAGAGAGTGGGATAGGTTTAATAACTTCCCTAACCCTAACGCGTACCCTAACCCTAACCCCTACCCTAACCCTAACACGTACCCTAATCCTAACCCGTACCCTAAACCGAGCCCTAACCCTAACACTAACCCTAACCCTAACCCTAACCCATAACCTACGCCGTACCCGAAGCCCTCCACGAACCCGTACCCTAAGCCGTACCCTAAGCCTAACCCTAAGCCTAACCCTAACCCTAGGCTACCCTTGACTGCTTCTGCCTCCAATAGATTTCCTAAGCACTAGTGTTTTAAGGAACAGCTTAAAAAGAGAATCCTAATGTGATTTCTTTATAATGTGTGTGTTCCTTAACTTATCCTAGTGTCTAAACTCTTCTCCATGGCTGGACCCCCAAATAATATTCCTTTTCGTGCTAAGGGGTAACTAGAGAGTGGGATAGGTTTAATAACTACCCTAACCCTAACGCGTACCCTAACGCTAACCCCTACCCTAACACTAACACGTACCCTAATCCTAACCCGTACCCTAAACCGAGCCCTAACCCTAACACTAACCCTAACCCTAACCCTAACCCATACCCTACACCGTACCCGAAGCCCTCCCCGAACCCGTACCCTAAGCCGTACCCTAAGCCTAACCCGAAGCCTAACCCTAACCCTAGGCTACCCTTGACTGCTTCTGCCTCCAATAGATTTCCTAAGCACTAGTGTTTTAAGGAACAGCTTAAAAAGAGAATCCTAATGTGATTTCTTTATAATGTGTGTGTTCCTTATATTATCTTAGTGTCTAAACACTTCTCCATGGCTGCACCCCCAAATAATATTCCTTTACGTGCTAAGGAGTATCTAGAGAGTGGGATAGGTTTAATAACTACCCTAACCCTAACGCGTACCCTAACCCTAACCCCTACCCTAACCCTAACACGTACCCTAATCCTAACCCGTACCCTAAACCGAGCCCTAACCCTAACACTAACCCTAACCCTAACCCTAACCCATACCCTACGCCGTACCCGAAGCCCTCCCCGAACCCGTACCCTAAGCCGTACCCTAAGCCTAACCCTAAGCCTAACCCTAACCCTAGGCTACCCTTGACTGCTTCTGTCTCCAATAGATTTCCTAAGCACTAGTGTTTTAAGGAACAGCTTAAAAAGAGAATCCTAATGTGATTTTTTTATAATGTGTGTGTTCCTTATCTTATCCTAGTGTCTAAACTCTTCTCCATGGCTGGACCCCCAAATAATATTCCTTTACGTGCTAAGGGGTAACTAGAGAGTGGGATAGGTTTAATAACTACCCTAACCCTAACGCGTACCCTAACGCTAACCCCTACCCTAACACTAACACGTACCCTAATCCTAACCCGTACCCTAAACCGAGCCCTAACCCTAACACTAACCCTAACCCTAACCCTAACCCATACCCTACGCCGTACCCGAAGCCCTCCCCGAACCCGTACCCTAAGCCGTACCCTAAGCCTAACCCTAAGCCTAACCCTAACCCTTGGCTACCCTTGACTGCTTCTGCCTCCAATAGATTTCCTAAGCACTAGTGTTTTAAGGAACAGCTTAAAAAGAGAATCCTAATGTGATTTCTTTATAATGTGTGTGTTCCTTATATTATCTTAGTGTCTAAACACTTCTCCATGGCTGCACCCCCAAATAATATTCCTTTACGTGCTAAGGAGTATCTAGAGAGTGGGATAGGTTTAATAACTACCTTAACCCTAACGCGTACCCTAAACCTAACCCCTACCCTAACCCTAACACGTACCCTAATCCTAACCCGTACCCTAAACCGAGCCCTAACCCTAACACTAACCCTAACCCTAACCCTAACCCATACCCTACGCCGTACCCGAAGCCCTCCACGAACCCGTACCCTAAGCCGTACCCTAAGCCTAACCCTAAGCCTAACCCTAACCCTAGGCTACCCTTGACTGCTTCTGCCTCCAATAGATTTCCTAAGCACTAGTGTTTTACGGAACAGCTTAAAAAGAGAATCCTAATGTGATTTCTTTATAATGTGTGTGTTCCTTATCTTATCCTAGTGTCTAAACTCTTCTCCATGGCTGGACCCCCAAATAATATTCCTTTACGTGCTAAGGGGTAACTAGAGAGTGGGATAGGTTTAATAACTACCCTAACCCTAACGCGTACCCTAACGCTAACCCCTACCCTAACACTAACACGTACCCTAATCCTAACCCGTACCCTAAACCGAGCCCTAACCCTAACACTAACCCTAACCCTAACCCTAACCCATACCCTACGCCGTACCCGAAGCCCTCCCCGAACCCGTACCCTAAGCCGTACCCTAAGCCTAACCCGAAGCCTAACCCTAACCCTAGGCTACCCTTGACTGCTTCTGCCTCCAATAGATTTCCTAAGCACTAGTGTTTTAAGGAACAGCTTAAAAAGAGAATCCTAATGTGATTTCTTTATAATGTGTGTGTTCCTTATATTATCTTAGTGTCTAAACACTTCTCCATGGCTGCACCCCCAAATAATATTCCTTTACGTGCTAAGGAGTATCTAGAGAGTGGGATAGGTTTAATAACTACCCTAACCCTAACGCGTACCCTAACCCTAACCCCTACCCTAACCCTAACACGTACCCTAATCCTAACCCGTACCCTAAACCGAGCCCTAACCCTAACACTAACCCTAACCCTAACCCTAACCCATACCCTACGCCGTACCCGAAGCCCTCCCCGAACCCGTACCCTAAGCCGTACCCTAAGCCTAACCCTAAGCCTAACCCTAACCCTAGGCTACCCTTGACTGCTTCTGTCTCCAATAGATTTCCTAAGCACTAGTGTTTTAAGGAACAGCTTAAAAAGAGAATCCTAATGTGATTTTTTTATAATGTGTGTGTTCCTTATCTTATCCTAGTGTCTAAACTCTTCTCCATGGCTGGACCCCCAAATAATATTCCTTTACGTGCTAAGGGG
This sequence comes from Balaenoptera physalus, assembly GCF_965194825.1. Lineage (NCBI taxonomy): Eukaryota > Metazoa > Chordata > Mammalia > Artiodactyla > Balaenopteridae > Balaenoptera > Balaenoptera physalus. The sequence continues at coordinate 181,500 of NW_028126001.1, forward strand.
TAACTAGAGAGTGGGATAGGTTTAATAACTACCCTAACCCTAACGCGTACCCTAACGCTAACCCCTACCCTAACACTAACACGTACCCTAATCCTAACCCGTACCCTAAACCGAGCCCTAACCCTAACACTAACCCTAACCCTAACCCTAACCCATACCCTACGCCGTACCCGAAGCCCTCCCCGAACCCGTACCCTAAGCCGTACCCTAAGCCTAACCCTAAGCCTAACCCTAACCCTTGGCTACCCTTGACTGCTTCTGCCTCCAATAGATTTCCTAAGCACTAGTGTTTTAAGGAACAGCTTAAAAAGAGAATCCTAATGTGATTTCTTTATAATGTGTGTGTTCCTTATATTATCTTAGTGTCTAAACACTTCTCCATGGCTGCACCCCCAAATAATATTCCTTTACGTGCTAAGGAGTATCTAGAGAGTGGGATAGGTTTAATAACTACCTTAACCCTAACGCGTACCCTAAACCTAACCCCTACCCTAACCCTAACACGTACCCTAATCCTAACCCGTACCCTAAACCGAGCCCTAACCCTAACACTAACCCTAACCCTAACCCTAACCCATACCCTACGCCGTACCCGAAGCCCTCCACGAACCCGTACCCTAAGCCGTACCCTAAGCCTAACCCTAAGCCTAACCCTAACCCTAGGCTACCCTTGACTGCTTCTGCCTCCAATAGATTTCCTAAGCACTAGTGTTTTACGGAACAGCTTAAAAAGAGAATCCTAATGTGATTTCTTTATAATGTGTGTGTTCCTTATCTTATCCTAGTGTCTAAACTCTTCTCCATGGCTGGACCCCCAAATAATATTCCTTTACGTGCTAAGGGGTAACTAGAGAGTGGGATAGGTTTAATAACTACCCTAACCCTAACGCGTACCCTAACGCTAACCCCTACCCTAACCCTAACACGTACCCTAATCCTAACACGTACCCTAAACCGAGCCCTAACCCTAACACTAACCCTAACCCTAACCCTAACCCATACCCTACGCCGTACCCGAAGCCCTCCCCGAACCCGTACCCTAAGCCGTACCCTAAGCCTAACCCTAAGCCTAACCCTAACCCTAGGCTACCCTTGACTGCTTCTGCCTCCAATAGATTTCCTAAGCACTAGTGTTTTAAGGAACAGCTTAAAAAGAGAATCCTAATGTGATTTCTTTATAATGTGTGTGTTCCTTATATTATCTTAGTGTCTAAACACTTCTCCATGGCTGCACCCCCAAATAATATTCCTTTACGTGCTAAGGAGTATCTAGAGAGTGGGATAGGTTTAATAACTACCCTAACCCTAACGCGTACCCTAACCCTAACCCCTACCCTAACCCTAACACGTACCCTAATCCTAACCCGTACCCTAAACCGAGCCCTAACCCTAACACTAACCCTAACCCTAACCCTAACCCATACCCTACGCCGTAACCGAAGCCCTCCACGAACCCGTACCCTAAGCCGTACCCGAAGCCTAACCCTAAGCCTAACCCTAACCCTAGGCTACCCTTGACTGCTTCTGCCTCCAATAGATTTCCTAAGCACTAGTGTTTTAAGGAACAGCTTAAAAAGAGAATCCTAATGTGATTTCTTTATAATGTGTGTGTTCCTTATCTTATCCTAGTGTCTAAACTCTTCTCCATGGCTGGACCCCCAAATAATATTCCTTTACGTGCTAAGGGGTAACTAGAGAGTGGGATAGGTTTAATAACTACCCTAACCCTAACGCGTACCCTAACGCTAACCCCTACCCTAACACTAACACGTACCCTAATCCTAACCCGTACCCTAAACCGAGCCCTAACCCTAACACTAACCCTAACCCTAACCCTAACCCATACCCTACGCCGTACCCGAAGCCCTCCCCGAACCCGTACCCTAAGCCGTACCCTAAGCCTAACCCTAACCCTAGGCTACCCTTGACTGCTTCTGCCTCCAATAGATTTCCTAAGCACTAGTGTTTTAAGGAACAGCTTAAAAAGAGAATCCTAATGTGATTTCTTTATAATGTGTGTGTTCCTTATATTATCTTAGTGTCTAAACACTTCTCCATGGCTGCACCCCCAAATAATATTCCTTTACGTGCAAAGGAGTATCTAGAGAGTGGGATAGGTTTAATAACTACCCTAACCCTAACGCGTACCCTAACCCTAACCCCTACCCTAACCCTAACACGTACCCTAATCCTAACCCGTACCCTAAACCGAGCCCTAACCCTAACACTAACCCTAACCCTAACCCTAACCCATACCCTACGCCGTACCCGAAGCCCTCCACGAACCCGTACCCTAAGCCGTACCCTAAGCCTAACCCTAAGCCTAACCCTAACCCTAGGCTACCCTTGACTGCTTCTGCCTCCAATAGATTTCCTAAGCACTAGTGTTTTAAGGAACAGCTTAAAAAGAGAATCCTAATGTGATTTCTTTATAATGTGTGTGTTCCTTATCTTATCCTAGTGTCTAAACTCTTCTCCATGGCTGGACCCCCAAATAATATTCCTTTACGTGCTAAGGGGTAACTAGAGAGTGGGATAGGTTTAATAACTACCCTAACCCTAACGCGTACCCTAACGCTAACCCCTACCCTAACACTAACACGTACCCTAATCCTAACCCGTACCCTAAACCGAGCCCTAACCCTAACACTAACCCTAACCCTAACCCTAACCCATACCCTACGCCGTACCCGAAGCCCTCCCCGAACCCGTACCCTAAGCCGTACCCTAAGCCTAACCCTAAGCCTAACCCTAACCCTAGGCTACCCTTGACTGCTTCTGCCTCCAATAGATTTCCTAAGCACTAGTGTTTTAAGGAACAGCTTAAAAAGAGAATCCTAATGTGATTTCTTTATAATGTGTGTGTTCCTTATATTATCTTAGTGTCTAAACACTTCTCCATGGCTGCACCCCCAAATAATATTCCTTTACGTGCTAAGGAGTATCTAGAGAGTGGGATAGGTTTAATAACTACCCTAACCCTAACGCGTACCCTAACCCTAACCCCTACCCTAACCCTAACACGTACCCTAATCCTAACCCGTACCCTAAACCGAGCCCTAACCCTAACACTAACCCTAACCCTAACCCTAACCCATACCCTACGCCGTACCCGAAGCCCTCCACGAACCCGTACCCTAAGCCGTACCCTAAGCCTAACCCTAAGCCTAACCCTAACCCTCGGCTACCCTTGACTGCTTCTGCCTCCAATAGATTTCCTAAGCACTAGTGTTTTAAGGAACAGCTTAAAAAGAGAATCCTAATGTGATTTCTTTATAATGTGTGTGTTCCTTATCTTATCCTAGTGTCTAAACTCTTCTCCATGGCTGGACCCCCAAGTAATATTCCTTTACGTGCTAAGGGGTAACTAGAGAGTGGGATAGGTTTAATAACTACCCTAACCCTAACGCGTACCCTAACCCTAACCCCTACCCTAACCCTAACACGTACCCTAATCCTAACCCGTACCCTAAACCGAGCCCTAACCCTAACACTAACCCTAACCCTAACCCTAACCCATACCCTATGCCGTACCCGAAGCCCTCCCCGAACCCGTACCCTAAGCCGTACCCTAAGCCTAACCCTAAGCCTAACCCTAACCCTAGGCTACCCTTGACTGCTTCTGCCTCCAATAGATTTCCTAAGCACTAGTGTTTTAAGGAACAGCTTAAAAAGAGAATCCTAATGTGATTTCTTTATAATGTGTGTGTTCCTTATATTATCTTAGTGTCTAAACACTTCTCCATGGCTGGACCCCCAAATAATATTCCTTTACGTGCTAAGGAGTATCTAGAGAGTGGGATAGGTTTAATAACTACCCTAACCCTAACGCGTACCCTAACCCTAACCCCTACCCTAACCCTAACACGTACCCTAATCCTAACCCGTACCCTAAACCGAGCCCTAACCCTAACACTAACCCTAACCCTAACCCTAACCCATACCCTACGCCGTACCCGAAGCCCTCCACGAACCCGTACCCTAAGCCGTACCCTAAGCCTAACCCTAAGCCTAACCCTAACCCTAGGCTACCCTTGACTGCTTCTGCCTCCAATAGATTTCCTAAGCACTAGTGTTTTAAGGAACAGCTTAAAAAGAGAATCCTAATGTGATTTCTTTATAATGTGTGTGTTCCTTATCTTATCCTAGTGTCTAAACTCTTCTCCATGGCTGGACCCCCAAATAATATTCCTTTACGTGCTAAGGGGTAACTAGAGAGTGGGATAGGTTTAATAACTACCCTAACCCTAACGCGTACCCTAACGCTAACCCCTACCCTAACACTAACACGTACCCTAATCCTAACCCGTACCCTAAACCGAGCCCTAACCCTAACACTAACCCTAACCCTAACCCTAACCCATACCCTACGCCGTACCCGAAGCCCTCCCCGAACCCGTACCCTAAGCCGTACCCTAAGCCTAACCCTAAGCCTAACCCTAACCCTAGGCTACCCTTGACTGCTTCTGCCTCCAATAGATTTCCTAAGCACTAGTGTTTTAAGGAACAGCTTAAAAAGAGAATCCTAATGTGATTTCTTTATAATGTGTGTGTTCCTTATATTATCTTAGTGTCTAAGCACTTCTCCACGGCTGCACCCCCAAATAATATTCCTTTACGTGCAAAGGAGTATCTAGAGAGTGGGATAGGTTTAATAACTACCCTAACCCTAACGCGTACCCTAACCCTAACCCCTACCCTAACCCTAACACGTACCCTAATCCTAACCCGTACCCTAAACCGAGCCCTAACCCTAACACTAACCCTAACCCTAACCCTAACCCATACCCTACGCCGTACGCGAAGCCCTCCACGAACCCGTACCCTAAACCGTACCCTAAGCCTAACCCTAAGCCTAACCCTAACCCTAGGCTACCCTTGACTGCTTCTGCCTCCAATAGATTTCCTAAGCACTAGTGTTTTAAGGAACAGCTTAAAAAGAGAATCCTAATGTGATTTCTTTATAATGTGTGTGTTCCTTATCTTATCCTAGTGTCTAAACTCTTCTCCATGGCTGGACCCCCAAGTAATATTCCTTTACGTGCTAAGGGGTAACTAGAGAGTGGGATAGGTTTAATAACTACCCTAAACCTAACGCGTACCCTAACGCTAACCCCTACCCTAACCCTAACACGTACCCTAATCCTAACCCGTACCCTAAACCGAGCCCTAACCCTAACACTAACCCTAACCCTAACCCTAACCCATACACTATGCCGTACCCGAAGCCCTCCCCGAACCCGTACCCTAAGCCGTACCCTAAGCCTAACCCTAACCCTAGGCTACCCTTGACTGCTTCTGCCTCCAATAGATTTCCTAAGCACTAGTGTTTTAAGGAACAGCTTAAAAAGAGAATCCTAATGTGATTTCTTTATAATGTGTGTGTTCCTTATCTTATCCTAGTGTCTAAACTCTTCTCCATGGCTGGACCCCCAAATAATATTCCTTTACGTGCTAAGGGGTAACTAGAGAGTGGGATAGGTTTAATAACTACCCTAACCCTAACGCGTACCCTAACGCTAACCCCTACCCTAACACTAACACGTACCCTAATCCTAACCCGTACCTTAAACCGAGCCCTAACCCTAACACTAACCCTAACCCTAACCCTAACCCATACCCTACGCCGTACCCGAAGCCCTCCCCGAACCCGTACCCTAAGCCGTACCCTAAGCCTAACCCTAAGCCTAACCCTAACCCTAGGCTACCCTTGACTGCTTCTGCCTCCAATAGATTTCCTAAGCACTAGTGTTTTAAGGAACAGCTTAAAAAGAGAATCCTAATGTGATTTCTTTATAATGTGTGTGTTCCTTATATTATCTTAGTGTCTAAACACTTCTCCATGGCTGCACCCCCAAATAATATTCCTTTACGTGCTAAGGAGTATCTAGAGAGTGGGATAGGTTTAATAACTACCCTAACCCTAACGCGTACCCTAACCCTAACCCCTACCCTATCCCTAACACGTACCCTAATCCTAACCCGTACCCTAAACCGAGCCCTAACCCTAACACTAACCCTAACCCTAACCCTAACCCATACCCTACGCCGTACCCGAAGCCCTCCACGAACCCGTACCCTAAGCCGTACCCTAAGCCTAACCCTAAGCCTAACCCTAACCCTAGGCTACCCTTGACTGCTTCTGCCTCCAATAGATTTCCTAAGCACTAGTGTTTTAAGGAACAGCTTAAAAAGAGATTCCTAATGTGATTTCTTTATAATGTGTGTGTTCCTTATCTTATCCTAGTGTCTAAACTCTTCTCCATGGCTGGACCCCCAAATAATATTCCTTTACGTGCTAAGGGGAAACTAGAGAGTGGGGTAGGTTTAATAACTACCCTAACCCTAACGCGTACCCTAACGCTAACCCCTACCCTAACCCTAACACGTACCCTAATCCTAACCCGTACCCTAAACCGAGCCCTAACCCTAACACTAACCCTAACCCTAACCCTAACCCATACCCTGCGCCGTACCCGAAGCCCTCCCCGAACCCGTACCCTAAGCCGTACCCTAAGCCTAACCCTAAGCCTAACCCTAACCCTAGGCTACCCTTGACTGCTTCTGCCTCCAATAGATTTCCTAAGCACTAGTGTTTTAAGGAACAGCTTAAAAAGAGAATCCTAATGTGATTTCTTTATAATGTGTGTGTTCCTTATATTATCTTAGTGTCTAAACACTTCTCCATGGCTGCACCCCCAAATAATATTCCTTTACGTGCTAAGGAGTATCTAGAGAGTGGGATACGTTTAATAACTACCCTAACCCTAACGCGTACCCTAACCCTAACCCCTACCCTAACCCTAACACGTACCCTAATCCTAACCCGTACCCTAAACCGAGCCCTAACCCTAACACTAACCCTAACCCTAACCCTAACCCATACCCTACGCCGTACCCGAAGCCCTCCACGAACCCGTACCCTAAGCCGTACCCTAAGCCTAACCCTAAGCCTAACCCTAACCCTAGGCTACCCTTGACTGCTTCTGCCTCCAATAGATTTCCTAAGCACTAGTGTTTTAAGGAAGAGCTTAAAAAGAGAATCCTAATGTGATTTCTTTATAATGTGTGTGTTCCTTATCTTATCCTAGTGTCTAAACTCTTCTCCATGGCTGGAACCCCAAATAATATTCCTTTACGTGCTAAGGGGTAACTAGAGAGTGGGATAGGTTTAATAACTACCCTAACCCTAACGCGTACCCTAACGCTAACCCCTACCCTAACCCTAACACGTACCCTAATCCTAACCCGTACCCTAAACCGAGCCCTAACCCTAACACTAACCCTAACCCTAACCCTAACCCATACCCTACGCCGTAGCCGAAGCCCTCCCCGAACCCGTACCCTAAGCCGTACCCTAAGCCTAACCCTAAGCCTAACCCTAACCCTAGGCTACCCTTGACTGCTTCTGCCTCCAATAGATTTCCTAAGCACTAGTGTTTTAAGGAACAGCTTAAAAAGAGAATCCTAATGTGATTTCTTTATAATGGGTGTGTTCCTTATCTAATCCTAGTGTCTAAACTCTTCTCCATGGCTGGACCCCCAAATAATATTCCTTTATGTGCTAAGGGGTATCTAGAGAGTGGGATAGGTTTAATCACTACCCTAACCCTAACGCGTACCATAACCCTAACCCCTACCCTAACCCTAACACGTACCCTAATCGTAACCCGTACCCTAAACGGAGCCCTAACCCTAACACTAACCCTAACCCTAACCCTAACCCATACCCTACGCCGTACCCGAAGCCCTCCCCGAACCCGTACCCTAAGCCGTACCCTAAGCCTAACCCTAAGCCTAACCCTAACCCTAGGCTACCCTTGACTGCTTCTGCCTCCAATAGATTTCCTAAGCACTAGTGTTTTAAGGAACAGCTTAAAAAGAGAATCCTAATGTGATTTCTTTATATTGTGTGTGTTCCTCATCTTATCCTAGTGTCTAAACTCTTCTCCATGGCTGGACCCCCAAATAATATTCCTTTACGTGCTAAGGGGTAACTAGAGAGTGGGATAGGTTTAATAACTACCCTAACCCTAACGCGTACCCTAACCCTAACCCCTACCCTAACCCTAACACGTACCCTAATCCTAACCCGTACCCTAAACCGAGCCCTAACCCTAACACTAACCCTAACCCTAACCCTAACCCATACCCTACGCCGTACCCGAAGCCCTCCCCGAACCCGTACCCTAAGCCGTACCCTAAGCCTAACCCTAAGCCTAACCCTAACCGTAGGCTACCCTTGACTGCTTCTGCCTCCAATAGATTTCCTAAGCACTAGTGTTTTAAGGAACAGCTTAAAAAGAGAATCCTAATGTGATTTCTTTATAATGGGTGTGTTTCTTATCTTATCCTAGTGTCTAAACTCTTCTCCATGGCTGGACCCCCAAATAATATTCCTTTACGTGCTAAGGGGTAACTAGAGAGTGGGATAGGTTTAATAACTACCCTAACCCTAACGCGTACCATAACCCTAACACCTACCCTAACCCTAACACGTACCCTAATCCTAACCCGTACCCTAAACCGAGCCCTAACCCTAACACTAACCCTAACCCTAACACTAACCCATACCCTACGCCGTACCCGAAGCCCTCCCCGAACCCGTACCCTAAGCCGTACCCTAAGCCTAACCCTAAGCCTAACCCTAACCCTAGGCTACCCTTGACTGCTTCTGCCTCCAATAGATTTCCTAAGCACTAGTGTTTTAAGAAACAGCTTAAAAAGAGAATCGTACTGTGATTTCTTTATAATGGGTGTGTTCCTTATCTTATCCTAGTGTCTAAACTCTTCTCCATGGCTGGACCCCCAAATAATATTCCTTTACGTGCTAAGGGGTAACTAGAGAGTGGGATAGGTTTAATAACTACCCTAACCGTAACGCGTACCCTAACGGTAACCCCTACCCTAACCCTAACACGTACCCTAATCCTAACCCGTTCCCTAAACCGAGCCCTAACCCTAACACTAACCCTAACCCTAACCCTAACCCATACCCTACGACGTACCCGAAGCCCTCCCCGAACCCGTACCCTAAGCCGTACCCTAAGCCTAACCCTAAGCCTAACCCTAACCCTAGGCTACCCTTGACTGCTTCTGCCTCCAATAGATTTTCTAAGCACTAGTGTTTTAAAGAACAGCTTAAAAAGAGAATCCTAATGTGATTTCTTTATAATGGGTGTGTTCCTTATCTAATCCTAGTGTCTAAACTCTTCTCCATGGCTGGACCCCCAAATAATATTCCTTTACGTGCTAAGGGGTATCTAGAGAGTGGGATAGGTTTAATCACTACCCTAACCCTAACGCGTACCATAACCCTAACCCCTACCCTAACCCTAACACGTACCCTAATCCTAACCCGTACCCTAAACCGAGCCCTAACCCTAACACTAACCCTAACCCTAACCCTAACCCATACCCTACGCCGTACCCGAAGCCCTCCCCGAACCCGTGCCCTAAGCCGTAACCTAAGCCTAACCCTAAGCCTAACCCTAACCCTAGGCTACCCTTGACTGCTTCTGCCTCCAATAGATTTCCTAAGCACTAGTGTTTTAAGGAACAGCTTAAAAAGAGAATCCTAATGTGATTTCTTTATAATGTGTGTGTTCCTTATATTATCTTAGTGTCTTAACTCTTCTCCATGGCTGGACCCCCAAATAATATTCCATTACGTGCTAAGGGGTATCTAGAGAGTGGGATAGGTTTAATCACTACCCTAACCCTAACGCGTACCATAACGCTAACCCCTACCCTAACCCTAACACGTACCCTAATCCTAACCCGTACCCTAAACCGAGCCCTAACCCTAACACTAACCCTAACCCTAACCCTAACCCATACCCTACGCCGTACCCAAAGCCCTCCCCGAACCCGTACCCTAAGCCGTACCCTAAGCCTAACCCTAAGCCTAACCCTAACCCTAGGCTACCCTTGACTGCTTCTGCCTCCAATAGATTTCCTAAGCACTAGTGTTTTAAAGAACAGCTTAAAAAGAGAATCCTAATGTGATTTCTTTATAATGGGTGTGTTCCTTATCTAATCCTAGTGTCTAAACTCTTCTCCATGGCTGGACCCCCAAATAATATTCCTTTACGTGCTAAGGGGTAACTAGAGAGTGGGATAGGTTTAATAACTACCCTAACCGTAACGTGTACCCTAACGGTAACCCCTACCCTAACCCTAACACGTACCCTAATCCTAACCCGTTCCCTAAACCGAGCCCTAACCCTAACACTAACCCTAACCCTAACCCTAACCCATACCCTACGCCGTACCCGAAGCCCTCCCCGAACCCGTACCCTAAGCCGTACCCTAAGCCTAACCCTAAGCCTAACCCTAACCCTAGGCTACCCTTGACTGCTTCTGCCTCCAATAGATTTCCTAAGCACTAGTGTTTTAAGGAACAGCTTAAAAAGAGAATCCTAATGTGATTTCTTTATAATGTGTGTGTTCCTTATATTATCTTAGTGTCTTAACTCTTCTCCATGGCTGGACCCCCAAATAATATTCCATTACGTGCTAAGGGGTATCTAGAGAGTGGGATAGGATTAATAACTACCCTAACCCTAACGCGTACCCTAACCCTAACCCCTACCCTAACCCTAACACGTACCCTAATCCTAACCCGTACCCTAAACCGAGCCCTAACCCTAACACTAACCCTAACCCTAACCCTAACCCATACCCTACGCCGTACCCAAAGCCCTCCCCGAACCCGTACCCTAAGCCGTACCCTAAGCCTAACCCTAAGCCTAACCCTAACCCTAGGCTACCCTTGACTGCTTCTGCCTCCAATAGATTTCCTAAGCACTAGTGTTTTAAGGAACAGCTTAAAAAGAGAATCCTAATGTGATTTCTTTATAATGGGTGTGTTCCTTATCTAATCCTAGTGTCTAAACTCTTCTCCATGGCTGGACCCCCAAATAATATTCCTTTATGTGCTAAGGGGTATCTAGAGAGTGGGATAGGTTTAATCACTACCCTAACCCTAACGCGTACCATAACCCTAACCCCTACCCTAACCCTAACACGTACCCTAATCCTAACCCGTACCCTAAACGGAGCCCTAACCCTAACACTAACCCTAACCCTAACCCTAACCCATACCCTACGCCGTACCCGAAGCCCTCCCCGAACCCGTACCCTAAGCCGTACCCTAAGCCTAACCCTAAGCCTAACCCTAACCCTAGGCTACCCTTGACTGCTTCTGCCTCCAATAGATTTCCTAAGCACTAGTGTTTTAAGGAACAGCTTAAAAAGAGAATCCTAATGTGATTTCTTTATATTGTGTGTGTTCCTCATCTTATCCTAGTGTCTAAACTCTTCTCCATGGCTGGACCCCCAAATAATATTCCTTTACGTGCTAAGGGGTAACTAGAGAGTGGGATAGGTTTAATAACTACCCTAACCCTAACGCGTACCCTAACCCTAACCCCTACCCTAACCCTAACACGTACCCTAATCCTAACCCGTACCCTAAACCGAGCCCTAACCCTAACACTAACCCTAACCCTAACCCTAACCCATACCCTACGCCGTACCCGAAGCCCTCCCCGAACCCGTACCCTAAGCCGTACCCTAAGCCTAACCCTAAGCCTAACCCTAACCGTAGGCTACCCTTGACTGCTTCTGCCTCCAATAGATTTCCTAAGCACTAGTGTTTTAAGGAACAGCTTAAAAAGAGAATCCTAATGTGATTTCTTTATAATGGGTGTGTTTCTTATCTTATCCTAGTGTCTAAACTCTTCTCCATGGCTGGACCCCCAAATAATATTCCTTTACGTGCTAAGGGGTAACTAGAGAGTGGGATAGGTTTAATAACTACCCTAACCCTAACGCGTACCATAACCCTAACACCTACCCTAACCCTAACACGTACCCTAATCCTAACCCGTACCCTAAACCGAGCCCTAACCCTAACACTAACCCTAACCCTAACACTAACCCATACCCTACGCCGTACCCGAAGCCCTCCCCGAACCCGTACCCTAAGCCGTACCCTAAGCCTAACCCTAAGCCTAACCCTAACCCTAGGCTACCCTTGACTGCTTCTGCCTCCAATAGATTTCCTAAGCACTAGTGTTTTAAGAAACAGCTTAAAAAGAGAATCGTACTGTGATTTCTTTATAATGGGTGTGTTCCTTATCTTATCCTAGTGTCTAAACTCTTCTCCATGGCTGGACCCCCAAATAATATTCCTTTACGTGCTAAGGGGTAACTAGAGAGTGGGATAGGTTTAATAACTACCCTAACCGTAACGCGTACCCTAACGGTAACCCCTACCCTAACCCTAACACGTACCCTAATCCTAACCCGTTCCCTAAACCGAGCCCTAACCCTAACACTAACCCTAACCCTAACCCTAACCCATACCCTACGACGTACCCGAAGCCCTCCCCGAACCCGTACCCTAAGCCGTACCCTAAGCCTAACCCTAAGCCTAACCCTAACCCTAGGCTACCCTTGACTGCTTCTGCCTCCAATAGATTTTCTAAGCACTAGTGTTTTAAAGAACAGCTTAAAAAGAGAATCCTAATGTGATTTCTTTATAATGGGTGTGTTCCTTATCTAATCCTAGTGTCTAAACTCTTCTCCATGGCTGGACCCCCAAATAATATTCCTTTACGTGCTAAGGGGTATCTAGAGAGTGGGATAGGTTTAATCACTACCCTAACCCTAACGCGTACCATAACCCTAACCCCTACCCTAACCCTAACACGTACCCTAATCCTAACCCGTACCCTAAACCGAGCCCTAACCCTAACACTAACCCTAACCCTAACCCTAACCCATACCCTACGCCGTACCCGAAGCCCTCCCCGAACCCGTGCCCTAAGCCGTAACCTAAGCCTAACCCTAAGCCTAACCCTAACCCTAGGCTACCCTTGACTGCTTCTGCCTCCAATAGATTTCCTAAGCACTAGTGTTTTAAGGAACAGCTTAAAAAGAGAATCCTAATGTGATTTCTTTATAATGTGTGTGTTCCTTATATTATCTTAGTGTCTTAACTCTTCTCCATGGCTGGACCCCCAAATAATATTCCATTACGTGCTAAGGGGTATCTAGAGAGTGGGATAGGTTTAATCACTACCCTAACCCTAACGCGTACCATAACGCTAACCCCTACCCTAACCCTAACACGTACCCTAATCCTAACCCGTACCCTAAACCGAGCCCTAACCCTAACACTAACCCTAACCCTAACCCTAACCCATACCCTACGCCGTACCCAAAGCCCTCCCCGAACCCGTACCCTAAGCCGTACCCTAAGCCTAACCCTAAGCCTAACCCTAACCCTAGGCTACCCTTGACTGCTTCTGCCTCCAATAGATTTCCTAAGCACTAGTGTTTTAAAGAACAGCTTAAAAAGAGAATCCTAATGTGATTTCTTTATAATGGGTGTGTTCCTTATCTAATCCTAGTGTCTAAACTCTTCTCCATGGCTGGACCCCCAAATAATATTCCTTTACGTGCTAAGGGGTAACTAGAGAGTGGGATAGGTTTAATAACTACCCTAACCGTAACGTGTACCCTAACGGTAACCCCTACCCTAACCCTAACACGTACCCTAATCCTAACCCGTTCCCTAAACCGAGCCCTAACCCTAACACTAACCCTAACCCTAACCCTAACCCATACCCTACGCCGTACCCGAAGCCCTCCCCGAACCCGTACCCTAAGCCGTACCCTAAGCCTAACCCTAAGCCTAACCCTAACCCTAGGCTACCCTTGACTGCTTCTGCCTCCAATAGATTTCCTAAGCACTAGTGTTTTAAGGAACAGCTTAAAAAGAGAATCCTAATGTGATTTCTTTATAATGTGTGTGTTCCTTATATTATCTTAGTGTCTTAACTCTTCTCCATGGCTGGACCCCCAAATAATATTCCATTACGTGCTAAGGGGTATCTAGAGAGTGGGATAGGATTAATAACTACCCTAACCCTAACGCGTACCCTAACCCTAACCCCTACCCTAACCCTAACACGTACCCTAATCCTAACCCGTACCCTAAACCGAGCCCTAACCCTAACACTAACCCTAACCCTAACCCTAACCCATACCCTACGCCGTACCCTAGCCCTCCCCGAACCCGTACCCTAAGCCGTACCCTAAGCCTAACCCTAAGCCTAACCCTAACCCTAGGCTACCCTTGACTGCTTCTGCCTCCAATAGATTTCCTAAGCACTAGTGTTTTAAGGAACAGCTTAAAAAGAGAATCCTAATGTGATTTCTTTATAATGTGTGTGTTCCTTATATTATCTTAGTGTCTAAACTCTTCTCCATGGCTGGACCCCCAAATAATATTCCTTTACGTGCTAAGGGGTATCTAGAGAGTGGGATAGGTTTAATAACTACCCTAACCCTAACGCGTACCCTAACCCTAAACCCTACCCTAACCCTAACACGTACCCTAATCCTAACCCGTACCCTAAACCGAGCCCTAACCCTAACACTAACCCTAACCCTAACCCTAAACCATACCCTACGCCGTACCCGAAGCCCTCCCCGAACCCGTACCCTAAGCCGTACCCTAAGCCTAACCCTAAGCCTAACCCTAACCCTAGGCTACCCTTGACTGCTTCTGCCTCCAATAGATTTCTTAAGCACTAGTGTTTTAAGGAACAGCTTAAAAAGAGAATCCTAATGTGATTTCTTTATAATGGGTGTGTTCCTTATCTTATCCTAGTGTCTAAACTCTTCTCCATGGCTGGACCCCCAAATAATATTCCTTTACGTGCTAAGGGGTATCTAGAGAGTGGGATAGGTTTAATAACTACCCTAACCCTAACGCGTACCCTAACCCTAACCCCTACCCTAACCCTAACAGGTACCCTAATCCTAAACCGTACCCTAAACCGAGCCCTAACCCTACCACTAACCCTAACACTAACCCTAACCCATACCCTACGCCATACCCGAAGCCCTCCCCGAACCCGTACCCTAAGCCGTACCCTAAGCCTAACCCTAAGCCTAACCCTAACCCTAGGCTACCCTTGACTGCTTCTGCCTCCAATAGATTTCCTAAGCACTAGTGTTTTAAGGAACAGCTTAAAAAGAGAATCCTAATGTGATTTCTTTATAATGGGTGTGTTCCTTATCTTATCCTAGTGTCTAAACTCTTCTCCATGGCTGGACCCCCAAATAATATTCCTTTACGTGCTAAGGGGTATCTAGAGAGTGGGATAGGTTTAATCAGTACCCTAACCCTAACGCGTACCATAACCCTAACCCCTACCCTAACCCTAACACGTACCCTAATCCTAACCCGTACCCTAAACCGAGCCCTAACCCTAACACTAACCCTAACCCTAACCCTAAGCCATACCCTACGCCGTACCCGAAGCCCTCCCCGAACCCGTACCCTAAGCCGTACCCTAAGCCTAACCCTAAGCCTAACCCTAACCCTAGGCTACCCTTGACTGCTTCTGCCTCCAATAGATTTCCTAAGCACTAGTGTTTTAAGAAACAGCTTAAAAAGAGAATCGTACTGTGATTTCTTTATAATGGGTGTGTTCCTTATCTTATCCTAGTGTCTAAACTCTTCTCCATGGCTGGACCCCCAAATAATATTCCTTTACGTGCTAAGGGGTAACTAGAGAGTGGGATAGGTTTAATAACTACCCTAACCGTAACGCGTACCCTAACGGTAACCCCTACCCTAACCCTAACACGTACCCTAATCCTAACCCGTACCCTAAACCGAGCCCTAACCCTAACACTAACCCTAACCCTAACCCTAACCCATACCCTACGCCGTACCCGAAGCCCTCCCCGAACCCGTACCCTACGCCGTACCCTAAGCCTAACCCTAAGCCTAACCCTAACCCTAGGCTACCCTTGACTGCTTCTGCCTCCAATAGATTTTCTAAGCACTAGTGTTTTAAAGAACAGCTTAAAAAGAGAATCCTAATGTGATTTCTTTATAATGGGTGTGTTCCTTATCTAATCCTAGTGTCTAAACTCTTCTCCATGGCTGGACCCCCAAATAATATTCCTTTATGTGCTAAGGGGTATCTAGAGAGTGGGATAGGTTTAATCACTACCCTAACCCTAACGCGTACCATAACCCTAACCCCTACCCTAACCCTAACACGTACCCTAATCCTAACCCGTACCCTAAACCGAGCCCTAACCCTAACACTAACCCTAACCCTAACCCTAACCCATACCCTACGCCGTACCCGAAGCCCTCCCCGAACCCGTGCCCTAAGCCGTACCCTAAGCCTAACCCTAACCCTAGGCTACCCTTGACTGCTTCTGCCTCCAATAGATTTCCTAAGCACTAGTGTTTTAAGGAACAGCTTAAAAAGAGAATCCTAATGTGATTTCTTTATAATGTGTGTGTTCCTTATATTATCTTAGTGTCTTAACTCTTCTCCATGGCTGGACCCCCAAATAATATTCCATTACGTGCTAAGGGGTATCTAGAGAGTGGGATAGGATTAATAACTACCCTAACCCTAACGCGTACCCTAACGCTAAGCCCTACCCTAACCCTAACACGTACCCTAATCCTAACCCGTACCCTAAACCGAGCCCTAACCCTAACACTAACCCTAACCCTAACCCTAACCCATACCCTACGCCGTACCCAAAGCCCTCCCCGAACCCGTACCCTAAGCCGTACCCTAAGCCTAACCCTAAGCCTAACCCTAACCCTAGGCTACCCTTGACTGCTTCTGCCTCCAATAGATTTCCTAAGCACTAGTGTTTTAAAGAACAGCTTAAAAAGAGAATCCTAATGTGATTTCTTTATAATGGGTGTGTTCCTTATCTAATCCTAGTGTCTAAACTCTTCTCCATGGCTGGACCCCCAAATAATATTCCTTTATGTGCTAAGGGGTATCTAGAGAGTGGGATAGGTTTAATCACTACCCTAACCCTAACGCGTACCATAACCCTAACCCCTACCCTAACCCTAACACGTACCCTAATCCTAACCCGTACCCTAAACCGAGCCCTAACCCCAACACTAACCCTAACCCTAACCCATACCCTACGCCGTACCCGAAGCCCTCCCCGAACCCGTACCCTAAGCCGTACCCTAAGCCTAACCCTAAGCCTAACTCTAACCCTAGGCTACCCTTGACTGCTTCTGCCTCCAATAGATTTCCTAAGCACTAGTGTTTTAAGGAACAGCTTAAAAAGAGAATCCTAATGTGATTTCTTTATAATGTGTGTGTTCCTTATATTATCTTAGTGTCTAAACTCTTCTCCATGGCTGGACCCCCAAATAATATTCCTTTACTTGCTAAGGGGTATCTAGAGAGTGGGATAGGTTTAATCACTACCCTAACCCTAACGCGTACCATAACCCTAACCCCTACCCTAACAATAACACGTACCCTAATCCTAACCCGTACCCTAAACCGAGCCCTAACCCTAACACTAACCCTAACCCTAACCCTAACCAATACCCTACGCCGTACCCGAAGCCCTCCCCGAACCCGTACCCTAAGCCGTACCCTAAGCCTAACCCTAAGCCTAACCCTAACCCTAGGCTACCCTTGACTGCTTCTGCCTCCAATAGATTTCCTAAGCACTAGTGTTTTAAGGAACAGCTTAAAAAGAGAATCCTAATGTGATTTCTTTATAATGTGTGTGTTCCTTATATTATCTTAGTGTCTAAACGCTTCTCCATGGCTGGACCCCCAAATAATATTCCTTTACGTGCTAAGGGGTATCTAGAGGGTGGGATAGGTTTAATAACTACCCTAACCCTAACGCGTACCCTAACCCTAACCCCTACCCTAACCCTAACACGTACCCTAATCCTAACCCGTACCCTAAACCGAGCCCTAACCCTAACACTAACCCTAACCCTAACCCATACCCTACGCCGTACCCGAAACCCTCCCCGAACCCGTACCCTAAGCCGTACCCTAAGCCTAACCCTAAGCCTAACCCTAACCCTAGGCTACCCTTGACTGCTTCTGCCTCCAATATATTTCCTAAGCACTAGTGTTTTAAGGAACAGCTTAAAAAGAGAATCCTAATGAGATTTCTTTATAATGGGTGTGTTCCTTATCTTATCCTAGTGTCTAAACTCTTCTCCATGGCTGGACCCCCAAATAATATTCCTTTACGTGCTAAGGGGTAACTAGAGAGTGGGATAGGTTTAATAACTACCCTAACCGTAACGCGTACCCTAACGCTAACCCCTACCCTAACCCTAACACGTACCCTAATCCTAACCCGTACCCTAAACAGAGCCCTAACCCTAACACTAACCCTAACCCTAACCCTAACCCATACCCTACGCCGTATCCGAAGCCCTCCCCGAAACCGTACCCTAAGCCGTACCCTAAGCCTAACCCTAAGCCTAACCCTAACCCTAGGCTACCCTTGACTGCTTCTGCCTCCAATAGATTTCCTAAGCACTAGTGTTTTAAGGAACAGCTTAAAAAGAGAATCCTAATGTGATTTCTTTATAATGGGTGTGTTCCTTATCTTATCCTAGTGTCTAAACTTTTCTCCATGGCTGGACCCCCAAATAATATTCCTTTACGTGCTAAGGGGTAACTAGAGAGTGGGATAGGTTTAATAACTACCCTAACCCTAACCCTAACCCTAACCCTAACCCCTACCCTAACCCTAACACGTACCCTAATCCTAACCCGTACCCTAAACCGAGCCCTAACCCTAGCACTAACCCTAACCCTAACCCTCACCCATACCCTACGCCGTACGCGAAGCCCTCCCCGAACCCGTACCCTAAGCCGTACCCTAAGCCTAACCCTAAGCCT
This sequence comes from Balaenoptera physalus, assembly GCF_965194825.1. Classification (NCBI taxonomy): domain Eukaryota; kingdom Metazoa; phylum Chordata; class Mammalia; order Artiodactyla; family Balaenopteridae; genus Balaenoptera; species Balaenoptera physalus. The sequence continues at coordinate 200,246 of NW_028126001.1, forward strand.
AACTCTAACCCTAGGCTACCCTTGACTGCTTCTGGCTCCAATAGATTTCCTAAGCACTAGTGTTTTAAGGAACAGCTTAAAAAGAGAATCCTAATGTGATTTCTTTATAATGTGTGTGTTCCTTATATTATCTTAGTGTCTAAACTCTTCTCCATGGCTGGACCCCCAAATAATATTCCTTTACGTGCTAAGGGGTATCTAGAGAGTGGGATAGGTTTAATAACTACCCTAACCCTAACGCGTACCCTAACCCTAACCCCTAACCTAACCCTAACACGTACCCTAATCCTAACCTGTACCCTAAACCGAGCCCTAACCATAACACTAACCCTAACCCTAACCCTAACCCATACCCTACGCCGTACCCGAAGCCCTCCCCGAACCCGTACCCTAAGCCGTACCCTAAGCCTAACCCTAAGCCTAACCCTAACCCTAGGCTACCCTTGACTGCTTCTGCCTCCAATAGATTTCCTAAGCACTAGTGTTTTAAGGAACAGCTTAAAAAGAGAATCCTAATGTGATTTCTTTATAATGGGTGTGTTCCTTATCTTATCCTAGTGTCTAAACTCTTCTCCATGGCTGGACCCCCAAATAATATTCCTTTACGTGCTAAGGGGTATCTAGAGAGTGGGATAGGTTTAATAACTACCCTAAACCTAACGCGTACCCTAACCCTAACCCCTACCCTAACCCTAACAGGTACCCTAATCCTAACCCGTACCCTAAACCGAGCCCTAACCCTAACACTAACCCTAACACTAACCCTAACCCATACCCTACGCCGTACCCGAAGCCCTCCCCGAACCCGTACCCTAAGCCGTACCCTAAGCCTAACCCTAAGCCTAACCCTAACCCTAGGCTACCCTTGACTGCTTCTGCCTCCAATAGATTTCCTAAGCACTAGTGTTTTAAGGAACAGCTTAAAAAGAGAATCCTAATGTGATTTCTTTATAATGGGTGTGTTCCTTATCTTATCCTAGTGTCTAAACTCTTCTCCATGGCTGGACCCCCAAATAATATTCCTTTACGTGCTAAGGGGTATCTAGAGAGTGGGATAGGTTTAATAACTACCCTAACCGTAAGGCGTACCCTAACGCTAAACCTTACCCTAACCCTAACACGTACCCTAATCCTAACCCGTACCCTAAACCGAGCCCTAACCCTAACACTAACCCTAACCCTAACCCTAACCCAAACCCTACGCCGTACCCGAAGCCCTCCCCGAACCCGTACCCTAAGCCGTACCCTAAGCCTAACCCTAACCCTAGGCTACCCTTGACTGCTTCTGCCTCCAATAGATTTCCTAACCATTAGTGTTTTAAGGAACAGCTTAGAAAGTGAATCCTAATGTGATTTCTTTATAATGGGTGTGTTCCTTATCTAATCCTAGTGTCTAAACTCTTCTCAATGGCTGGACCCCCAAATTATATTCCTTTATGTGCTAAGGGGTATCTAGAGGGTGGGATAGGTTTAATCACTACCCTAACCCTAACGCGTACCATAACCCTAACCCCTACCCTAACCCTAACACGTACCCTAATCCTAACCCGTACCCTAAACCGAGCCCTAACCCTAACACTAACCCTAACCCTAACCCTAACCCATACCCTACGCCGTACCCGAAGCCCTCCCCGAACCCGTACCCTAAGCCGTACCCTAAGCCTAACCCTAAGCCTAAACCTAACCCTAGGCTACCCTTGACTGCTTCTGCCTCCAATAGATTTCATAAGCACTAGTGTTTTAAGGAACAGCTTAAAAAGAGAATCCTAATGTGATTTCTTTATAATGGGTGTGTTCCTTATCTTTTCCTAGTGTCTAAACTCTTCTCCATGGCTGGACACCCAAATAATATTCCTTTACGTGCTAAGGGGTAACTAGAGAGTGGGATAGGTTTAATAACTACCCTAACCGTAAAGCGTACCCTAACGGTAACCCCTACCCTAACCCTAAAACGTACCCTAATCCTAACCCGTACCCTAAACCGAGCCCTAACCCTAACACTAACCCTAACCCTAACCCTAACCCATACCCTACGCCGTACCCGAAGCCCTCCCCGAACCCGTACCCTAAGCCGTACCCTAAGCCGTACCCTAAGCCTTACCCTAACCCTAGGCTACCCTTGACTGCTTCTGCCTCCAATAGATTTCCTAAGCACTAGTGTTTTAAAGAATAGCTTAAAAAGAGAATCCTAATGTGATTTCTTTATAATGGGTGTGTTCCTTATCTAATCCTAGTGTCTAAACTCTTCTCCATGGCTGGACCCCCAAATAATATTCCTTTATGTGCTAAGGGGTATCTAGAGAGTGGGATAGGTTTAATCACTACCCTAACCCTAACGCGTACCATAACCCTAACCCCTACCCTAACCCTAACACGTACCCTAATCCTAACCCGTACCCTAAACCGAGCCCTAACCCTAACACTAACCCTAACCCTAACCCTAACCCATACCCTACGCCGTACCCGAAGCCCTCCCCGAACCCGTACCCTAAGCCGTACCCTAAGCCTAACCCTAAGCCTAACCCTAACCCTAGGCTACCCTTGACTGCTTCTGCCTCCAATAGATTTCCTAAGCACTAGTGTTTTAAGGAACAGCTTAAAAAGAGAATCCTAATGTGATTTCTTTATAATGTGTGTGTTCCTTATATTATCTTAGTGTCTAAACTCTTCTCCATGGCTGGACCCCCAAATAATATTCCTTTACGTGCTAAGGGGTATCTAGAGAGTGGGATAGGTTTAATAACTACCCAAACCCTAACGCGTACCCTAACCCTAAACCCTACCCTAACCCTAACACGTACCCTAATCCTAACCCGTACCCTAAACCGAGCCCTAACCCTAACACTAACCCTAACCCTAACCCTAAACCATACCCTACGCCGTACCCGAAGCCCTCCCCGAACCCGTACCCTAAGCCGTACCCTAAGCCTAACCCTAAGCCTAACCCTAACCCTAGGCTACCCTTGACTGCTTCTGCCTCCAATAGATTTCCTAAGCACTAGTGTTTTAAGGAACAGCTTAAAAAGGGAATCCTAATGTGATTTCTTTATAATGGGTGTGTTCTTTATCTTTTCCTAGTGTCTAAACTCTTCTCCATGGCTGGACCCCCAAATAATATTCCTTTACGTGCTAAGGGGTAACTAGAGAGTGGGATAGGTTTAATAACTACCATAACCCTAACGCGTACCCTAACGCTAACCCCTACCCTAACACTAACACGTACCCTAATCCTAACCCGTACCCTAAACCGAGCCCTAACCCTAACACTAACCCTAACCCTAACCCTAACCCATACCTTACGCCGTACCCGAAGCCCTCCCCGAACCCGTACCCTAAGCCGTACCCTAAGCCTAACCCTAAGCCTAACCCTAACCCTAGGCTACCCTTGACTGCTTCTGCCTCCAATAGATTTCCTAAGCACTAGTGTTTTAAGGAACAGCTTAAAAAGAGAATCCTAATGTGATTTCTTTATAATGGGTGTGTTCCTTATCTTATCCTAGTGTCTAAACTCTTCTCCATGGCTGGACCCCCAAATAATATTCCTTTACGTGCTAAGGGGTAACTAGAGAGTGGGATAGGTTTATTAACTACCCTAACCCTAACGCGTACCCTAACGCTAACCCCTACCCTAACCCTAACACGTACCCTAATCCTAACCCGTACCCTAAACCGAGCCCTAACCCTAACACTAACCCTAACCCTAACCCTAACCCGTACCCTACGCCGTACCCGAAGCCCTCCCCGAACCCGTACCCTAAGCCGTACCCTAAGCCTAACCCTAAGCCTAACCCTAACCCTAGGCTACCCTTGACTGCTTCTGCCTCCAATAGATTTCCTAAGCACTAGTGTTTTAAGGAACAGCTTAAAAAGAGAATCCTAATGTGATTTCTTTATAATGTGTGTGTTCCTTATATTATCTTAGTGTCTAAACACTTCTCCATGGCTGGACCCACAAATAATATTCCTTTACGTGCTAAGGAGTATCTAGAGAGTGGGATAGGTTTAATAACTACCCTAACCCTAACGCGTACCCTAACCCTAACCCCTACCCTAACCCTAACACGTACCCTAATCCTAACCCGTACCCTAAACCGAGCCCTAACCCTAACACTAACCCTAACCCTAACCCTAACCCATACCCTACGCCGTACCCGAAGCCCTCCACGAACCCGTACCCTAAGCCGTACCCTAAGCCTAACCCTAAGCCTAACCCTAACCCTAGGCTACCCTTGACTGCTTCTGCCTCCAATAGATTTCCTAAGCACTAGTGTTTTAAGGAACAGCTTAAAAAGAGAATCCTAATGTGATTTCTTTATAATGTGTGTGTTCCTTATCTTATCCTAGTGTCTAAACTCTTCTCCATGGCTGGACCCCCAAATAATATTCCTTTACGTGCTAAGGGGTAACTAGAGAGTGGGATAGGTTTAATAACTACCCTAACCCTAACGCGTACCCTAACGCTAACCCCTACCCTAACACTAACACGTACCCTAATCCTAACCCGTACCCTAAACCGAGCCCTAACCCTAACACTAACCCTAACCCTAACCCTAACCCATACCCTACGCCGTACCCGAAGCCCTCCCCGAACCCGTACCCTAAGCCGTACCCTAAGCCTAACCCTAAGCCTAACCCTAACCCTAGGCTACCCTTGACTGCTTCTGCCTCCAATAGATTTCCTAAGCACTAGTGTTTTAAGGAACAGCTTAAAAAGAGAATGCTAATGTGATTTCTTTATAATGTGTGTGTTCCTTATATTATCTTAGTGTCTAAACACTTCTCCATGGCTGCACCCCCAAATAATATTCCTTTACGTGCAAAGGAGTATCTAGAGAGTGGGATAGGTTTAATAACTACCCTAACCCTAACGCGTACCCTAACCCTAACCCCTACCCTAACCCTAACACGTACCCTAATCCTAACCCGTACCCTAAACCGAGCCCTAACCCTAACACTAACCCTAACCCTAACCCTAACCCATACCCTACGCCGTACCCGAAGCCCTCCACGAACCCGTACCCTAAGCCGTACCCTAAGCCTAACCCTAAGCCTAACCCTAACCCTAGGCTACCCTTGACTGCTTCTGCCTCCAATAGATTTCCTAAGCACTAGTGTTTTAAGGAACAGCTTAAAAAGAGAATCCTAATGTGATTTCTTTATAATGTGTGTGTTCCTTATATTATCCTAGTGTCTAAACTCTTCTCCATGGCTGGACCCCCAAGTAATATTCCTTTACGTGCTAAGGGGTAACTAGAGAGTGGGATAGGTTTAATAACTACCCTAACCCTAACGCGTACCCTAACGCTAACCCCTACCCTAACCCTAACACGTACCCTAATCCTAACCCGTACCCTAAACCGAGCCCTAACCCTAACACTAACCCTAACCCTAACCCTAACCCATACCCTAGGCCGTACCCGAAGCCCTCCCCGAACCCGTACCCTAAGCCGTACCCTAAGCCTAACCCTAAGCCTAACCCTAACCCTAGGCTACCCTTGACTGCTTCTGCCTCCAATAGATTTCCTAAGCACTAGTGTTTTAAGGAACAGCTTAAAAAGAGAATCCTAATGTGATTTCTTTAAAATGTGTGTGTTCCTTATATTATCTTAGTGTCTAAACACTTCTCCATGGCTGGACCCCCAAATAATATTCCTTTACGTGCTAAGGAGTATCTAGAGAGTGGGATAGGTTTAATAACTACCCTAACCCTAACGCGTACCCTAACCCTAACCCCTACCCTAACCCTAACACGTACCCTAATCCTAACCCGTACCCTAAACCGAGCCCTAACCCTAACACTAACCCTAACCCTGACCCTAACCCATAACCTACGCCGTACCCGAAGCCCTCCACGAACCCGTACCCTAAGCCGTACCCTAAGCCTAACCCTAAGCCTAACCCTAACCCTAGGCTACCCTTGACTGCTTCTGCCTCCAATAGATTTCCTAAGCACTAGTGTTTTAAGGAACAGCTTAAAAAGAGAATCCTAATGTGATTTCTTTATAATGTGTGTGTTCCTTATCTTATCCTAGTGTCTAAACTCTTCTCCATGGCTGGACCCCCAAATAATATTCCTTTTCGTGCTAAGGGGTAACTAGAGAGTGGGATAGGTTTAATAACTACCCTAACCCTAACGCGTACCCTAACGCTAACCCCTACCCTAACACTAACACGTACCCTAATCCTAACCCGTACCCTAAACCGAGCCCTAACCCTAACACTAACCCTAACCCTAACCCTAACCCATACCCTACGCCGTACCCGAAGCCCTCCCCGAACCCGTACCCTAAGCCGTACCCTAAGCCTAACCCTAAGCCTAACCCTAACCCTAGGCTACCCTTGACTGCTTCTGCCTCCAATAGATTTCCTAAGCACTAGTGTTTTAAGGAACAGCTTAAAAAGAGAATCCTAATGTGATTTCTTTATAATGTGTGTGTTCCTTATATTATCTTAGTGTCTAAACACTTCTCCATGGCTGCACCCCCAAATAATATTCCTTTACGTGCTAAGGAGTATCTAGAGAGTGGGATAGGTTTAATAACTACCCTAACCCTAACGCGTACCCTAACCCTAACCCCTACCCTAACCCTAACACGTACCCTAATCCTAACCCGTACCCTAAACCGAGCCCTAACCCTAACACTAACCCTAACCCTAACCCTAACCCATACCCTACGCCGTACCCGAAGCCCTCCACGAACCCGTACCCTAAGCCGTACCCTAAGCCTAACCCTAAGCCTAACCCTAACCCTAGGCTACCCTTGACTGCTTCTGCCTCCAATAGATTTCCTAAGCACTAGTGTTTTAAGGAACAGCTTAAAAAGAGAATCCTAATGTGATTTCTTTATAATGTGTGTGTTCCTTATCTTATCCTAGTGTCTAAACTCTTCTCCATGGCTGGACCCCCAAATAATATTCCTTTACGTGCTAAGGGGTAACTAGAGAGTGGGATAGGTTTAATAACTACCCTAACCCTAACGCGTACCCTAACTCTAACCCCTACCCTAACACTAACACGTACCCTAATCCTAACCCGTACCCTAAACCGAGCCCTAACCCTAACACTAACCCTAACCCTAACCCTAACCCATACCCTACGCCGTACCCGAAGCCCTCCCCGAACCCGTACCCTAAGCCGTACCCTAAGCCTAACCCTAAGCCTAACCCTAACCCTAGGCTACCCTTGACTGCTTCTGCCTCCAATAGATTTCCTAAGCACTAGTGTTTTAAGGAACAGCTTAAAAAGAGAATCCTAATGTGATTTCTTTATAATGTGTGTGTTCCTTATATTATCTTAGTGTCTAAACACTTCTCCATGGCTGCACCCCCAAATAATATTCCTTTACGTGCTAAGGAGTATCTAGAGAGTGGGATAGGTTTAATAACTACCCTAACCCTAACGCGTACCCTAACCCTAACCCCTACCCTAACCCTAACACGTACCCTAATCCTAACCCGTACCCTAAACCGAGCCCTAACCCTAACACTAACCCTAACCCTAACCCTAACCCATACCCTACGCCGTACCCGAAGCCCTCCACGAACCCGTACCCTAAGCCGTACCCTAAGCCTAACCCTAAGCCTAACCCTAACCCTAGGCTACCCTTGACTGCTTCTGCCTCCAATAGATTTCCTAAGCACTAGTGTTTTAAGGAACAGCTTAAAAAGAGAATCCTAATGTGATTTCTTTAAAATGTCTGTGTTCCTTATCTTATCCTAGTGTCTAAACTCTTCTCCATGGCTGGACCCCCAAATAATATTCCTTTACGTGCTAAGGGGTAACTAGAGAGTGGGATAGGTTTAATAACTACCCTAACCCTAACGCGTACCCTAACGCTAACCCCTACCCTAACACTAACACGTACCCTAATCCTAAACCGTACCCTAAACCGAGCCCTAACCCTAACACTAACCCTAACCCTAACCCTAACCCATACCCTACGCCGTACCCGAAGCCCTCCCCGAACCCGTACCCTAAGCCGTACCCTAAGCCTAACCCTAAGCCTAACCCTAACCCTAGGCTACCCTTGACTGCTTCTGCCTCCAATAGATTTCCTAAGCACTAGTGTTTTAAGGAACAGCTTAAAAAGAGAATCCTAATGTGATTTCTTTATAATGTTTGTGTTCCTTATATTATCTTAGTGTCTAAACACTTCTCCATGGCTGCACCCCCAAATAATATTCCTTTACGGGTAAAGGAGTATCTAGAGAGTGGGATAGGTTTAATAACTACCCTAACCCTAACGCGTACCCTAACCCTAACCCCTACCCTAACCCTAACACGTACCCTAATCCTAACCCGTAAGCTAAACTGAGCCCTAACCCTAACACTAACCCTAACCCTAACCCTAACCCATACCCTACGCCGTACCCGAAGCCCTCCACGAACCCGTACCCTAAGCCGTACCCTAAGCCTAACCCTAAGCCTAACCCTAACCCTAGGCTACCCTTGACTGCTTCTGCCTCCAATAGATTTCCTAAGCACTAGTGTTTTAAGGAACAGCTTAAAAAGAGAATCCTAATGTGATTTCTTTATAATGTGTGTGTTCCTTATCTTATCCTAGTGTCTAAACTCTTCTCCATGGCTGGACCCCCAAGTAATATTCCTTTACGTGCTAAGGGGTAACTAGAGAGTGGGATAGGTTTAATAACTACCCTAACCCTAACGCGTACCCTAACGCTAACCCCTACCCTAACCCTAACACGTACCCTAATCCTAACCCGTACCCTAAACCGAGCCCTAACCCTAACACTAACCCTAACCCTAACCCTAACCCATACCCTACGCCGTACCCGAAGCCCTCCACGAAGCCGTACCCTAAGCCGTACCCTAAGCCTAACCCTAAGCCTAACCCTAACCCTAGGCTACCCTTGACTGCTTCTGCCTCCAATAGATTTCCTAAGCACTAGTGTTTTAAGGAACAGCTTAAAAAGAGAATCCTAATGTGATTTCTTTATAATGTGTGTGTTCCTTATATTATCTTAGTGTCTAAACACTTCTCCATGGCTGGACCCCCAAATAATATTCCTTTACGTGCTAAGGAGTATCTAGAGAGTGGGATAGGTTTAATAACTACCCTAACCCTAACGCGTACCCTAACCCTAACCCCTACCCTAACCCTAACACGTACCCTAATCCTAACCCGTACCCTAAACCGAGCCCTAACCCTAACACTAACCCTAACCCTAACCCTAACCCATTACCTACGCCATACCCGAAGCCCTCCACGAACCCGTACCCTAAGCCGTACCCTAAGCCTAACCCTAAGCCTAACCCTAACCCTAGGCTACCCTTGACTGCTTCTGCCTCCAATAGATTTCCTAAGCACTAGTGTTTTAAGGAACAGCTTAAAAAGAGAATCCTAATGTGATTTCTTTATAATGTGTGTGTTCCTTATCTTATCCTAGTGTCTAAACTCTTCTCCATGCCTGGACCCCCAAATAATATTCCTTTACGTGCTAAGGGGTAACTAGAGAGTGGGATAGGTTTAATAACTACCCTAACCCTAACGCGTACCCTAACGCTAACCCCTACCCTAACACTAACACGTACCCTAATCCTAACCCGTACCCTAAACCGAGCCCTAACCCTAACACTAACCCTAACCCTAACCCTAACCCATACCCTACGCCGTACCCGAAGCCCTCCCCGAACCCGTACCCTAAGCCGTACCCTAAGCCTAACCCTAAGCCTAACCCTAACCCTAGGCTACCCTTGACTGCTTCTGACTCCAATAGATTTCCTAAGCACTAGTGTTTTAAGGAACAGCTTAAAAAGAGAATCCTAATGTGATTTCTTTATAATGTGTGTGTTCCTTATATTATCTTAGTGTCTAAACACTTCTCCATGGCTGCACCCCCAAATAATATTCCTTTACGTGCTAAGGAGTATCTAGAGAGTGGGATAGGTTTAATAACTACCCTAACCCTAACGCGTACCCTAACCCTAACCCCTACCCTAACCCTAACACGTACCCTAATCCTAACCCGTACCCTAAACCGAGCCCTAACCCTAACACTAACCCTAACCCTAACCCTAACCCATACCCTACGCCGTACCCGAAGCCCTCCACGAACCCGTACCCTAAGCCGTACCCTAAGCCTAACCCTAAGCCTAACCCTAACCCTAGGCTACCCTTGACTGCTTCTGCCTCCAATAGATTTCCTAAGCACTAGTGTTTTAAGGAACAGCTTAAAAAGAGAATCCTAATGTGATTTCTTTAAAATGTCTGTGTTCCTTATCTTATCCTAGTGTCTAAACTCTTCTCCATGGCTGGACCCCCAAATAATATTCCTTTACGTGCTAAGGGGTAACTAGAGAGTGGGATAGGTTTAATAACTACCCTAACCCTAACGCGTACCCTAACGCTAACCCCTACCCTAACACTAACACGTACCCTAATCCTAAACCGTACCCTAAACCGAGCCCTAACCCTAACACTAACCCTAACCCTAACCCTAACCCATACCCTACGCCGTACCCGAAGCCCTCCCCGAACCCGTACCCTAAGCCGTACCCTAAGCCTAACCCTAAGCCTAACCCTAACCCTAGGCTACCCTTGACTGCTTCTGCCTCCAATAGATTTCCTAAGCACTAGTGTTTTAAGGAACAGCTTAAAAAGAGAATCCTAATGTGATTTCTTTATAATGTGTGTGTTCCTTATATTATCTTAGTGTCTAAACACTTCTCCATGGCTGCACCCCCAAATAATATTCCTTTATGGGTAAAGGAGTATCTAGAGAGTGGGATAGGTTTAATAACTACCCTAACCCTAACGCGTACCCTAACCCTAACCCCTACCCTAACCCTAACACGTACCCTAATCCTAACCCGTAAGCTAAACTGAGCCCTAACCCTAACACTAACCCTAACCCTAACCCTAACCCATACCCTACGCCGTACCCGAAGCCCTCCACGAACCCGTACCCTAAGCCGTACCCTAAGCCTAACCCTAAGCCTAACCCTAACCCTAGGCTACCCTTGACTGCTTCTGCCTCCAATAGATTTCCTAAGCACTAGTGTTTTAAGGAACAGCTTAAAAAGAGAATCCTAATGTGATTTCTTTATAATGTGTGTGTTCCTTATCTTATCCTAGTGTCTAAACTCTTCTCCATGGCTGGACCCCCAAGTAATATTCCTTTACGTGCTAAGGGGTAACTAGAGAGTGGGATAGGTTTAATAACTACCCTAACCCTAACGCGTACCCTAACGCTAACCCCTACCCTAACCCTAACACGTACCCTAATCCTAACCCGTACCCTAAACCGAGCCCTAACCCTAACACTAACCCTAACCCTAACCCTAACCCATACCCTACGCCGTACCCGAAGCCCTCCACGAAGCCGTACCCTAAGCCGTACCCTAAGCCTAACCCTAAGCCTAACCCTAACCCTAGGCTACCCTTGACTGCTTCTGCCTCCAATAGATTTCCTAAGCACTAGTGTTTTAAGGAACAGCTTAAAAAGAGAATCCTAATGTGATTTCTTTATAATGTGTGTGTTCCTTATATTATCTTAGTGTCTAAACACTTCTCCATGGCTGGACCCCCAAATAATATTCCTTTACGTGCTAAGGAGTATCTAGAGAGTGGGATAGGTTTAATAACTAACCTAACCCTAACGCGTACCCTAACCCTAACCCCTACCCTAACCCTAACACGTACCCTAATCCTAACCCGTACCCTAAACCGAGCCCTAACCCTAACACTAACCCTAACCCTAACCCTAACCCATTACCTACGCCATACCCGAAGCCCTCCACGAACCCGTACCCTAAGCCGTACCCTAAGCCTAACCCTAAGCCTAACCCTAACCCTAGGCTACCCTTGACTGCTTCTGCCTCCAATAGATTTCCTAAGCACTAGTGTTTTAAGGAACAGCTTAAAAAGAGAATCCTAATGTGATTTCTTTATAATGTGTGTGTTCCTTATCTTATCCTAGTGTCTAAACTCTTCTCCATGCCTGGACCCCCAAATAATATTCCTTTACGTGCTAAGGGGTAACTAGAGAGTGGGATAGGTTTAATAACTACCCTAACCCTAACGCGTACCCTAACGCTAACCCCTACCCTAACACTAACACGTACCCTAATCCTAACCCGTACCCTAAACCGAGCCCTAACCCTAACACTAACCCTAACCCTAACCCTAACCCATACCCTACGCCGTACCCGAAGCCCTCCCCGAACCCGTACCCTAAGCCGTACCCTAAGCCTAACCCTAAGCCTAACCCTAACCCTAGGCTACCCTTGACTGCTTCTGACTCCAATAGATTTCCTAAGCACTAGTGTTTTAAGGAACAGCTTAAAAAGAGAATCCTAATGTGATTTCTTTATAATGTGTGTGTTCCTTATATTATCTTAGTGTCTAAACACTTCTCCATGGCTGCACCCCCAAATAATATTCCTTTACGTGCTAAGGAGTATCTAGAGAGTGGGATAGGTTTAATAACTACCCTAACCCTAACGCGTACCCTAACCCTAACCCCTACCCTAACCCTAACACGTACCCTAATCCTAACCCGTACCCTAAACCGAGCCCTAACCCTAACACTAACCCTAACCCTAACCCTAACCCATACCCTACGCCGTACCCGAAGCCCTCCACGAACCCGTACCCTAAGCCGTACCCTAAGCCTAACCCTAAGCCTAACCCTAACCCTAGGCTACCCTTGACTGCTTCTGCCTCCAATAGATTTCCTAAGCACTAGTGTTTTAAGGAACAGCTTAAAAAGAGAATCCTAATGTGATTTCTTTATAATGTGTGTGTTCCTTATCTTATCCTAGTGTCTAAACTCTTCTCCATGGCTGGACCCCCAAATAATATTCCTTTTCGTGCTAAGGGGTAACTAGAGAGTGGGATAGGTTTAATAACTACCCTAACCCTAACGCGTACCCTAACGCTAACCCCTACCCTAACCCTAACACGTACCCTAATCCTAACCCGTACCCTAAACCGAGCCCTAACCCTAACACTAACCCTAACCCTAACCCTAACCCATACCCTACGCCGTACCCGAAGCCCTCCACGAAGCCGTACCCTAAGCCGTACCCTAAGCCTAACCCTAAGCCTAACCCTAACCCTAGGCTACCCTTGACTGCTTCTGCCTCCAATAGATTTCCTAAGCACTAGTGTTTTAAGGAACAGCTTAAAAAGAGAATCCTAATGTGATTTCTTTATAATGTGTGTGTTCCTTATATTATCTTAGTGTCTAAACACTTCTCCATGGCTGGACCCCCAAATAATATTCCTTTACGTGCTAAGGAGTATCTAGAGAGTGGGATAGGTTTAATAACTACCCTAACCCTAACGCGTACCCTAACCCTAACCCCTACCCTAACCCTAACACATACCCTAATCCTAACCCGTACCCTAAACCGAGCCCTAACCCTAACACTAACCCTAACCCTAACCCTAACCCATTACCTACGCCATACCCGAAGCCCTCCACGAACCCGTACCCTAAGCCGTACCCTAAGCCTAACCCTAAGCCTAACCCTAACCCTAGGCTACCCTTGACTGCTTCTGCCTCCAATAGATTTCCTAAGCACTAGTGTTTTAAGGAACAGCTTAAAAAGAGAATCCTAATGTGATTTCTTTATAATGTGTGTGTTCCTTATCTTATCCTAGTGTCTAAACTCTTCTCCATGCCTGGACCCCCAAATAATATTCCTTTACGTGCTAAGGGGTAACTAGAGAGTGGGATAGGTTTAATAACTACCCTAACCCTAACGCGTACCCTAACGCTAACCCCTACCCTAACACTAACACGTACCCTAATCCTAACCCGTACCCTAAACCGAGCCCTAACCCTAACACTAACCCTAACCCTAACCCTAACCCATACCCTACGCCGTACCCGAAGCCCTCCCCGAACCCGTACCCTAAGCCGTACCCTAAGCCTAACCCTAAGCCTAACCCTAACCCTAGGCTACCCTTGACTGCTTCTGACTCCAATAGATTTCCTAAGCACTAGTGTTTTAAGGAACAGCTTAAAAAGAGAATCCTAATGTGATTTCTTTATAATGTGTGTGTTCCTTATATTATCTTAGTGTCTAAACACTTCTCCATGGCTGCACCCCCAAATAATATTCCTTTACGTGCTAAGGAGTATCTAGAGAGTGGGATAGGTTTAATAACTACCCTAACCCTAACGCGTACCCTAACCCTAACCCCTACCCTAACCCTAACACGTACCCTAATCCTAACCCGTACCCTAAACCGAGCCCTAACCCTAACACTAACCCTAACCCTAACCCTAACCCATACCCTACGCCGTACCCGAAGCCCTCCACGAACCGGTACCCTAAGCCGTACCCTAAGCCTAACCCTAAGCCTAACCCTAACCCTAGGCTACCCTTGACTGCTTCTGCCTCCAATAGATTTCCTAAGCACTAGTGTTTTAAGGAACAGCTTAAAAAGAGAATCCTAATGTGATTTCTTTAAAATGTCTGTGTTCCTTATCTTATCCTAGTGTCTAAACTCTTCTCCATGGCTGGACCCCCAAATAATATTCCTTTACGTGCTAAGGGGTAACTAGAGAGTGGGATAGGTTTAATAACTACCCTAACCCTAACGCGTACCCTAACGCTAACCCCTACCCTAACACTAACACGTACCCTAATCCTAAACCGTACCCTAAACCGAGCCCTAACCCTAACACTAACCCTAACCCTAACCCTAACCCATACCCTACGCCGTACCCGAAGCCCTCCCCGAACCCGTACCCTAAGCCGTACCCTAAGCCTAACCCTAAGCCTAACCCTAACCCTAGGCTACCCTTGACTGCTTCTGCCTCCAATAGATTTCCTAAGCACTAGTGTTTTAAGGAACAGCTTAAAAAGAGAATCCTAATGTGATTTCTTTATAATGTGTGTGTTCCTTATATTATCTTAGTGTCTAAACACTTCTCCATGGCTGCACCCCCAAATAATATTCCTTTACGGGTAAAGGAGTATCTAGAGAGTGGGATAGGTTTAATAACTACCCTAACCCTAACGCGTACCCTAACCCTAACCCCTACCCTAACCCTAACACGTACCCTAATCCTAACCCGTAAGCTAAACTGAGCCCTAACCCTAACACTAACCCTAACCCTAACCCTAACCCATACCCTACGCCGTACCCGAAGCCCTCCACGAACCCGTACCCTAAGCCGTACCCTAAGCCTAACCCTAAGCCTAACCCTAACCCTAGGCTACCCTTGACTGCTTCTGCCTCCAATAGATTTCCTAAGCACTAGTGTTTTAAGGAACAGCTTAAAAAGAGAATCCTAATGTGATTTCTTTATAATGTGTGTGTTCCTTATCTTATCCTAGTGTCTAAACTCTTCTCCATGGCTGGACCCCCAAGTAATATTCCTTTACGTGCTAAGGGGTAACTAGAGAGTGGGATAGGTTTAATAACTACCCTAACCCTAACGCGTACCCTAACGCTAACCCCTACCCTAACCCTAACACGTACCCTAATCCTAACCCGTACCCTAAACCGAGCCCTAACCCTAACACTAACCCTAACCCTAACCCTAACCCATACCCTACGCCGTACCCGAAGCCCTCCACGAAGCCGTACCCTAAGCCGTACCCTAAGCCTAACCCTAAGCCTAACCCTAACCCTAGGCTACCCTTGACTGCTTCTGCCTCCAATAGATTTCCTAAGCACTAGTGTTTTAAGGAACAGCTTAAAAAGAGAATCCTAATGTGATTTCTTTATAATGTGTGTGTTCCTTATATTATCTTAGTGTCTAAACACTTCTCCATGGCTGGACCCCCAAATAATATTCCTTTACGTGCTAAGGAGTATCTAGAGAGTGGGATAGGTTTAATAACTAACCTAACCCTAACGCGTACCCTAACCCTAACCCCTACCCTAACCCTAACACGTACCCTAATCCTAACCCGTACCCTAAACCGAGCCCTAACCCTAACACTAACCCTAACCCTAACCCTAACCCATTACCTACGCCATACCCGAAGCCCTCCACGAACCCGTACCCTAAGCCGTACCCTAAGCCTAACCCTAAGCCTAACCCTAACCCTAGGCTACCCTTGACTGCTTCTGCCTCCAATAGATTTCCTAAGCACTAGTGTTTTAAGGAACAGCTTAAAAAGAGAATCCTAATGTGATTTCTTTATAATGTGTGTGTTCCTTATCTTATCCTAGTGTCTAAACTCTTCTCCATGCCTGGACCCCCAAATAATATTCCTTTACGTGCTAAGGGGTAACTAGAGAGTGGGATAGGTTTAATAACTACCCTAACCCTAACGCGTACCCTCACGCTAACCCCTACCCTAACACTAACACGTACCCTAATCCTAACCCGTACCCTAAACCGAGCCCTAACCCTAACACTAACCCTAACCCTAACCCTAACCCATACCCTACGCCGTACCCGAAGCCCTCCCCGAACCCGTACCCTAAGCCGTACCCTAAGCCTAACCCTAAGCCTAACCCTAACCCTAGGCTACCCTTGACTGCTTCTGACTCCAATAGATTTCCTAAGCACTAGTGTTTTAAGGAACAGCTTAAAAAGAGAATCCTAATGTGATTTCTTTATAATGTGTGTGTTCCTTATATTATCTTAGTGTCTAAACACTTCTCCATGGCTGCACCCCCAAATAATATTCCTTTACGTGCTAAGGAGTATCTAGAGAGTGGGATAGGTTTAATAACTACCCTAACCCTAACGCGTACCCTAACCCTAACCCCTACCCTAACCCTAACACGTACCCTAATCCTAACCCGTACCCTAAACCGAGCCCTAACCCTAACACTAACCCTAACCCTAACCCTAACCCATACCCTACGCCGTACCCGAAGCCCTCCACGAACCCGTACCCTAAGCCGTACCCTAAGCCTAACCCTAAGCCTAACCCTAACCCTAGGCTACCCTTGACTGCTTCTGCCTCCAATAGATTTCCTAAGCACTAGTGTTTTAAGGAACAGCTTAAAAAGAGAATCCTAATGTGATTTCTTTATAATGTGTGTGTTCCTTATCTTATCCTAGTGTCTAAACTCTTCTCCATGGCTGGACCCCCAAATAATATTCCTTTACGTGCTAAGGGGTAACTAGAGAGTGGGATAGGTTTAATAACTACCCTAACCCTAACGCGTACCCTAACGCTAACCCCTACCCTAACACTAACACGTACCCTAATCCTAACCCGTACCCTAAACCGAGCCCTAACCCTAACACTAACCCTAACCCTAACCCTAACCCATACCCTACGCCGTACCCGAAGCCCTCCCCGAACCCGTACCCTAAGCCGTACCCTAAGCCTAACCCTAAGCCTAACCCTAACCCTAGTCTACCCTTGACTGCTTCTGCCTCCAATAGATTTCCTAAGCACTAGTGTTTTAAGGAACAGCTTAAAAAGAGAATCCTAATGTGATTTCTTTATAATGTGTGTGTTCCTTATATTATCTTAGTGTCTAAACACTTCTCCATGGCTGCACCCCCAAATAATATTCCTTTACGTGCTAAGGAGTATCTAGAGAGTGGGATAGGTTTAATAACTACCCTAACCCTAACGCGTACCCTAACCCTAACCCCTAC
The DNA here is from genome assembly GCF_965194825.1 of Balaenoptera physalus. NCBI lineage: Eukaryota > Metazoa > Chordata > Mammalia > Artiodactyla > Balaenopteridae > Balaenoptera > Balaenoptera physalus. The sequence goes on from NW_028126001.1 coordinate 217,799, forward strand.
CCTAACCCTAACACGTACCCTAATCCTAACCCGTACCCTAAACCGAGCCCTAACCCTAACACTAACCCTAACCCTAACCCTAACCCATACCCTACGCCGTACCCGAAGCCCTCCACGAACCCGTACCCTAAGCCGTACCCTAAGCCTAACCCTAAGCCTAACCCTAACCCTAGGCTACCCTTGACTGCTTCTGCCTCCAATAGATTTCCTAAGCACTAGTGTTTTAAGGAACAGCTTAAAAAGAGAATCCTAATGTGATTTCTTTATAATGTGTGTGTTCCTTATCTTATCCGAGTGTCTAAACTCTTCTCCATGGCTGGACCCCCAAATAATATTCCTTTACGTGCTAAGGGGTAACTAGAGAGTGGGATAGGTTTAATAACTACCCTAACCCTAACGCGTACCCTAACTCTAACCCCTACCCTAACACTAACACGTACCCTAATCCTAACCCGTACCCTAAACCGAGCCCTAACCCTAACACTAACCCTAACCCTAACCCTAACCCATACCCTACGCCGTACCCGAAGCCCTCCCCGAACCCGTACCCTAAGCCGTACCCTAAGCCTAAGCCTAAGCCTAACCCTAACCCTAGGCTACCCTTGACTGCTTCTGCCTCCAATAGATTTCCTAAGCACTAGTGTTTTAAGGAACAGCTTAAAAAGAGAATCCTAATGTGATTTCTTTATAATGTGTGTGTTCCTTATATTATCTTAGTGTCTAAACACTTCTCCATGGCTGCACCCCCAAATAATATTCCTTTACGTGCTAAGGAGTATCTAGAGAGTGGGATAGGTTTAATAACTACCCTAACCCTAACGCGTACCCTAACCCTAACCCCTACCCTAACCCTAACACGTACCCTAATCCTAACCCGTACCCTAAACCGAGCCCTAACCCTAACACTAACCCTAACCCTAACCCTAACCCATACCCTACGCCGTACCCGAAGCCCTCCACGAACCCGTACCCTAAGCCGTACCCTAAGCCTAACCCTAAGCCTAACCCTAACCCTAGGCTACCCTTGACTGCTTCTGCCTCCAATAGATTTCCTAAGCACTAGTGTTTTAAGGAACAGCTTAAAAAGAGAATCCTAATGTGATTTCTTTAAAATGTCTGTGTTCCTTATCTTATCCTAGTGTCTAAACTCTTCTCCATGGCTGGACCCCCAAATAATATTCCTTTACGTGCTAAGGGGTAACTAGAGAGTGGGATAGGTTTAATAACTACCCTAACCCTAACGCGTACCCTAACGCTAACCCCTACCCTAACACTAACACGTACCCTAATCCTAAACCGTACCCTAAACCGAGCCCTAACCCTAACACTAACCCTAACCCTAACCCTAACCCATACCCTACGCCGTACCCGAAGCCCTCCCCGAACCCGTACCCTAAGCCGTACCCTAAGCCTAACCCTAAGCCTAACCCTAACCCTAGGCTACCCTTGACTGCTTCTGCCTCCAATAGATTTCCTAAGCACTAGTGTTTTAAGGAACAGCTTAAAAAGAGAATCCTAATGTGATTTCTTTATAATGTTTGTGTTCCTTATATTATCTTAGTGTCTAAACACTTCTCCATGGCTGCACCCCCAAATAATATTCCTTTACGGGTAAAGGAGTATCTAGAGAGTGGGATAGGTTTAATAACTACCCTAACCCTAACGCGTACCCTAACCCTAACCCCTACCCTAACCCTAACACGTACCCTAATCCTAACCCGTAAGCTAAACTGAGCCCTAACCCTAACACTAACCCTAACCCTAACCCTAACCCATACCCTACGCCGTACCCGAAGCCCTCCACGAACCCGTACCCTAAGCCGTACCCTAAGCCTAACCCTAAGCCTAACCCTAACCCTAGGCTACCCTTGACTGCTTCTGCCTCCAATAGATTTCCTAAGCACTAGTGTTTTAAGGAACAGCTTAAAAAGAGAATCCTAATGTGATTTCTTTATAATGTGTGTGTTCCTTATCTTATCCTAGTGTCTAAACTCTTCTCCATGGCTGGACCCCCAAGTAATATTCCTTTACGTGCTAAGGGGTAACTAGAGAGTGGGATAGGTTTAATAACTACCCTAACCCTAACGCGTACCCTAACGCTAACCCCTACCCTAACCCTAACACGTACCCTAATCCTAACCCGTACCCTAAACCGAGCCCTAACCCTAACACTAACCCTAACCCTAACCCTAACCCATACCCTACGCCGTACCCGAAGCCCTCCACGAAGCCGTACCCTAAGCCGTACCCTAAGCCTAACCCTAAGCCTAACCCTAACCCTAGGCTACCCTTGACTGCTTCTGCCTCCAATAGATTTCCTAAGCACTAGTGTTTTAAGGAACAGCTTAAAAAGAGAATCCTAATGTGATTTCTTTATAATGTGTGTGTTCCTTATATTATCTTAGTGTCTAAACACTTCTCCATGGCTGGACCCCCAAATAATATTCCTTTACGTGCTAAGGAGTATCTAGAGAGTGGGATAGGTTTAATAACTACCCTAACCCTAACGCGTACCCTAACCCTAACCCCTACCCTAACCCTAACACGTACCCTAATCCTAACCCGTACCCTAAACCGAGCCCTAACCCTAACACTAACCCTAACCCTAACCCTAACCCATTACCTACGCCGTACCCGAAGCCCTCCACGAACCCGTACCCTAAGCCGTACCCTAAGCCTAACCCTAAGCCTAACCCTAACCCTAGGCTACCCTTGACTGCTTCTGCCTCCAATAGATTTCCTAAGCACTAGTGTTTTAAGGAACAGCTTAAAAAGAGAATCCTAATGTGATTTCTTTATAATGTGTGTGTTCCTTATCTTATCCTAGTGTCTAAACTCTTCTCCATGCCTGGACCCCCAAATAATATTCCTTTACGTGCTAAGGGGTAACTAGAGAGTGGGATAGGTTTAATAACTACCCTAACCCTAACGCGTACCCTAACGCTAACCCCTACCCTAACACTAACACGTACCCTAATCCTAACCCGTACCCTAAACCGAGCCCTAACCCTAACACTAACCCTAACCCTAACCCTAACCCATACCCTACGCCGTACCCGAAGCCCTCCCCGAACCCGTACCCTAAGCCGTACCCTAAGCCTAACCCTAAGCCTAACCCTAACCCTAGGCTACCCTTGACTGCTTCTGACTCCAATAGATTTCCTAAGCACTAGTGTTTTAAGGAACAGCTTAAAAAGAGAATCCTAATGTGATTTCTTTATAATGTGTGTGTTCCTTATATTATCTTAGTGTCTAAACACTTCTCCATGGCTGCACCCCCAAATAATATTCCTTTACGTGCTAAGGAGTATCTAGAGAGTGGGATAGGTTTAATAACTACCCTAACCCTAACGCGTACCCTAACCCTAACCCCTACCCTAACCCTAACACGTACCCTAATCCTAACCCGTACCCTAAACCGAGCCCTAACCCTAACACTAACCCTAACCCTAACCCTAACCCATACCCTACGCCGTACCCGAAGCCCTCCACGAACCCGTACCCTAAGCCGTACCCTAAGCCTAACCCTAAGCCTAACCCTAACCCTAGGCTACCCTTGACTGCTTCTGCCTCCAATAGATTTCCTAAGCACTAGTGTTTTAAGGAACAGCTTAAAAAGAGAATCCTAATGTGATTTCTTTAAAATGTCTGTGTTCCTTATCTTATCCTAGTGTCTAAACTCTTCTCCATGGCTGGACCCCCAAATAATATTCCTTTACGTGCTAAGGGGTAACTAGAGAGTGGGATAGGTTTAATAACTACCCTAACCCTAACGCGTACCCTAACGCTAACCCCTACCCTAACACTAACACGTACCCTAATCCTAAACCGTACCCTAAACCGAGCCCTAACCCTAACACTAACCCTAACCCTAACCCTAACCCATACCCTACGCCGTACCCGAAGCCCTCCCCGAACCCGTACCCTAAGCCGTACCCTAAGCCTAACCCTAAGCCTAACCCTAACCCTAGGCTACCCTTGACTGCTTCTGCCTCCAATAGATTTCCTAAGCACTAGTGTTTTAAGGAACAGCTTAAAAAGAGAATCCTAATGTGATTTCTTTATAATGTGTGTGTTCCTTATATTATCTTAGTGTCTAAACACTTCTCCATGGCTGCACCCCCAAATAATATTCCTTTACGGGTAAAGGAGTATCTAGAGAGTGGGATAGGTTTAATAACTACCCTAACCCTAACGCGTACCCTAACCCTAACCCCTACCCTAACCCTAACACGTACCCTAATCCTAACCCGTAAGCTAAACTGAGCCCTAACCCTAACACTAACCCTAACCCTAACCCTAACCCATACCCTACGCCGTACCCGAAGCCCTCCACGAACCCGTACCCTAAGCCGTACCCTAAGCCTAACCCTAAGCCTAACCCTAACCCTAGGCTACCCTTGACTGCTTCTGCCTCCAATAGATTTCCTAAGCACTAGTGTTTTAAGGAACAGCTTAAAAAGAGAATCCTAATGTGATTTCTTTATAATGTGTGTGTTCCTTATCTTATCCTAGTGTCTAAACTCTTCTCCATGGCTGGACCCCCAAGTAATATTCCTTTACGTGCTAAGGGGTAACTAGAGAGTGGGATAGGTTTAATAACTACCCTAACCCTAACGCGTACCCTAACGCTAACCCCTACCCTAACCCTAACACGTACCCTAATCCTAACCCGTACCCTAAACCGAGCCCTAACCCTAACACTAACCCTAACCCTAACCCTAACCCATACCCTACGCCGTACCCGAAGCCCTCCCCGAACCCGTACCCTAAGCCGTACCCTAAGCCTAACCCTAAGCCTAACCCTAACCCTAGGCTACCCTTGACTGCTTCTGACTCCAATAGATTTCCTAAGCACTAGTGTTTTAAGGAACAGCTTAAAAAGAGAATCCTAATGTGATTTCTTTATAATGTGTGTGTTCCTTATATTATCTTAGTGTCTAAACACTTCTCCATGGCTGCACCCCCAAATAATATTCCTTTACGTGCTAAGGAGTATCTAGAGAGTGGGATAGGTTTAATAACTACCCTAACCCTAACGCGTACCCTAACCCTAACCCCTACCCTAACCCTAACACGTACCCTAATCCTAACCCGTAAGCTAAACTGAGCCCTAACCCTAACACTAACCCTAACCCTAACCCTAACCCATACCCTACGCCGTACCCGAAGCCCTCCACGAACCCGTACCCTAAGCCGTACCCTAAGCCTAACCCTAAGCCTAACCCTAACCCTAGGCTACCCTTGACTGCTTCTGCCTCCAATAGATTTCCTAAGCACTAGTGTTTTAAGGAACAGCTTAAAAAGAGAATCCTAATGTGATTTCTTTATAATGTGTGTGTTCCTTATCTTATCCTAGTGTCTAAACTCTTCTCCATGGCTGGACCCCCAAGTAATATTCCTTTACGTGCTAAGGGGTAACTAGAGAGTGGGATAGGTTTAATAACTACCCTAACCCTAACGCGTACCCTAACGCTAACCCCTACCCTAACCCTAACACGTACCCTAATCCTAACCCGTACCCTAAACCGAGCCCTAACCCTAACACTAACCCTAACCCTAACCCTAACCCATACCCTACGCCGTACCCGAAGCCCTCCACGAAGCCGTACCCTAAGCCGTACCCTAAGCCTAACCCTAAGCCTAACCCTAACCCTAGGCTACCCTTGACTGCTTCTGCCTCCAATAGATTTCCTAAGCACTAGTGTTTTAAGGAACAGCTTAAAAAGAGAATCCTAATGTGATTTCTTTATAATGTGTGTGTTCCTTATATTATCTTAGTGTCTAAACACTTCTCCATGGCTGGACCCCCAAATAATATTCCTTTACGTGCTAAGGAGTATCTAGAGAGTGGGATAGGTTTAATAACTACCCTAACCCTAACGCGTACCCTAACCCTAACCCCTACCCTAACCCTAACACGTACCCTAATCCTAACCCGTACCCTAAACCGAGCCCTAACCCTAACACTAACCCTAACCCTAACCCTAACCCATTACCTACGCCATACCCGAAGCCCTCCACGAACCCGTACCCTAAGCCGTACCCTAAGCCTAACCCTAAGCCTAACCCTAACCCTAGGCTACCCTTGACTGCTTCTGCCTCCAATAGATTTCCTAAGCACTAGTGTTTTAAGGAACAGCTTAAAAAGAGAATCCTAATGTGATTTCTTTATAATGTGTGTGTTCCTTATCTTATCCTAGTGTCTAAACTCTTCTCCATGCCTGGACCCCCAAATAATATTCCTTTACGTGCTAAGGGGTAACTAGAGAGTGGGATAGGTTTAATAACTACCCTAACCCTAACGCGTACCCTAACGCTAACCCCTACCCTAACACTAACACGTACCCTAATCCTAACCCGTACCCTAAACCGAGCCCTAACCCTAACACTAACCCTAACCCTAACCCTAACCCATACCCTACGCCGTACCCGAAGCCCTCCCCGAACCCGTACCCTAAGCCGTACCCTAAGCCTAACCCTAAGCCTAACCCTAACCCTAGGCTACCCTTGACTGCTTCTGACTCCAATAGATTTCCTAAGCACTAGTGTTTTAAGGAACAGCTTAAAAAGAGAATCCTAATGTGATTTCTTTATAATGTGTGTGTTCCTTATATTATCTTAGTGTCTAAACACTTCTCCATGGCTGCACCCCCAAATAATATTCCTTTACGTGCTAAGGAGTATCTAGAGAGTGGGATAGGTTTAATAACTACCCTAACCCTAACGCGTACCCTAACCCTAACCCCTACCCTAACCCTAACACGTACCCTAATCCTAACCCGTACCCTAAACCGAGCCCTAACCCTAACACTAACCCTAACCCTAACCCTAACCCATACCCTACGCCGTACCCGAAGCCCTCCACGAACCCGTACCCTAAGCCGTACCCTAAGCCTAACCCTAAGCCTAACCCTAACCCTAGGCTACCCTTGACTGCTTCTGCCTCCAATAGATTTCCTAAGCACTAGTGTTTTAAGGAACAGCTTAAAAAGAGAATCCTAATGTGATTTCTTTAAAATGTCTGTGTTCCTTATCTTATCCTAGTGTCTAAACTCTTCTCCATGGCTGGACCCCCAAATAATATTCCTTTACGTGCTAAGGGGTAACTAGAGAGTGGGATAGGTTTAATAACTACCCTAACCCTAACGCGTACCCTAACGCTAACCCCTACCCTAACACTAACACGTACCCTAATCCTAAACCGTACCCTAAACCGAGCCCTAACCCTAACACTAACCCTAACCCTAACCCTAACCCATACCCTACGCCGTACCCGAAGCCCTCCCCGAACCCGTACCCTAAGCCGTACCCTAAGCCTAACCCTAAGCCTAACCCTAACCCTAGGCTACCCTTGACTGCTTCTGCCTCCAATAGATTTCCTAAGCACTAGTGTTTTAAGGAACAGCTTAAAAAGAGAATCCTAATGTGATTTCTTTATAATGTGTGTGTTCCTTATATTATCTTAGTGTCTAAACACTTCTCCATGGCTGCACCCCCAAATAATATTCCTTTACGGGTAAAGGAGTATCTAGAGAGTGGGATAGGTTTAATAACTACCCTAACCCTAACGCGTACCCTAACCCTAACCCCTACCCTAACCCTAACACGTACCCTAATCCTAACCCGTAAGCTAAACTGAGCCCTAACCCTAACACTAACCCTAACCCTAACCCTAACCCATACCCTACGCCGTACCCGAAGCCCTCCACGAACCCGTACCCTAAGCCGTACCCTAAGCCTAACCCTAAGCCTAACCCTAACCCTAGGCTACCCTTGACTGCTTCTGCCTCCAATAGATTTCCTAAGCACTAGTGTTTTAAGGAACAGCTTAAAAAGAGAATCCTAATGTGATTTCTTTATAATGTGTGTGTTCCTTATCTTATCCTAGTGTCTAAACTCTTCTCCATGGCTGGACCCCCAAGTAATATTCCTTTACGTGCTAAGGGGTAACTAGAGAGTGGGATAGGTTTAATAACTACCCTAACCCTAACGCGTACCCTAACGCTAACCCCTACCCTAACCCTAACACGTACCCTAATCCTAACCCGTACCCTAAACCGAGCCCTAACCCTAACACTAACCCTAACCCTAACCCTAACCCATACCCTACGCCGTACCCGAAGCCCTCCCCGAACCCGTACCCTAAGCCGTACCCTAAGCCTAACCCTAAGCCTAACCCTAACCCTAGGCTACCCTTGACTGCTTCTGACTCCAATAGATTTCCTAAGCACTAGTGTTTTAAGGAACAGCTTAAAAAGAGAATCCTAATGTGATTTCTTTATAATGTGTGTGTTCCTTATATTATCTTAGTGTCTAAACACTTCTCCATGGCTGCACCCCCAAATAATATTCCTTTACGTGCTAAGGAGTATCTAGAGAGTGGGATAGGTTTAATAACTACCCTAACCCTAACGCGTACCCTAACCCTAACCCCTACCCTAACCCTAACACGTACCCTAATCCTAACCCGTACCCTAAACCGAGCCCTAACCCTAACACTAACCCTAACCCTAACCCTAACCCATACCCTACGCCGTACCCGAAGCCCTCCACGAACCCGTACCCTAAGCCGTACCCTAAGCCTAACCCTAAGCCTAACCCTAACCCTAGGCTACCCTTGACTGCTTCTGCCTCCAATAGATTTCCTAAGCACTAGTGTTTTAAGGAACAGCTTAAAAAGAGAATCCTAATGTGATTTCTTTATAATGTGTGTGTTCCTTATCTTATCCTAGTGTCTAAACTCTTCTCCATGGCTGGACCCCCAAATAATATTCCTTTACGTGCTAAGGGGTAACTAGAGAGTGGGATAGGTTTAATAACTACCCTAACCCTAACGCGTACCCTAACGCTAACCCCTACCCTAACACTAACACGTACCCTAATCCTAACCCGTACCCTAAACCGAGCCCTAACCCTAACACTAACCCTAACCCTAACCCTAACCCATACCCTACGCCGTACCCGAAGCCCTCCCCGAACCCGTACCCTAAGCCGTACCCTAAGCCTAACCCTAAGCCTAACCCTAACCCTAGGCTACCCTTGACTGCTTCTGCCTCCAATAGATTTCCTAAGCACTAGTGTTTTAAGGAACAGCTTAAAAAGAGAATCCTAATGTGATTTCTTTATAATGTGTGTGTTCCTTATATTATCTTAGTGTCTAAACACTTCTCCATGGCTGGACCCCCAAATAATATTCCTTTACGTGCTAAGGAGTATCTAGAGAGTGGGATAGGTTTAATAACTACCCTAACCCTAACGCGTACCCTAACCCTATCCCCTACCCTAACCCTAACACGTACCCTAATCCTAACCCGTACCATAAACCGAGCCCTAACCCTAACACTAACCCTAACCCTAACCCTAACCCATACCCTACGCCGTACCCGAAGCCCTCCACGAACCCGTACCCTAAGCCGTACCCTAAGCCTAACCCTAAGCCTAACCCTAACCCTAGGCTACCCTTGACTGCTTCTGCCTCCAATAGATTTCCTAAGCACTAGTGTTTTAAGGAACAGCTTAAAAAGAGAATCCTAATGTGATTTCTTTAAAATGTGTGTGTTCCTTATCTTATCCTAGTGTCTAAACTCTTCTCCATGGCTGGACCCCCAAATAATATTCCTTTACGTGCTAAGGGGTAACTAGAGAGTGGGATAGGTTTAATAACTGCCCTAACCCTAACGCGTACCCTAACGCTAACCCCTACCCTAACACTAACACGTACCCTAATCCTAACCCGTACCCTAAACCGAGCCCTAACCCTAACACTAACCCTAACCCTAACCCTAACCCATACCCTACGCCGTACCCGAAGCCCTCCCCGAACCCATACCCTAAGCCGTACCCTAAGCCTAACCCTAAGCCTAACCCTAACCCTAGGCTACCCTTGACTGCTTCTGCCTCCAATAGATTTCCTAAGCACTAGTGTTTTAAGGAACAGCTTAAAAAGAGAATCCTAATGTGATTTCTTTATAATGTGTGTGTTCCTTATATTATCTTAGTGTCTAAACACTTCTCCATGGCTGCACCCCCAAATAATATTCCTTTACGTGCAAAGGAGTATCTAGAGAGTGGGATAGGTTTAATAACTACCCTAACCCTAACGCGTACCCTAACCCTAACCCCTACCCTAACCCTAACACGTACCCTAATCCTAACCCGTAAGCTAAACCGAGCCCTAACCCTAACACTAACCCTAACCCTAACCCTAACCCATACCCTACGCCGTACCCGAAGCCCTCCACGAACCCGTACCCTAAGCCGTACCCTAAGCCTAACCCTAAGCCTAACCCTAACCCTAGGCTACCCTTGACTGCTTCTGCCTCCAATAGATTTCCTAAGCACTAGTGTTTTAAGGAACAGCTTAAAAAGAGAATCCTAATGTGATTTCTTTATAATGTGTGTGTTCCTTATCTTATCCTAGTGTCTAAACTCTTCTCCATGGCTGGACCCCCAAGTAATATTCCTTTACGTGCTAAGGGGTAACTAGAGAGTGGGATAGGTTTAATAACTACCCTAACCCTAACGCGTACCCTAACGCTAACCCCTACCCTAACCCTAACACGTACCCTAATCCTAACCCGTACCCTAAACCGAGCCCTAACCCTAACACTAACCCTAACCCTAACCCTAACCCATACCCTACGCCGTACCCGAAGCCCTCCACGAACCCGTACCCTAAGCCGTACCCTAAGCCTAACCCTAAGCCTAACCCTAACCCTAGGCTACCCTTGACTGCTTCTGCCTCCAATAGATTTCCTAAGCACTAGTGTTTTAAGGAACAGCTTAAAAAGAGAATCCTAATGTGATTTCTTTATAATGTGTGTGTTCCTTATATTATCTTAGTGTCTAAACACTTCTCCATGGCTGCACCCCCAAATAATATTCCTTTACGTGCTAAGGAGTATCTAGAGAGTGGGATAGGTTTAATAACTACCCTAACCCTAACGCGTACCCTAACCCTAACCCCTACCCTAACCCTAACACGTACCCTAATCCTAACCCGTACCCTAAACCGAGCCCTAACCCTAACACTAACCCTAACCCTAACCCTAACCCATAACCTACGCCGTACCCGAAGCCCTCCACGAACCCGTACCCTAAGCCGTACCCTAAGCCTAACCCTAAGCCTAACCCTAACCCTAGGCTACCCTTGACTGCTTCTGCCTCCAATAGATTTCCTAAGCACTAGTGTTTTAAGGAACAGCTTAAAAAGAGAATCCTAATGTGATTTCTTTATAATGTGTGTGTTCCTTATCTTATCCTAGTGTCTAAACTCTTCTCCATGGCTGGACCCCCAAATAATATTCCTTTTCGTGCTAAGGGGTAACTAGAGAGTGGGATAGGTTTAATAACTACCCTAACCCTAACGCGTACCCTAACGCTAACCCCTACCCTAACACTAACACGTACCCTAATCCTAACCCGTACCCTAAACCGAGCCCTAACCCTAACACTAACCCTAACCCTAACCCTAACCCATACCCTACGCCGTACCCGAAGCCCTCCCCGAACCCGTACCCTAAGCCGTACCCTAAGCCTAACCCTAAGCCTAACCCTAACCCTAGGCTACCCTTGACTGCTTCTGCCTCCAATAGATTTCCTAAGCACTAGTGTTTTAAGGAACAGCTTAAAAAGAGAATCCTAATGTGATTTCTTTATAATGTGTGTGTTCCTTATATTATCTTAGTGTCTAAACACTTCTCCATGGCTGCACCCCCAAATAATATTACTTTACGTGCTAAGGAGTATCTAGAGAGTGGGATAGGTTTAATAACTACCCTAACCCTAACGCGTACCCTAACCCTAACCCCTACCCTAACCCTAACACGTACCCTAATCCTAACCGGTACCCTAAACCGAGCCCTAACCCTAACACTAACCCTAACCCTAACCCTAACCCATACCCTACGCCGTACCCGAAGCCCTCCACGAACCCGTACCCTAAGCCGTACCCTAAGCCTAACCCTAAGCCTAACCCTAACCCTAGGCTACCCTTGACTGCTTCTGCCTCCAATAGATTTCCTAAGCACTAGTGTTTTAAGGAACAGCTTAAAAAGAGAATCCTAATGTGATTTCTTTATAATGTGTGTGTTCCTTATCTTATCCTAGTGTCTAAACTCTTCTCCATGGCTGGACCCCCAAATAATATTCCTTTACGTGCTAAGGGGTAACTAGAGAGTGGGATAGGTTTAATAACTACCCTAACCCTAACGCGTACCCTAACGCTAACCCCTACCCTAACACTAACACGTACCCTAATCCTAACCCGTAACCTAAACCGAGCCCTAACCCTAACACTAACCCTAACCCTAACCCTAACCCATACCCTACGCCGTACCCGAAGCCCTCCCCGAACCCGTACCCTAAGCCGTACCCTAAGCCTAACCCTAAGCCTAACCCTAACCCTAGGCTACCCTTGACTGCTTCTGCCTCCAATAGATTTCCTAAGCACTAGTGTTTTAAGGAACAGCTTAAAAAGAGAATCCTAATGTGATTTCTTTATAATGTGTGTGTTCCTTATATTATCTTAGTGTCTAAACACTTCTCCATGGCTGCACCCCCAAATAATATTCCTTTACGTGCTAAGGAGTATCTAGAGAGTGGGATAGGTTTAATAACTACCCTAACCCTAACGCGTACCCTAACCCTAACCCCTACCCTAACCCTAACACGTACCCTAATCCTAACCCGTACCCTAAACCGAGCCCTAACCCTAACACTAACCCTAACCCTAACCCTAACCCATACCCTACGCCGTACCCGAAGCCCTCCACGAACCCGTACCCTAAGCCGTACCCTAAGCCTAACCCTAAGCCTAACCCTAACCCTAGGCTACCCTTGACTGCTTCTGCCTCCAATAGATTTCCTAAGCACTAGTGTTTTAAGGAACAGCTTAAAAAGAGAATCCTAATGTGATTTCTTTATAATGGGTGTGTTCCTTATCTTATCCTAGTGTCTAAACTCTTCTCCATGCCTGGACCCCCAAATAATATTCCTTTACGTGCTAAGGGGTAACTAGAGAGTGGGATAGGTTTAATAACTACCCTAACCCTAACGCGTACCCTAACGCTAACCCCTACCCTAACACTAACACGTACCCTAATCCTAACCCGTACCCTAAACCGAGCCCTAACCCTAACACTAACCCTAACCCTAACCCTAACCCATACCCTACGCCGTACCCGAAGCCCTCCCCGAACCCGTACCCTAAGCCGTACCCTAAGCCTAACCCTAAGCCTAACCCTAACCCTAGGCTACCCTTGACTGCTTCTGCCTCCAATAGATTTCCTAAGCACTAGTGTTTTAAGGAACAGCTTAAAAAGAGAATCCTAATGTGATTTCTTTATAATGTGTGTGTTCCTTATATTATCTTAGTGTCTAAACACTTCTCCATGGCTGCACCCCCAAATAATATTCCTTTACGTGCAAAGGAGTATCTAGAGAGTGGGATAGGTTTAATAACTAACCTAACCCTAACGCGTACCCTAACCCTAACCCCTACCCTAACCCTAACACGTACCCTAATCCTAACCCGTACCCTAAACCGAGCCCTAACCCTAACACTAACCCTAACCCTAACCCTAACCCATACCCTACGCCGTACCCGAAGCCCTCCACGAACCCGTACCCTAAGCCGTACCCTAAGCCTAACCCTAAGCCTAACCCTAACCCTAGGCTACCCTTGACTGCTTCTGCCTCCAATAGATTTCCTAAGCACTAGTGTTTTAAGGAACAGCTTAAAAAGAGAATCCTAATGTGATTTCTTTATAATGTGTGTGTTCCTTATCTTATCCTAGTGTCTAAACTCTTCTCCATGGCTGGACCCCCAAGTAATATTCCTTTACGTGCTAAGGGGTAACTAGAGAGTGGGATAGGTTTAATAACTACCCTAACCCTAACGCGTACCCTAACGCTAACCCCTACCCTAACCCTAACACGTACCCTAATCCTAACCCGTACCCTAAACCGAGCCCTAACCCTAACACTAACCCTAACCCTAACCCTAACCCATACCCTACGCCGTACCCGAAGCCCTCCCCGAACCCGTACCCTAAGCCGTACCCTAAGCCTAACCCTAAGCCTAACCCTAACCCTAGGCTACCCTTGACTGCTTCTGCCTCCAATAGATTTCCTAAGCACTAGTGTTTTAAGGAACAGCTTAAAAAGAGAATCCTAATGTGATTTCTTTATAATGTGTGTGTTCCTTATATTATCTTAGTGTCTAAACACTTCTCCATGGCTGGACCCCCAAATAATATTCCTTTACGTGCTAAGGAGTATCTAGAGAGTGGGATAGGTTTAATAACTACCCTAACCCTAACGCGTACCCTAACCCTAACCCCTACCCTAACCCTAACACGTACCCTAATCCTAACCCGTACCCTAAACCGAGCCCTAACCCTAACACTAACCCTAACCCTAACCCTAACCCATAACCTACGCCGTACCCGAAGCCCTCCACGAACCCGTACCCTAAGCCGTACCCTAAGCCTAACCCTAAGCCTAACCCTAACCCTGGGCTACCCTTGACTGCTTCTGCATCCAATAGATTTCCTAAGCACTAGTGTTTTAAGGAACAGCTTAAAAAGAGAATCCTAATGTGATTTCTTTATAATGTGTGTGTTCCTTATCTTATCCTAGTGTCTAAACTCTGCTCCATGGCTGGACCCCCAAATAATATTCCTTTACGTGCTAAGGGGTAACTAGAGAGTGGGATAGGTTTAATAACTACCCTAACCCTAACGCGTACCCTAACGCTAACCCCTACCCTAACACTAACACGTACCCTAATCCTAACCCGTACCCTAAACCGAGCCCTAACCCTAACACTAACCCTAACCCTAACCCTAACCCATACCCTACGCCGTACCCGAAGCCCTCCCCTAACCCATACCCTAAGCCGTACCCTAAGCCTAACCCTAAGCCTAACCCTAACCCTAGGCTACCCTTGACTGCTTCTGCCTCCAATAGATTTCCTAAGCACTAGTGTTTTAAGGAACAGCTTAAAAAGAGAATCCTAATGTGATTTCTTTATAATGTGTGTGTTCCTTATATTATCTTAGTGTCTAAACACTTCTCCATGGCTGCACCCACAAATAATATTCCTTTACGTGCAAAGGAGTATCTAGAGAGTGGGATAGGTTTAATAACTACCCTAACCCTAACGCGTACCCTAACCCTAACCCCTACCCTAACCCTAACACGTATTCTAATCCTAACCCGTAAGCTAAACCGAGCCCTAACCCTAACACTAACCCTAACCCTAACCCTAACCCATACCCTACGCCGTACCCGAAGCCCTCCACGAACCCGTACCCTAAGCCGTACCCTAAGCCTAACCCTAAGCCTAACCCTAACCCTAGGCTACCCTTGACTGCTTCTGCCTCCAATAGATTTCCTAAGCACTAGTGTTTTAAGGAACAGCTTAAAAAGAGAATCCTAATGTGATTTCTTTATAATGTGTGTGTTCCTTATCTTATCCTAGTGTCTAAACTCTTCTCCATGGCTGGACCCCCAAGTAATATTCCTTTACGTGCTAAGGGGTAACTAGAGAGTGGGATAGGTTTAATAACTACCCTAACCCTAACGCGTACCCTAACGCTAACCCCTACCCTAACCCTAACACGTACCCTAATCCTAACCCGTACCCTAAACCGAGCCCTAACCCTAACACTAACCCTAACCCTAACCCTAACCCATACCCTACGCCGTACCCGAAGCCCTCCACGAACCCGTACCCTAAGCCGTACCCTAAGCCTAACCCTAAGCCTAACCCTAACCCTAGGCTACCCTTGACTGCTTCTGCCTCCAATAGATTTCCTAAGCACTAGTGTTTTAAGGAACAGCTTAAAAAGAGAATCCTAATGTGATTTCTTTATAATGTGTGTGTTCCTTATATTATCTTAGTGTCTAAACACTTCTCCATGGCTGGACCCCCAAATAATATTCCTTTACGTGCTAAGGAGTATCTAGAGAGTAGGATAGGTTTAATAACTACCCTAACCCTAACGCGTACCCTAACCCTAACCCCTACCCTAACCCTAACACGTACCCTAATCCTAACCCGTACCCTAAACCGAGCCCTAACCCTAACACTAACCCTAACCCTAACCCTAACCCATAACCTACGCCGTACCCGAAGCCCTCCACGAACCCGTACCCTAAGCCGTACCCTAAGCCTAACCCTAAGCCTAACCCTAACCCTAGGCTACCCTTGACTGCTTCTGCCTCCAATAGATTTCCTAAGCACTAGTGTTTTAAGGAACAGCTTAAAAAGAGAATCCTAATGTGATTTCTTTATAATGTGTGTGTTCCTTATCTTATCCTAGTGTCTAAACTCTTCTCCATGGCTGGACCCCCAAGTAATATTCCTTTACGTGCTAAGGGGTAACTAGAGAGTGGGATAGGTTTAATAACTACCCTAACCCTAACGCGTACCCTAACGCTAACCCCTACCCTAACCCTAACACGTACCCTAATCCTAACCCGTACCCTAAACCGAGCCCTAACCCTAACACTAACCCTAACCCTAACCCTAACCCATACCCTACGCCGTACCCGAAGCCCTCCCCGAACCCGTACCCTAAGCCGTACCCTAAGCCTAACCCTAAGCCTAACCCTAACCCTAGGCTACCCTTGACTGCTTCTGCCTCCAATAGATTTCCTAAGCACTAGTGTTTTAAGGAACAGCTTAAAAAGAGAATCCTAATGTGATTTCTTTATAATGTGTGTGTTCCTTATATTATCTTAGTGTCTAAACACTTCTCCATGGCTGGACCCCCAAATAATATTCCTTTACGTGCTAAGGAGTATCTAGAGAGTGGGATAGGTTTAATAACTACCCTAACCCTAACGCGTACCCTAACCCTAACCCCTACCCTAACCCTAACACGTACCCTAATCCTAACCCGTACCCTAAACCGAGCCCTAACCCTAACACTAACCCTAACCCTAACCCTAACCCATAACCTACGCCGTACCCGAAGCCCTCCACGAACCCGTACCCTAAGCCGTACCCTAAGCCTAACCCTAAGCCTAACCCTAACCCTGGGCTACCCTTGACTGCTTCTGCATCCAATAGATTTCCTAAGCACTAGTGTTTTAAGGAACAGCTTAAAAAGAGAATCCTAATGTGATTTCTTTATAATGTGTGTGTTCCTTATCTTATCCTAGTGTCTAAACTCTTCTCCATGGCTGGACCCCCAAATAATATTCCTTTACGTGCTAAGGGGTAACTAGAGAGTGGGATAGGTTTAATAACTACCCTAACCCTAACGCGTACCCTAACGCTAACCCCTACCCTAACACTAACACGTACCCTAATCCTAACCCGTACCCTAAACCGAGCCCTAACCCTAACACTAACCCTAACCCTAACCCTAACCCATACCCTACGCCGTACCCGAAGCCCTCCCCGAACCCATACCCTAAGCCGTACCCTAAGCCTAACCCTAAGCCTAACCCTAACCCTAGGCTACCCTTGACTGCTTCTGCCTCCAATAGATTTCCTAAGCACTAGTGTTTTAAGGAACAGCTTAAAAAGAGAATCCTAATGTGATTTCTTTATAATGTGTGTGTTCCTTATATTATCTTAGTGTCTAAACACTTCTCCATGGCTGCACCCACAAATAATATTCCTTTACGTGCAAAGGAGTATCTAGAGAGTGGGATAGGTTTAATAACTACCCTAACCCTAACGCGTACCCTAACCCTAACCCCTACCCTAACCCTAACACGTACCCTAATCCTAACCCGTAAGCTAAACCGAGCCCTAACCCTAACACTAACCCTAACCCTAACCCTAACCCATACCCTACGCCGTACCCGAAGCCCTCCACGAACCCGTACCCTAAGCCGTACCCTAAGCCTAACCCTAAGCCTAACCCTAACCCTAGGCTACCCTTGACTGCTTCTGCCTCCAATAGATTTCCTAAGCACTAGTGTTTTAAGGAACAGCTTAAAAAGAGAATCCTAATGTGATTTCTTTATAATGTGTGTGTTCCTTATCTTATCCTAGTGTCTAAACTCTTCTCCATGGCTGGACCCCCAAGTAATATTCCTTTACGTGCTAAGGGGTAACTAGAGAGTGGGATAGGTTTAATAACTACCCTAACCCTAACGCGTACCCTAACGCTAACCCCTACCCTAACCCTAACACGTACCCTAATCCTAACCCGTACCCTAAACCGAGCCCTAACCCTAACACTAACCCTAACCCTAACCCTAACCCATACCCTACGCCGTACCCGAAGCCCTCCACGAACCCGTACCCTAAGCCGTACCCTAAGCCTAACCCTAAGCCTAACCCTAACCCTAGGCTACCCTTGACTGCTTCTGCCTCCAATAGATTTCCTAAGCACTAGTGTTTTAAGGAACAGCTTAAAAAGAGAATCCTAATGTGATTTCTTTATAATGTGTGTGTTCCTTATATTATCTTAGTGTCTAAACACTTCTCCATGGCTGGACCCCCAAATAATATTCCTTTACGTGCTAAGGAGTATCTAGAGAGTAGGATAGGTTTAATAACTACCCTAACCCTAACGCGTACCCTAACCCTAACCCCTACCCTAACCCTAACACGTACCCTAATCCTAACCCGTACCCTAAACCGAGCCCTAACCCTAACACTAACCCTAACCCTAACCCTAACCCATAACCTACGCCGTACCCGAAGCCCTCCACGAACCCGTACCCTAAGCCGTACCCTAAGCCTAACCCTAAGCCTAACCCTAACCCTAGGCTACCCTTGACTGCTTCTGCCTCCAATAGATTTCCTAAGCACTAGTGTTTTAAGGAACAGCTTAAAAAGAGAATCCTAATGTGATTTCTTTATAATGTGTGTGTTCCTTATCTTATCCTAGTGTCTAAACTCTTCTCCATGGCTGGACCCCCAAATAATATTCCTTTTCGTGCTAAGGGGTAACTAGAGAGTGGGATAGGTTTAATAACTACCCTAACCCTAACGCGTACCCTAACGCTAACCCCTACCCTAACACTAACACGTACCCTAATCCTAACCCGTACCCTAAACCGAGCCCTAACCCTAACACTAACCCTAACCCTAACCCTAACCCATACCCTACGCCGTACCCGAAGCCCTCCCCGAACCCGTACCCTAAGCCGTACCCTAAGCCTAACCCTAAGCCTAACCCTAACCCTAGGCTACCCTTGACTGCTTCTGCCTCCAATAGATTTCCTAAGCACTAGTGTTTTAAGGAACAGCTTAAAAAGAGAATCCTAATGTGATTTCTTTATAATGTGTGTGTTCCTTATATTATCTTAGTGTCTAAACACTTCTCCATGGCTGCACCCCCAAATAATATTCCTTTACGTGCTAAGGAGTATCTAGAGAGTGGGATAGGTTTAATAACTACCCTAACCCTAACGCGTACCCTAACCCTAACCCCTACCCTAACCCTAACACGTACCCTAATCCTAACCCGTACCCTAAACCGAGCCCTAACCCTAACACTAACCCTAACCCTAACCCTAACCCATACCCTACGCCGTACCCGAAGCCCTCCACGAACCCGTACCCTAAGCCGTACCCTAAGCCTAACCCTAAGCCTAACCCTAACCCTAGGCTACCCTTGACTGCTTCTGCCTCCAATAGATTTCCTAAGCACTAGTGTTTTAAGGAACAGCTTAAAAAGAGAATCCTAATGTGATTTCTTTATAATGTGTGTGTTCCTTATCTTATCCTAGTGTCTAAACTCTTCTCCATGGCTGGACCCCCAAGTAATATTCCTTTACGTGCTAAGGGGTAACTAGAGAGTGGGATAGGTTTAATAACTACCCTAACCCTAACGCGTACCCTAACCCTAACCCCTACCCTAACCCTAACACGTACCCTAATCCTAACCCGTACCCTAAACCGAGCCCTAACCCTAACACTAACCCTAACCCTAACCCTAACCCATACCCTATGCCGTACCCGAAGCCCTCCCCGAACCCGTACCCTAAGCCGTACCCTAAGCCTAACCCTAAGCCTAACCCTAACCCTAGGCTACCCTTGACTGCTTCTGCCTCCAATAGATTTCCTAAGCACTAGTGTTTTAAGGAACAGCTTAAAAAGAGAATCCTAATGTGATTTCTTTATAATGTGTGTGTTCCTTATATTATCTTAGTGTCTAAACACTTCTCCATGGCTGGACCCCCAAATAATATTCCTTTACGTGCTAAGGAGTATCTAGAGAGTGGGATAGGTTTAATAACTACCCTAACCCTAACGCGTACCCTAACCCTAACCCCTACCCTAACCCTAACACGTACCCTAATCCTAACCCGTACCCTAAACCGAGCCCTAACCCTAACACTAACCCTAACCCTAACCCTAACCCATACCCTACGCCGTACCCGAAGCCCTCCACGAACCCGTACCCTAAGCCGTACCCTAAGCCTAACCCTAAGCCTAACCCTAACCCTGGGCTACCCTTGACTGCTTCTGCATCCAATAGATTTCCTAAGCACTAGTGTTTTAAGGAACAGCTTAAAAAGAGAATCCTAATGTGATTTCTTTATAATGTGTGTGTTCCTTATCTTATCCTAGTGTCTAAACTCTTCTCCATGGCTGGACCCCCAAATAATATTCCTTTACGTGCTAAGGGGTAACTAGAGAGTGGGATAGGTTTAATAACTACCCTAACCCTAACGCGTACCCTAACGCTAACCCCTACCCTAACACTAACACGTACCCTAATCCTAACCCGTACCCTAAACCGAGCCCTAACCCTAACACTAACCCTAACCCTAACCCTAACCCATACCCTACGCCGTACCCGAAGCCCTCCCCGAACCCATACCCTAAGCCGTACCCTAAGCCTAACCCTAAGCCTAACCCTAACCCTAGGCTACCCTTGACTGCTTCTGCCTCCAATAGATTTCCTAAGCACTAGTGTTTTAAGGAACAGCTTAAAAAGAGAATCCTAATGTGATTTCTTTATAATGTGTGTGTTCCTTATATTATCTTAGTGTCTAAACACTTCTCCATGGCTGCACCCCCAAATAATATTCCTTTACGTGCAAAGGAGTATCTAGAGAGTGGGATAGGTTTAATAACTACCCTAACCCTAACGCGTACCCTAACCCTAACCCCTACCCTAACCCTAACACGTACCCTAATCCTAACCCGTAAGCTAAACCGAGCCCTAACCCTAACACTAACCCTAACCCTAACCCTAACCCATACCCTACGCCGTACCCGAAGCCCTCCACGAACCCGTACCCTAAGCCGTACCCTAAGCCTAACCCTAAGCCTAACCCTAACCCTAGGCTACCCTTGACTGCTTCTGCCTCCAATAGATTTCCTAAGCACTAGTGTTTTAAGGAACAGCTTAAAAAGAGAATCCTAATGTGATTTCTTTATAATGTGTGTGTTCCTTATCTTATCCTAGTGTCTAAACTCTTCTCCATGGCTGGACCCCCAAGTAATATTCCTTTACGTGCTAAGGGGTAACTAGAGAGTGGGATAGGTTTAATAACTACCCTAACCCTAACGCGTACCCTAACGCTAACCCCTACCCTAACCCTAACACGTACCCTAATCCTAACCCGTACCCTAAACCGAGCCCTAACCCTAACACTAACCCTAACCCTAACCCTAACCCATACCCTACGCCGTACCCGAAGCCCTCCACGAACCCGTACCCTAAGCCGTACCCTAAGCCTAACCCTAAGCCTAACCCTAACCCTAGGCTACCCTTGACTGCTTCTGCCTCCAATAGATTTCCTAAGCACTAGTGTTTTAAGGAACAGCTTAAAAAGAGAATCCTAATGTGATTTCTTTATAATGTGTGTGTTCCTTATATTATCTTAGTGTCTAAACACTTCTCCATGGCTGGACCCCCAAATAATATTCCTTTACGTGCTAAGGAGTATCTAGAGAGTGGGATAGGTTTAATAACTACCCTAACCCTAACGCGTACCCTAACCCTAACCCCTACCCTAACCCTAACACGTACCCTAATCCTAACCCGTACCCTAAACCGAGCCCTAACCCTAACACTAACCCTAACCCTAACCCTAACCCATAACCTACGCCGTACCCGAAGCCCTCCACGAACCCGTACCCTAAGCCGTACCCTAAGCCTAACCCTAAGCCTAACCCTAACCCTAGGCTACCCTTGACTGCTTCTGCCTCCAATAGATTTCCTAAGCACTAGTGTTTTAAGGAACAGCTTAAAAAGAGAATCCTAATGTGATTTCTTTATAATGTGTGTGTTCCTTATCTTATCCTAGTGTCTAAACTCTTCTCCATGGCTGGACCCCCAAATAATATTCCTTTTCGTGCTAAGGGGTAACTAGAGAGTGGGATAGGTTTAATAACTACCCTAACCCTAACGCGTACCCTAACGCTAACCCCTACCCTAACACTAACACGTACCCTAATCCTAACCCGTACCCTAAACCGAGCCCTAACCCTAACACTAACCCTAACCCTAACCCTAACCCATACCCTACGCCGTACCCGAAGCCCTCCCCGAACCCGTACCCTAAGCCGTACCCTAAGCCTAACCCTAAGCCTAACCCTAACCCTAGGCTACCCTTGACTGCTTCTGCCTCCAATAGATTTCCTAAGCACTAGTGTTTTAAGGAACAGCTTAAAAAGAGAATCCTAATGTGATTTCTTTATAATGTGTGTGTTCCTTATATTATCTTAGTGTCTAAACACTTCTCCATGGCTGCACCCCCAAATAATATTCCTTTACGTGCTAAGGAGTATCTAGAGAGTGGGATAGGTTTAATAACTACCCTAACCCTAACGCGTACCCTAACCCTAACCCCTACCCTAACCCTAACACGTACCCTAATCCTAACCCGTACCCTAAACCGAGCCCTAACCCTAACACTAACCCTAACCCTAACCCTAACCCATACCCTACGCCGTACCCGAAGCCCTCCACGAACCCGTACCCTAAGCCGTACCCTAAGCCTAACCCTAAGCCTAACCCTAACCCTAGGCTACCCTTGACTGCTTCTGCCTCCAATAGATTTCCTAAGCACTAGTGTTTTAAGGAACAGCTTAAAAAGAGAATCCTAATGTGATTTCTTTATAATGTGTGTGTTCCTTATCTTATCCTAGTGTCTAAACTCTTCTCCATGGCTGGACCCCCAAGTAATATTCCTTTACGTGCTAAGGGGTAACTAGAGAGTGGGATAGGTTTAATAACTACCCTAACCCTAACGCGTACCCTAACCCTAACCCCTACCCTAACCCTAACACGTACCCTAATCCTAACCCGTACCCTAAACCGAGCCCTAACCCTAACACTAACCCTAACCCTAACCCTAACCCATACCCTATGCCGTACCCGAAGCCCTCCCCGAACCCGTACCCTAAGCCGTACCCTAAGCCTAACCCTAAGCCTAACCCTAACCCTAGGCTACCCTTGACTGCTTCTGCCTCCAATAGATTTCCTAAGCACTAGTGTTTTAAGGAACAGCTTAAAAAGAGAATCCTAATGTGATTTCTTTATAATGTGTGTGTTCCTTATATTATCTTAGTGTCTAAACACTTCTCCATGGCTGGACCCCCAAATAATATTCCTTTACGTGCTAAGGAGTATCTAGAGAGTGGGATAGGTTTAATAACTACCCTAACCCTAACGCGTACCCTAACCCTAACCCCTACCCTAACCCTAACACGTACCCTAATCCTAACCCGTACCCTAAACCGAGCCCTAACCCTAACACTAACCCTAACCCTAACCCTAACCCATACCCTACGCCGTACCCGAAGCCCTCCACGAACCCGTACCCTAAGCCGTACCCTAAGCCTAACCCTAAGCCTAACCCTAACCCTGGGCTACCCTTGACTGCTTCTGCATCCAATAGATTTCCTAAGCACTAGTGTTTTAAGGAACAGCTTAAAAAGAGAATCCTAATGTGATTTCTTTATAATGTGTGTGTTCCTTATCTTATCCTAGTGTCTAAACTCTTCTCCATGGCTGGACCCCCAAATAATATTCCTTTACGTGCTAAGGGGTAACTAGAGAGTGGGATAGGTTTAATAACTACCCTAACCCTAACGCGTACCCTAACGCTAACCCCTACCCTAACACTAACACGTACCCTAATCCTAACCCGTACCCTAAACCGAGCCCTAACCCTAACACTAACCCTAACCCTAACCCTAACCCATACCCTACGCCGTACCCGAAGCCCTCCCCGAACCCATACCCTAAGCCGTACCCTAAGCCTAACCCTAAGCCTAACCCTAACCCTAGGCTACCCTTGACTGCTTCTGCCTCCAATAGATTTCCTAAGCACTAGTGTTTTAAGGAACAGCTTAAAAAGAGAATCCTAATGTGATTTCTTTATAATGTGTGTGTTCCTTATCTTATCCTAGTGTCTAAACTCTTCTCCATGGCTGGACCCCCAAGTAATATTCCTTTACGTGCTAAGGGGTAACTAGAGAGTGGGATAGGTTTAATAACTACCCTAACCCTAACGCGTACCCTAACGCTAACCCCTACCCTAACCCTAACACGTACCCTAATCCTAACCCGTACCCTAAACCGAGCCCTAACCCTAACACTAACCCTAACCCTAACCCTAACCCATACCCTACGCCGTACCCGAAGCCCTCCACGAACCCGTACCCTAAGCCGTACCCTAAGCCTAACCCTAAGCCTAACCCTAACCCTAGGCTACCCTTGACTGCTTCTGCCTCCAATAGATTTCCTAAGCACTAGTGTTTTAAGGAACAGCTTAAAAAGAGAATCCTAATGTGATTTCTTTATAATGTGTGTGTTCCTTATATTATCTTAGTGTGTAAACACTTCTCCATGGCTGGACCCCCAAATAATATTCCTTTACGTGCTAAGGAGTATCTAGAGAGTGGGATAGGTTTAATAACTACCCTAACCCTAACGCGTACCCTAACCCTAACCCCTACCCTAACCCTAACACGTACCCTAATCCTAACCCGTACCCTAAACCGAGCCCTAACCCTAACACTAACCCTAACCCTAACCCTAACCCATAACCTACGCCGTACCCGAAGCCCTCCACGAACCCGTACCCTAAGCCGTACCCTAAGCCTAACCCTAAGCCTAACCCTAACCCTAGGCTACCCTTGACTGCTTCTGCCTCCAATAGATTTCCTAAGCACTAGTGTTTTAAGGAACAGCTTAAAAAGAGAATCCTAATGTGATTTCTTTATAATGTGTGTGTTCCTTATCTTATCCTAGTGTCTAAACTCTTCTCCATGGCTGGACCCCCAAATAATATTCCTTTTCGTGCTAAGGGGTAACTAGAGAGTGGGATAGGTTTAATAACTACCCTAACCCTAACGCGTACCCTAACGCTAACCCCTACCCTAACACTAACACGTACCCTAATCCTAACCCGTACCCTAAACCGAGCCCTAACCCTAACACTAACCCTAACCCTAACCCTAACCCATACCCTACGCCGTACCCGAAGCCCTCCCCGAACCCGTACCCTAAGCCGTACCCTAAGCCTAACCCTAAGCCTAACCCTAACCCTAGGCTACCCTTGACTGCTTCTGCCTCCAATAGATTTCCTAAGCACTAGTGTTTTAAGGAACAGCTTAAAAAGAGAATCCTAATGTGATTTCTTTATAATGTGTGTGTTCCTTATATTATCTTAGTGTCTAAACACTTCTCCATGGCTGCACCCCCAAATAATATTACTTTACGTGCTAAGGAGTATCTAGAGAGTGGGATAGGTTTAATAACTACCCTAACCCTAACGCGTACCCTAACCCTAACCCCTACCCTAACCCTAACACGTACCCTAATCCTAACCGGTACCCTAAACCGAGCCCTAACCCTAACACTAACCCTAACCCTAACCCTAACCCATACCCTACGCCGTACCCGAAGCCCTCCACGAACCCGTACCCTAAGCCGTACCCTAAGCCTAACCCTAAGCCTAACCCTAACCCTAGGCTACCCTTGACTGCTTCTGCCTCCAATAGATTTCCTAAGCACTAGTGTTTTAAGGAACAGCTTAAAAAGAGAATCCTAATGTGATTTCTTTATAATGTGTGTGTTCCTTATCTTATCCTAGTGTCTAAACTCTTCTCCATGGCTGGACCCCCAAATAATATTCCTTTACGTGCTAAGGGGTAACTAGAGAGTGGGATAGGTTTAATAACTACCCTAACCCTAACGCGTACCCTAACGCTAACCCCTACCCTAACACTAACACGTACCCTAATCCTAACCCGTAACCTAAACCGAGCCCTAACCCTAACACTAACCCTAACCCTTACCCTAACCCATACCCTACGCCGTACCCGAAGCCCTCCCCGAACCCGTACCCTAAGCCGTACCCTAAGCCTAACCCTAAGCCTAACCCTAACCCTAGGCTACCCTTGACTGCTTCTGCCTCCAATAGATTTCCTAAGCACTAGTGTTTTAAGGAACAGCTTAAAAAGAGAATCCTAATGTGATTTCTTTATAATGTGTGTGTTCCTTATATTATCTTAGTGTCTAAACACTTCTCCATGGCTGCACCCCCAAATAATATTCCTTTACGTGCTAAGGAGTATCTAGAGAGTGGGATAGGTTTAATAACTACCCTAACCCTAACGCGTACCCTAACCCTAACCCCTACCCTAACCCTAACACGTACCCTAATCCTAACCCGTACCCTAAACCGAGCCCTAACCCTAACACTAACCCTAACCCTAACCCTAACCCATACCCTACGCCGTACCCGAAGCCCTCCACGAACCCGTACCCTAAGCCGTACCCTAAGCCTAACCCTAAGCCTAACCCTAACCCTAGGCTACCCTTGACTGCTTCTGCCTCCAATAGATTTCCTAAGCACTAGTGTTTTAAGGAACAGCTTAAAAAGAGAATCCTAATGTGATTTCTTTATAATGTGTGTGTTCCTTATCTTATCCTAGTGTCTAAACTCTTCTCCATGGCTGGACCCCCAAATAATATTCCTTTACGTGCTAAGGGGTAACTAGAGAGTGGGATAGGTTTAATAACTACCCTAACCCTAACGCGTACCCTAACGCTAACCCCTACCCTAACACTAACACGTACCCTAATCCTAACCCGTACCCTAAACCGAGCCCTAACCCTAACACTAACCCTAACCCTAACCCTAACCCATACCCTACGCCGTACCCGAAGCCCTCCCCGAACCCGTACCCTAAGCCGTACCCTAAGCCTAACCCTAAGCCTAACCCTAACCCTAGGCTACCCTTGACTGCTTCTGCCTCCAATAGATTTCCTAAGCACTAGTGTTTTAAGGAACAGCTTAAAAAGAGAATCCTAATGTGATTTCTTTATAATGTGTGTGTTCCTTATATTATCTTAGTGTCTAAACACTTCTCCATGGCTGCACCCCCAAATAATATTCCTTTACGTGCAAAGGAGTATCTAGAGAGTGGGATAGGTTTAATAACTACCCTAACCCTAACGCGTACCCTAACCCTAACCCCTACCCTAACCCTAACACGTACCCTAATCCTAACCCGTACCCTAAACCGAGCCCTATCCCTAACACTAACCCTAACCCTAACCCTAACCCATACCCTACGCCGTACCCGAAGCCCTCCACGAACCCGTACCCTAAGCCGTACCCTAAGCCTAACCCTAAGCCTAACCCTAACCCTAGGCTACCCTTGACTGCTTCTGCCTCCAATAGATTTCCTAAGCACTAGTGTTTTAAGGAACAGCTTAAAAAGAGAATCCTAATGTGATTTCTTTATAATGTGTGTGTTCCTTATCTTATCCTAGTGTCTAAACTCTTCTCCATGGCTGGACCACCAAGTAATATTCCTTTACGTGCTAAGGGGTAACTAGAGAGTGGGATAGGTTTAATAACTCCCCTAACCCTAACGCGTACCCTAACGCTAACCCCTACCCTAACCCTAACACGTACCCTAATCCTAACCCGTACCCTAAACCGAGCCCTAACCCTAACACTAACCCTAACCCTAACCCTAACCCATACCCTATGCCGTACCCGAAGCCCTCCCCGAACCCGTACCCTAAGCCGTACCCTAAGCCTAACCCTAACCCTAGGCTACCCTTGACTGCTTCTGCCTCCAATAGATTTACTAAGCACTAGTGTTTTAAGGAACAGCTTAAAAAGAGAATCCTAATGTGATTTCTTTATAATGTGTGTGTTCCTTATCTTATCCTAGTGTCTAAACTCTTCTCCATGGCTGGACCCCCAAATAATATTCCTTTACGTGCTAAGGGGTAACTAGAGAGTGGGATAGGTTTAATAACTACCCTAACCCTAACGCGTACCCTAACGCTAACCCCTACCCTAACACTAACACGTACCCTAATCCTAACCCGTACCTTAAACCGAGCCCTAACCCTAACACTAACCCTAACCCTAACCCTAACCCATACCCTACGCCGTACCCGAAACCCTCCCCGAACCCGTACCCTAAGCCGTACCCTAAGCCTAACCCTAAGCCTAACCCTAACCCTAGGCTACCCTTGACTGCTTCTGCCTCCAATAGATTTCCTAAGCACTAGTGTTTTAAGGAACAGCTTAAAAAGAGAATCCTAATGTGATTTCTTTATAATGTGTGTGTTCCTTATATTATCTTAGTGTCTAAACACTTCTCCATGGCTGCACCCCCAAATAATATTCCTTTACGTGCTAAGGAGTATCTAGAGAGTGGGATAGGTTTAATAACTACCCTAACCCTAACGCGTACCCTAACCCTAACCCCTACCCTATCCCTAACACGTACCCTAATCCTAACCCGTACCCTAAACCGAGACCTAACCCTAACACTAACCCTAACCCTAACCCTAACCCATACCCTACGCCGTACCCGAAGCCCTCCACGAACCCGTACCCTAAGCCGTACCCTAAGCCTAACCCTAAGCCTAACCCTAACCCTAGGCTACCCTTGACTGCTTCTGCCTCCAATAGATTTCCTAAGCACTAGTGTTTTAAGGAACAGCTTAAAAAGAGAATCCTAATGTGATTTCTTTATAATGTGTGTGTTCCTTATCTTATCCTAGTGTCTAAACTCTTCTCCATGGCTGGACCCCCAAATAATATTCCTTTACGTGCTAAGGGGTAACTAAAGAGTGGGGTAGGTTTAATAACTACCCTAACCCTAACGCGTACCCTAACGCTAACCCCTACCCTAACCCTAACACGTACCCTAATCCTAACCCGTACCCTAAACCGAGCCCTAACCCTAACACTAACCCTAACCCTAACCCATAACCTACGCCGTACCCGAAGCCCTCCCCGAACCCGTACCCTAAGCCGTACCCTAAGCCTAACCCTAAGCCTATCCCTAACCCTAGGCTACCCTTGACTGCTTCTGCCTCCAATAGATTTCCTAAGCACTAGTGTTTTAAGGAACAGCTTAAAAAGAGAATCCTAATGTGATTTCTTTATAATGTGTGTGTTCCTTATATTATCTTAGTGTCTAAACACTTCTCCATGGCTGCACCCCCAAATAATATTCCTTTACGTGCTAAGGAGTATCTAGAGAGTGGGATACGTTTAATAACTACCCTAACCCTAACGCGTACCCTAACCCTAACCCCTACCCTAACCCTAACACGTACCCTAATCCTAACCCGTACCCTAAACCGAGCCCTAACCCTAACACTAACCCTAACCCTAACCCTAACCCATACCCTACGCCGTACCCGAAGCCCTCCACGAACCCGTACCCTAAGCCGTACCCTAAGCCTAACCCTATGCCTAACCCTAACCCCAGGCTACCCTTGACTGCTTCTGCCTCCAATAGATTTCCTAAGCACTAGTGTTTTAAGGAAGAGCTTAAAAAGAGAATCCTAATGTGATTTCTTTATAATGTGTGTGTTCCTTATCTTATCCTAGTGTCTAAACTCTTCTCCATGGCTGGAACCCCAAATAATATTCCTTTACGTGCTAAGGGGTAACTAGAGAGTGGGATAGGTTTAATAACTACCCTAACCCTAACGCGTACCCTAACGCTAACCCCTACCCTAACCCTAACACGTACCCTAATCCTAACCCGTACCCTAAACCGAGCCCTAACCCTAACACTAACCCTAACCCTAACCCTAACCCATACCCTACGCCGTAGCCGAAGCCCTCCCCGAACCCGTACCCTAAGCCGTACCCTAAGCCTAACCCTAAGCCTAACCCTAACCCTAGGCTACACTTGACTGCTTCTGCCTCCAATAGATTTCCTAAGCACTAGTGTTTTAAGGAACAGCTTAAAAAGAGAATCCTAATGTGATTTCTTTATAATGGGTGTGTTCCTTATCTAATCCTAGTGTCTAAACTCTTCTCCATGGCTGGACCCCCAAATAATATTCCTTTATGTGCTAAGGGGTATCTAGAGAGTGGGATAGGTTTAATCACTACCCTAACTCTAACGCGTACCATAACCCTAACCCCTACCCTAACCCTAACACGTACCCTAATCCTAACCCGTACCCTAAACGGAGCCCTAACCCTAACACTAACCCTAACCCTAACCCTAACCCATACCCTACGCCGTACCCGAAGCCCTCCCCGAACCCGTACCCTAAGCCGTACCCTAAGCCTAACCCTAAGCCTAACCCTAACCCTAGGCTACCCTTGACTGCTTCTGCCTCCAATAGATTTCCTAAGCACTAGTGTTTTAAGGAACATCTTAAAAAGAGAATCCTAATGTGATTTCTTTATATTGTGTGTGTTCCTCATCTTATCCTAGTGTCTAAACTCTTCTCCATGGCTGGACCCCCAAATAATATTCCTTTACGTGCTAAGGGGTAACTAGAGAGTGGGATAGGTTTAATAACTACCCTAACCCTAACGCGTACCCTAACGCTAACCCCTACCCTAACACTAACACGTACCCTAATCCTAACCCGTACCCTAAACCGAGCCCTAACCCTAACACTAACCCTAACCCTAACCCTAACCCATACCCTACGCCGTACCCGAAGCCCTCCCCGAACCCGTACCCTAAGCCGTACCCTAAGCCTAACCCTAAGCCTAACCCTAACCCTAGGCTACCCTTGACTGCTTCTGCCTCCAATAGATTTCCTAAGCACTAGTGTTTTAAGGAACAGCTTAAAAAGAGAATCCTAATGTGATTTCTTTATAATGGGTGTGTTCCTTATCTTATCCTAGTGTCTAAACTCTTCTCCATGGCTGGACCCCCAAATAATATTCCTTTACGTGCTAAGGGGTAACTAGAGAATGGGATAGGTTTAATAACTACCCTAACCGTAAGGCGTAACCTAAAGCTAAACCCTACCCTAACCCTAACACGTACCCTAATCCTAACCCGTACCCTAAACCGAGCCCTAACCCTAACACTAACCCTAACCCTAAACCTAACCCATACCCTACGCCGTACCCGAAGCCCTCCCCGAACCCGTACCCTAAGCCGTACCCTAAGCCTAACCCTAACCCTAGGCTACACTTGACTGCTTCTGCCTCCAATAGATTTCCTAACCACTAGTGTTTTAAGGAACAGCTTAGAAAGTGAATCCTAATGTGATTTCTTTATAATGGGTGTGTTCCTTATCTAATCCTAGTGTCTAAACTCTTCTCCATGGCTGGACCCCCAAATAATATTCCTTTATGTGCTAAGGGGTATCTAGAGAGTGGGATAGGTTTAATCACTACCCTAACCCTAACGCGTACCATAACCCTAACCCCTACCCTAACCCTAACACGTACCCTAATCCTAACCCGTACCCTAAACCGAGCCCTAACCCTAACACTAACCCGAACCCTAACCCTAACCCATACCCTACGCCGTACCCGAAGCCCTCCCTGAACCCGTACGCTAAGCCGTACCCTAAGCCTAACCCTAAGCCTAACCCTAACCCTAGGCTACCCTTGACTGCTTCTGCCTCCAATAGATTTCCTAAGCACTAGTGTTTTAAAGAACAGCTTAAAAAGAGAATCCTAATGTGATTTCTTTATAATGGGTGTGTTCCTTATCTTATCCTAGTGTCTAAACTCTTCTCCATGGCTGGACCCCCAAATAATATTCCTTTACGTGCTAAGGGGTAACTAGAGAGTGGGATAGGTTTAATAACTACCCTAACCCTAACGCGTACCCTAACGCTAACCCCTACCCTAACCCTAACACGTACCCTAATCCTAACCCGTACCCTAAACCGAGCCCAAACCCTAACACTAACCCTAACCCTAACCCTAACCCATACCCTACGCCGTACCCGAAGCCCTCCCCGAACCCGTACCCTAAGCCGTACCCTAAGCCTAACCCTAAGCCTAACCCTAACCCTAGGCTACCCTTGACTGCTTCTGCCTCCAATAGATTTCCTAAGCACTAGTGTTTTAAGGAACAGCTTAAAAAGAGAATCCTAATGTGATTTCTTTATAATGTGTGTGTTCCTTATATTATCTTAGTGTCTAAAGTCTTCTCCATGGCTGGACCCCCAAATAATATTCCTTTACGTGCTAAGGGGTATTTAGAGAGTGGGATAGGTTTAATAACTACCCTAACCCTAACGCGTACCCTAACCCTAACCCCTACCCTAACCCTAACACGTACCCTAATCCTAACCCGTACCCTAAACCGAGCCCTAACCCTAACACTAACCCTAACCCTAACCCATACCCTACGCCGTACCCGAAACCTTCCCCGAACCCGTACCCTAAGCCGTACCCTAAGCCTAACCCTAAGCCTAACCCTAACCCTAGGCTACCCTTGACTGCTTCTGCCTCCAATATATTTCCTAAGCACTAGTGTTTTAAGGAACAGCTTAAAAAGAGAATCCTAATGTGATTTCTTTATAATGGGTGTGTTCCTTATCTTATCCTAGTGTCTAAACTCTTCTCCATGGCTGGACCCCCAAATAATATTCCTTTACGTGCTAAGGGGTATCTAGAGAGTGGGATAGGTTTAATAACTACCCTAACCCTAACGCGTACCCTAACGCTAACCCCTACCCTAACCCTAACACGTACCCTAATCCTAACCCGTACTCTAAACAGAGCCCTAACCCTAACATTAACCCTAACCCTAACCCTAACCCTAACCCTAACCCTAACCCACACCCTACGCCGTACCCGAATCCCTCCCCGAAACCGTACCCTACGCCGTACCCTAAGCCTAACCCTAAGCCTAACCCTAACCCTAGGCTACCCTTGACTGCTTCTGCCTCCAATAGATTTCCTGAGCACTAGTGTTTTAAGGAACAGCTTAAAAAGAGAATCCTAATGTGATTTCTTTATAATGTGTGTGTTCCTTATATTATCTTAGTGTCTAAAGTCTTCTCCATGGCTGGACCCCCAAATAATATTCCTTTACGTGCTAAGGGGTATTTAGAGAGTGGGATAGGTTTAATAACTACCCTAACCCTAACGCGTACCATAACCCTAACCCCTACCCTAACCCTAACACGAACCCTAATCCTAACCCGTACCCTAAACCGAGCCCTAACCCTAACACTAACCCTAACCCTAACCCTAACCCATACCCTACGCCGTACCCGAAGCCCTCCCCGAACCCGTACCCTAAGCCGTACCCTAAGCCTAACCCTAAGCCTAACCCTAACCCTAGGCTACCCTTGACTGCTTCTGCCTCCAATAGATTTCCTGAGCACTAGTGTTTTAAGGAACAGCTTAAAAAGAGAATCCTAATGTGATTTCTTTATAATGTGTGTGTTCCTTATATTATCTTAGTGTCTAAAGTCTTCTCCATGGCTGGACCCCCAAATAATATTCCTTTACGTGCTAAGGGGTATTTAGAGAGTGGGATAGGTTTAATAACTACCCTAACCCTAACGCGTACCCTAACCCTAACCCCTACCCTAACCCTAACACGTACCCTAATCCTAACCTGTACCCTAAACCGAGCCCTAACCCTAACACTAACCCTAACCCTAACCCATACCCTACGCCGTACCCGAAACCCTCCCCGAACCCGTACCCTAAGCCGTACCCTAAGCCTAACCCTAAGCCTAACCCTAACCCTAGGCTACCCTTGACTGCTTCTGCCTCCAATATATTTCCTAAGCACTAGTGTTTTACGGAACAGCTTAAAAAGAGAATCCTAATGTGATTTCTTTATATTGTGTGTGTTCCTCATCTTATCCTAGTGTCTAAACTCTTCTCCATGGCTGGACCCCCAAATAATATTCCTTTACGTGCTAAGGGGTAACTAGAGAGTGGGATAGGTTTAATAACTACCCTAACCCTAACGCGTACCCTAACGCTAACCCCTAACCTAACACTAACACGTACCCTAATCCTAACCCGTACCCTAAACCGAGCCCTAACCCTAACACTAACCCTAACCCTAACCCTAACCCATACCCTACGCCGTACCCGAAGCCCTCCCCGAACCCGTACCCTAAGCCGTACCCTAAGCCTAACCCTAAGCCTAACCCTAACCCTAGGCTACCCTTGACTGCTTCTGCCTCCAATAGATTTCCTAAGCACTAGTGTTTTAAGGAAAAGCTTAAAAAGAGAATCCTAATGTGATTTCTTTATAATGTGTGTGTTCCTTTTATTATCTTAGTGTCTAAACTCTTCTCCATGGCTGGACCCCCAAATAATATTCCTTTACGTGCTAAGGGGTATCTAGAGAGTGGGATAGGTTTAATAACTACCCTAACCCTAACGCGTAACCTAACCCTAACCCCTACCCTAACCCTAACACGTACCCTAATCCTAACCCGTACCCTAAACCGAGCCCTAACCCTAACACTAACCCTAACCCTAACCCATACCCTACGCCGTACCCGAAACCCTCCCCGAACCCGTACCCTAAGCCGTACCCTAAGCCTAACCCTAAGCCTAACACTAACCCTAGGCTACCCTTGACTGCTTCTGCCTCCAATAGATTTCCTAAGCACTAGTGTTTTAAGGAACAGCTTAAAAAGAGAATCCTAATGTGATTTCTTTATAATGGGTGTGTTCCTTATCTTATCCTAGTGTCTAAACTCTTCTCCATGGCTGGACCCCCAAATAATATTCCTTTACGTGCTAAGGGGTAACTAGAGAGTGGGATAGGTTTAATAACTACCCTAACCGTAACGCGTACCCTAACGCTAACCCCTACCCTAACCCTAACACGTACCCTAATCCTAACCCGTACCCTAAACAGAGCCCTAACCCTAACATTAACCCTAACCCTAACCCTAACCCTAACCCTAACCCTAACCCACACCCTACGCCGTACCCGAAGCCCTCCCCGAAACCGTACCCTAAGCCGTACCCTAAGCCTAACCCTAAGACTAACCCTAACCCTAGGCTACCCTTGACTGCTTCTGCCTCCAATAGATTTCCTAAGCACTAGTGTTTTAAGGAACAGCTTAAAAAGAGAATCCTAATGTGATTTCTTTATAATGGGTGTGTTCCTTATCTTATCCTAGTGTCTAAACTCTTCTCCTTGGCTGTACCCCCAAATAATATTCCTTTACGTGCTAAGGGGTAACTAGAGAGTGGGATAGGTTTAATAACTACCCTAACCCTAACGCGTACCCTAACGCTAACCCCTACCCTAACCCTAACACGTACCCTAATCCTAACCCGTACCCTAAACCGAGCCCTAACCCTAACACTAACCCTAACCCTAACCCTAACCCA
Source organism: Balaenoptera physalus (assembly GCF_965194825.1). Classification (NCBI taxonomy): domain Eukaryota; kingdom Metazoa; phylum Chordata; class Mammalia; order Artiodactyla; family Balaenopteridae; genus Balaenoptera; species Balaenoptera physalus. The sequence goes on from NW_028126001.1 coordinate 253,322, forward strand.
TACCCTACGCCGTACCCGAAGCCCTCCCCGAACCCGTACCCTAAGCCGTACCCTAAGCCTAACCCTAAGCCTAACCCTAACCCTAGGCTACCCTTGACTGCTTCTGCCTCCAATAGATTTCCTAAGCAATAGTGTTTTAAGGAACAGCTTAAAAAGAGAATCCTAATGTGATTTCTTTATAATGTGTGTGTTCCTTATATTATCTTAGTGTCTAAACTCTTCTCCATGGCTGGACCCACAAATAATATTCCTTTACGTGCTAAGGGGTATCTAGAGAGTGGGAGAGGTTTAATAACTACCCTAACCGTAAGGCGTAACCTAAAGCTAAACCCTACCCTAACCCTAACACGTACCCTAATCCTAACCCGTACCCTAAACCGAGCCCTAACCCTAACACTAACCCTAACCCTAACCCTCACCCATACCCTACGCCGTACCCGAAGCCCTCCCCGAACCCGTACCCTAAGCCGTACCCTAAGCCTAACCCTAAGCCTAACTCTAACCCTAGGCTACCCTTGACTGCTTCTGCCTCCAATAGATTTCCTAAGCACTAGTGTTTTAAGGAACAGCTTAAAAAGAGAATCCTAAAGTGATTTCTTTATAATGGGTGTGTTCCTTATCTTATCCTAGTGTCTAAACTCTTCTCCATGGCTGGACCCCCAAATAATATTCCTTTACGTGCTAAGGGGTATCTAGAGAGTGGGATAGGTTTAATAACTACCCTAACCCTAACGCGTACCCTAACCCTAACCCCTACCCTAACCCTAACAGGTACCCTAATCCTAACCCGTACAATAAACCGAGCCCTAACCCTAACACTAACCCTAACCCTAACCCTAACCCATACCCTACGCCGTACCCGAATCCCTCCCCGAACCCGTACCCTAAGCCGTACCCTAAGCCTAACCCTAAGCCAAACCCTAACCCTAGGCTACCCTTGACTGCTTCTGCCTCCAATAGATTTCCTAAGCACTAGTGTTTTAAGGAACAGCTTAAAAAGAGAATCCTAATGTGATTTCTTTATAATTGGTGTGTTCCTTATCTTATCCTAGTGTCTAAACTCTTCTCCATGGCTGGACCCCCAAATAATATTCCTTTACGTGCTAAGGGGTATCTAGAGAGTGGGATAGGTTTAATAACTACCCTAACCGTAAGGCGTAACCTAAAGCTAAACCCTACCCTAACCCTAACACGTACCCTAATCCTAACCCGTACCCTAAACCGAGCCCTAACCCTAACACTAACCCTAACCCTAAACCTAACCCATACCCTACGCCGTACCCGAAGCCCTCCCCGAACCCGTACCCTATGCCGTACCCTAAGCCTAACCCTAACCCTAGGCTACACTTGACTGCTTCTGCCTCCAATAGATTTCCTAACCACTAGTGTTTTAAGGAACAGCTTAGAAAGTGAATCCTAATGTGATTTCTTTATAATGGGTGTGTTCCTTATCTAATCCTAGTGTCTAAACTCTTCTCCATGGCTGGACCCCCAAATAATATTCCTTTATGTGCTAAGGGGTATCTAGAGAGTGGGATAGGTTTAATCACTACCCTAACCCTAACGCGTACCATAACCCTAACCCCTACCCTAACCCTAACACGTACCCTAATCCTAACCCGTACCCTAAACCGAGCCCTAACCCTAACACTAACCCGAACCCTAACCCTAACCCATACCCTACGCCGTACCCGAAGCCCTCCCTGAACCCGTACGCTAAGCCGTACCCTAAGCCTAACCCTAAGCCTAACCCTAACCCTAGGCTACCCTTGACTGCTTCTGCCTCCAATAGATTTCCTAAGCACTAGTGTTTTAAAGAACAGCTTAAAAAGAGAATCCTAATGTGATTTCTTTATAATGGGTGTGTTCCTTATCTTATCCTAGTGTCTAAACTCTTCTCCATGGCTGGACCCCCAAATAATATTCCTTTACGTGCTAAGGGGTAACTAGAGAGTGGGATAGGTTTAATAACTACCCTAACTCTAACGCGTACCCTAACGCTAACCCCTACCCTAACCCTAACACGTACCCTAATCCTAACCCGTACCCTAAACCGAGCCCTAACCCTAACACAAACCCTAACCCTAACCCTAACCCATACCCTACGCCGTACCCGAAGCCCTCCCCGAACCCGTACCCTAAGCCATACCCTAAGCCTAACCCTAACCCTAGGCTACCCTTGACTGCTTCTGCCTCCAATAGATTTCCTAAGCACTAGTGTTTTAAGGAACAGCTTAAAAAGAGAATCCTAATGTGATTTCTTTATAATGTGTGTGTTCCTTATATTATCTTAGTGTCTAAACACTTCTCCATGGCTGCACCCCCAAATAATATTCCTTTACGTGCAAAGGAGTATCTAGAGAGTGGGATAGGTTTAATAACTACCCTAACCCTAACGCGTACCCTAACCCTAACCCCTACCCTAACCCTAACACGTACCCTAATCCTAACCCGTACCCTAAACCGAGCCCTAACCCTAACACTAACCCTAACCCTAACCCTAACCCATACCCTACGCCGTACCCGAAGCCCTCCACGAACCCGTACCCTAAGCCGTACCCTAAGCCTAACCCTAAGCCTAAACCTAACCCTAGGCTACCCTTGACTGCTTCTGCCTCCAATAGATTTCCTAAGCACTAGTGTTTTAAGGAACAGCTTAAAAAGAGAATCCTAATGTGATTTCTTTATAATGTGTGTGTTCCTTATCTTATCCTAGTGTCTAAACTCTTCTCCATGCCTGGACCCCCAAATAATATTCCTTTTCGTGCTAAGGGGTAACTAGAGAGTGGGATAGGTTTAATAACTACCCTAACCCTAACGCGTACCCTAACGCTAACCCCTACCCTAACACTAACACGTACCCTAATCCTAACCCGTACCCTAAACCGAGCCCTAACCCTAACACTAACCCTAACCCTAACCCTAACCCATACCCTACGCCGTACCCGAAGCCCTCCCCGAACCCGTACCCTAAGCCGTACCCTAAGCCTAACCCTAAGCCTAACCCTAACCCTAGGCTACCCTTGACTGCTTCTGACTCCAATAGATTTCCTAAGCACTAGTGTTTTAAGGAACAGCTTAAAAAGAGAATCCTAATGTGATTTCTTTATAATGTGTGTGTTCCTTATATTATCTTAGTGTCTAAACACTTCTCCATGGCTGCACCCCCAAATAATATTCCTTTACGTGCTAAGGAGTATCTAGAGAGTGGGATAGGTTTAATAACTACCCTAACCCTAACGCGTACCCTAACCCTAACCCCTACCCTAACCCTAACACGTACCCTAATCCTAACCCGTACCCTAAACCGAGCCCTAACCCTAACACTAACCCTAACCCTAACCCTAACCCATACCCTACGCCGTACCCGAAGCCCTCCACGAACCCGTACCCTAAGCCGTACCCTAAGCCTAACCCTAAGCCTAACCCTAACCCTAGGCTACCCTTGACTGCTTCTGCCTCCAATAGATTTCCTAAGCACTAGTGTTTTAAGGAACAGCTTAAAAAGAGAATCCTAATGTGATTTCTTTATAATGTGTGTGTTCCTTATCTTATCCTAGTGTCTAAACTCTTCTCCATGGCTGGACCCCCAAATAATATTCCTTTACGTGCTAAGGGGTAACTAGAGAGTGGGATAGGTTTAATAACTACCCTAACCCTAACGCGTACCCTAACGCTAACCCCTACCCTAACACTAACACGTACCCTAATCCTAACCCGTACCCTAAACCGAGCCCTAACCCTAACACTAACCCTAACCCTAACCCTAACCCATACCCTACGCCGTACCCGAAGCCCTCCCCGAACCCGTACCCTAAGCCGTACCCTAAGCCTAACCCTAAGCCTAACCCTAACCCTAGGCTACCCTTGACTGCTTCTGCCTCCAATAGATTTCCTAAGCACTAGTGTTTTAAGGAACAGCTTAAAAAGAGAATCCTAATGTGATTTCTTTATAATGTGTGTGTTCCTTATATTATCTTAGTGTCTAAACACTTCTCCATGGCTGGACCCCCAAATAATATTCCTTTACGTGCTAAGGAGTATCTAGAGAGTGGGATAGGTTTAATAACTACCCTAACCCTAACGCGTACCCTAACCCTATCCCCTACCCTAACCCTAACACGTACCCTAATCCTAACCCGTACCATAAACCGAGCCCTAACCCTAACACTAACCCTAACCCTAACCCTAACCCATACCCTACGCCGTACCCGAAGCCCTCCACGAACCCGTACCCTAAGCCGTACCCTAAGCCTAACCCTAAGCCTAACCCTAACCCTAGGCTACCCTTGACTGCTTCTGCCTCCAATAGATTTCCTAAGCACTAGTGTTTTAAGGAACAGCTTAAAAAGAGAATCCTAATGTGATTTCTTTAAAATGTGTGTGTTCCTTATCTTATCCTAGTGTCTAAACTCTTCTCCATGGCTGGACCCCCAAATAATATTCCTTTACGTGCTAAGGGGTAACTAGAGAGTGGGATAGGTTTAATAACTGCCCTAACCCTAACGCGTACCCTAACGCTAACCCCTACCCTAACACTAACACGTACCCTAATCCTAACCCGTACCCTAAACCGAGCCCTAACCCTAACACTAACCCTAACCCTAACCCTAACCCATACCCTACGCCGTACCCGAAGCCCTCCCCGAACCCATACCCTAAGCCGTACCCTAAGCCTAACCCTAAGCCTAACCCTAACCCTAGGCTACCCTTGACTGCTTCTGCCTCCAATAGATTTCCTAAGCACTAGTGTTTTAAGGAACAGCTTAAAAAGAGAATCCTAATGTGATTTCTTTATAATGTGTGTGTTCCTTATATTATCTTAGTGTCTAAACACTTCTCCATGGCTGCACCCCCAAATAATATTCCTTTACGTGCAAAGGAGTATCTAGAGAGTGGGATAGGTTTAATAACTACCCTAACCCTAACGCGTACCCTAACCCTAACCCCTACCCTAACCCTAACACGTACCCTAATCCTAACCCGTAAGCTAAACCGAGCCCTAACCCTAACACTAACCCTAACCCTAACCCTAACCCATACCCTACGCCGTACCCGAAGCCCTCCACGAACCCGTACCCTAAGCCGTACCCTAAGCCTAACCCTAAGCCTAACCCTAACCCTAGGCTACCCTTGACTGCTTCTGCCTCCAATAGATTTCCTAAGCACTAGTGTTTTAAGGAACAGCTTAAAAAGAGAATCCTAATGTGATTTCTTTATAATGTGTGTGTTCCTTATCTTATCCTAGTGTCTAAACTCTTCTCCATGGCTGGACCCCCAAGTAATATTCCTTTACGTGCTAAGGGGTAACTAGAGAGTGGGATAGGTTTAATAACTACCCTAACCCTAACGCGTACCCTAACGCTAACCCCTACCCTAACCCTAACACGTACCCTAATCCTAACCCGTACCCTAAACCGAGCCCTAACCCTAACACTAACCCTAACCCTAACCCTAACCCATACCCTACGCCGTACCCGAAGCCCTCCACGAACCCGTACCCTAAGCCGTACCCTAAGCCTAACCCTAAGCCTAACCCTAACCCTAGGCTACCCTTGACTGCTTCTGCCTCCAATAGATTTCCTAAGCACTAGTGTTTTAAGGAACAGCTTAAAAAGAGAATCCTAATGTGATTTCTTTATAATGTGTGTGTTCCTTATATTATCTTAGTGTCTAAACACTTCTCCATGGCTGGACCCCCAAATAATATTCCTTTACGTGCTAAGGAGTATCTAGAGAGTGGGATAGGTTTAATAACTACCCTAACCCTAACGCGTACCATAACCCTAACCCCTACCCTAACCCTAACACGTACCCTAATCCTAACCCGTACCCTAAACCGAGCCCTAACCCTAACACTAACCCTAACCCTAACCCTAACCCATAACCTACGCCGTACCCGAAGCCCTCCACGAACCCGTACCCTAAGCCGTACCCTAAGCCTAACCCTAAGCCTAACCCTAACCCTAGGCTACCCTTGACTGCTTCTGCCTCCAATAGATTTCCTAAGCACTAGTGTTTTAAGGAACAGCTTAAAAAGAGAATCCTAATGTGATTTCTTTATAATGTGTGTGTTCCTTATCTTATCCTAGTGTCTAAACTCTTCTCCATGGCTGGACCCCCAAATAATATTCCTTTTCGTGCTAAGGGGTAACTAGAGAGTGGGATAGGTTTAATAACTACCCTAACCCTAACGCGTACCCTAACGCTAACCCCTACCCTAACACTAACACGTACCCTAATCCTAACCCGTACCCTAAACCGAGCCCTAACCCTAACACTAACCCTAACCCTAACCCTAACCCATACCCTACGCCGTACCCGAAGCCCTCCCCGAACCCGTACCCTAAGCCGTACCCTAAACCTAACCCTAAGCCTAACCCTAACCCTAGGCTACCCTTGACTGCTTCTGCCTCCAATAGATTTCCTAAGCACTAGTGTTTTAAGGAACAGCTTAAAAAGAGAATCCTAATGTGATTTCTTTATAATGTGTGTGTTCCTTATATTATCTTAGTGTCTAAACACTTCTCCATGGCTGCACCCCCAAATAATATTACTTTACGTGCTAAGGAGTATCTAGAGAGTGGGATAGGTTTAATAACTACCCTAACCCTAACGCGTACCCTAACCCTAACCCCTACCCTAACCCTAACACGTACCCTAATCCTAACCGGTACCCTAAACCGAGCCCTAACCCTAACACTAACCCTAACCCTAACCCTAACCCATACCCTACGCCGTACCCGAAGCCCTCCACGAACCCGTACCCTAAGCCGTACCCTAAGCCTAACCCTAAGCCTAACCCTAACCCTAGGCTACCCTTGACTGCTTCTGCCTCCAATAGATTTCCTAAGCACTAGTGTTTTAAGGAACAGCTTAAAAAGAGAATCCTAATGTGATTTCTTTATAATGTGTGTGTTCCTTATCTTATCCTAGTGTCTAAACTCTTCTCCATGGCTGGACCCCCAAATAATATTCCTTTACGTGCTAAGGGGTAACTAGAGAGTGGGATAGGTTTAATAACTACCCTAACCCTAACGCGTACCCTAACGCTAACCCCTACCCTAACACTAACACGTACCCTAATCCTAACCCGTAACCTAAACCGAGCCCTAACCCTAACACTAACCCTAACCCTAACCCTAACCCATACCCTACGCCGTACCCGAAGCCCTCCCCGAACCCGTACCCTAAGCCGTACCCTAAGCCTAACCCTAAGCCTAACCCTAACCCTAGGCTACCCTTGACTGCTTCTGCCTCCAATAGATTTCCTAAGCACTAGTGTTTTAAGGAACAGCTTAAAAAGAGAATCCTAATGTGATTTCTTTATAATGTGTGTGTTCCTTATATTATCTTAGTGTCTAAACACTTCTCCATGGCTGCACCCCCAAATAATATTCCTTTACGTGCTAAGGAGTATCTAGAGAGTGGGATAGGTTTAATAACTACCCTAACCCTAACGCGTACCCTAACCCTAACCCCTACCCTAACCCTAACACGTACCCTAATCCTAACCCGTACCCTAAACCGAGCCCTAACCCTAACACTAACCCTAACCCTAACCCTAACCCATACCCTACGCCGTACCCGAAGCCCTCCACGAACCCGTACCCTAAGCCGTACCCTAAGCCTAACCCTAAGCCTAACCCTAACCCTAGGCTACCCTTGACTGCTTCTGCCTCCAATAGATTTCCTAAGCACTAGTGTTTTAAGGAACAGCTTAAAAAGAGAATCCTAATGTGATTTCTTTATAATGTGTGTGTTCCTTATCTTATCCTAGTGTCTAAACTCTTCTCCATGGCTGGACCCCCAAATAATATTCCTTTACGTGCTAAGGGGTAACTAGAGAGTGGGATAGGTTTAATAACTACCCTAACCCTAACGCGTACCCTAACGCTAACCCCTACCCTAACACTAACACGTACCCTAATCCTAACCCGTACCCTAAACCGAGCCCTAACCCTAACACTAACCCTAACCCTAACCCTAACCCATACCCTACGCCGTACCCGAAGCCCTCCCCGAACCCGTACCCTAAGCCGTACCCTAAGCCTAACCCTAAGCCTAACCCTAACCCTAGGCTACCCTTGACTGCTTCTGCCTCCAATAGATTTCCTAAGCACTAGTGTTTTAAGGAACAGCTTAAAAAGAGAATCCTAATGTGATTTCTTTATAATGTGTGTGTTCCTTATATTATCTTAGTGTCTAAACACTTCTCCATGGCTGCACCCCCAAATAATATTCCTTTACGTGCAAAGGAGTATCTAGAGAGTGGGATAGGTTTAATAACTACCCTAACCCTAACGCGTACCCTAACCCTAACCCCTACCCTAACCCTAACACGTACCCTAATCCTAACCCGTACCCTAAACCGAGCCCTAACCCTAACACTAACCCTAACCCTAACCCTAACCCATACCCTACGCCGTACCCGAAGCCCTCCACGAACCCGTACCCTAAGCCGTACCCTAAGCCTAACCCTAAGCCTAACCCTAACCCTAGGCTACCCTTGACTGCTTCTGCCTCCAATAGATTTCCTAAGCACTAGTGTTTTAAGGAACAGCTTAAAAAGAGAATCCTAATGTGATTTCTTTATAATGTGTGTGTTCCTTATCTTATCCTAGTGTCTAAACTCTTCTCCATGGCTGGACCCCCAAGTAATATTCCTTTACGTGCTAAGGGGTAACTAGAGAGTGGGATAGGTTTAATAACTACCCTAACCCTAACGCGTACCCTAACGCTAACCCCTACCCTAACCCTAACACGTACCCTAATCCTAACCCGTACCCTAAACCGAGCCCTAACCCTAACACTAACCCTAACCCTAACCCTAACCCATACCCTACGCCGTACCCGAAGCCCTCCCCGAACCCGTACCCTAAGCCGTACCCTAAGCCTAACCCTAAGCCTAACCCTAACCCTAGGCTACCCTTGACTGCTTCTGCCTCCAATAGATTTCCTAAGCACTAGTGTTTTAAGGAACAGCTTAAAAAGAGAATCCTAATGTGATTTCTTTATAATGTGTGTGTTCCTTATATTATCTTAGTGTCTAAACACTTCTCCATGGCTGGACCCCCAAATAATATTCCTTTACGTGCTAAGGAGTATCTAGAGAGTGGGATAGGTTTAATAACTACCCTAACCCTAACGCGTACCCTAACCCTAACCCCTACCCTAACCCTAACACGTACCCTAATCCTAACCCGTACCCTAAACCGAGCCCTAACCCTAACACTAACCCTAACCCTAACCCTAACCCATAACCTACGCCGTACCCGAAGCCCTCCACGAACCCGTACCCTAAGCCGTACCCTAAGCCTAACCCTAAGCCTAACCCTAACCCTGGGCTACCCTTGACTGCTTCTGCATCCAATAGATTTCCTAAGCACTAGTGTTTTAAGGAACAGCTTAAAAAGAGAATCCTAATGTGATTTCTTTATAATGTGTGTGTTCCTTATCTTATCCTAGTGTCTAAACTCTTCTCCATGGCTGGACCCCCAAATAATATTCCTTTACGTGCTAAGGGGTAACTAGAGAGTGGGATAGGTTTAATAACTACCCTAACCCTAACGCGTACCCTAACGCTAACCCCTACCCTAACACTAACACGTACCCTAATCCTAACCCGTACCCTAAACCGAGCCCTAACCCTAACACTAACCCTAACCCTAACCCTAACCCATACCCTACGCCGTACCCGAAGCCCTCCCCGAACCCATACCCTAAGCCGTACCCTAAGCCTAACCCTAAGCCTAACCCTAACCCTAGGCTACCCTTGACTGCTTCTGCCTCCAATAGATTTCCTAAGCACTAGTGTTTTAAGGAACAGCTTAAAAAGAGAATCCTAATGTGATTTCTTTATAATGTGTGTGTTCCTTATATTATCTTAGTGTCTAAACACTTCTCCATGGCTGCACCCCCAAATAATATTCCTTTACGTGCAAAGGAGTATCTAGAGAGTGGGATAGGTTTAATAACTACCCTAACCCTAACGCGTACCCTAACCCTAACCCCTACCCTAACCCTAACACGTACCCTAATCCTAACCCGTAAGCTAAACCGAGCCCTAACCCTAACACTAACCCTAACCCTAACCCTAACCCATACCCTACGCCGTACCCGAAGCCTTCCACGAACCCGTACCCTAAGCCGTACACTAAGCCTAACCCTAAGCCTAACCCTAACCCTAGGCTACCCTTGACTGCTTCTGCCTCCAATAGATTTCCTAAGCACTAGTGTTTTAAGGAACAGCTTAAAAAGAGAATCCTAATGTGATTTCTTTATAATGTGTGTGTTCCTTATCTTATCCTAGTGTCTAAACTCTTCTCCATGGCTGGACCCCCAAGTAATATTCCTTTACGTGCTAAGGGGTAACTAGAGAGTGGGATAGGTTTAATAACTACCCTAACCCTAACGCGTACCCTAACGCTAACCCCTACCCTAACCCTAACACGTACCCTAATCCTAACCCGTACCCTAAACCGAGCCCTAACCCTAACACTAACCCTAACCCTAACCCTAACCCATACCCTACGCCGTACCCGAAGCCCTCCACGAACCCGTACCATAAGCCGTACCCTAAGCCTAACCCTAAGCCTAACCCTAACCCTAGGCTACCCTTGACTGCTTCTGCCTCCAATAGATTTCCTAAGCACTAGTGTTTTAAGGAACAGCTTACAAAGAGAATCCTAATGTGATTTCTTTATAATGTGTGTGTTCCTTATATTATCTTAGTGTCTAAACACTTCTCCATGGCTGGACCCCCAAATAATATTCCTTTACGTGCTAAGGAGTATCTAGAGAGTGGGATAGGTTTAATAACTACCCTAACCCTAACGCGTACCCTAACCCTAACCCCTACCCTAACCCTAACACGTACCCTAATCCTAACCCGTACCCTAAACCGAGCCCTAACCCTAACATTAACCCTAACCCTAACCCTAACCCATAACCTACGCCGTACCCGAAGCCCTCCACGAACCCGTACCCTAAGCCGTACCCTAAGCCTAACCCTAAGCCTAACCCTAACCCTAGGCTACCCTTGACTGCTTCTGCCTCCAATAGATTTCCTAAGCACTAGTGTTTTAAGGAACAGCTTAAAAAGAGAATCCTAATGTGATTTCTTTATAATGTGTGTGTTCCTTATCTTATCCTAGTGTCTAAACTCTTCTCCATGGCTGGACCCCCAAATAATATTCCTTTTCGTGCTAAGGGGTAACTAGAGAGTGGGATAGGTTTAATAACTACCCTAACCCTAACGCGTACCCTAACGCTAACCCCTACCCTAACACTAACACGTACCCTAATCCTAACCCGTACCCTAAACCGAGCCCTAACCCTAACACTAACCCTAACCCTAACCCTAACCCATACCCTACGCCGTACCCGAAGCCCTCCCCGAACCCGTACCCTAAGCCGTACCCTAAGCCTAACCCTAAGCCTAACCCTAACCCTAGGCTACCCTTGACTGCTTCTGCCTCCAATAGATTTCCTAAGCACTAGTGTTTTAAGGAACAGCTTAAAAAGAGAATCCTAATGTGATTTCTTTATAATGTGTGTGTTCCTTATATTATCTTAGTGTCTAAACACTTCTCCATGGCTGCACCCCCAAATAATATTCCTTTACGTGCTAAGGAGTATCTAGAGAGTGGGATAGGTTTAATAACTACCCTAACCCTAACGCGTACCCTAACCCTAACCCCTACCCTAACCCTAACACGTACCCTAATCCTAACCCGTACCCTAAACCGAGCCCTAACCCTAACACTAACCCTAACCCTAACCCTAACCCATACCCTACGCCGTACCCGAAGCCCTCCACGAACCCGTACCCTAAGCCGTACCCTAAGCCTAACCCTAAGCCTAACCCTAACCCTAGGCTACCCTTGACTGCTTCTGCCTCCAATAGATTTCCTAAGCACTAGTGTTTTAAGGAACAGCTTAAAAAGAGAATCCTAATGTGATTTCTTTATAATGTGTGTGTTCCTTATCTTATCCTAGTGTCTAAACTCTTCTCCATGGCTGGACCCCCAAGTAATATTCCTTTACGTGCTAAGGGGTAACTAGAGAGTGGGATAGGTTTAATAACTACCCTAACCCTAACGCGTACCCTAACCCTAACCCCTACCCTAACCCTAACACGTACCCTAATCCTAACCCGTACCCTAAACCGAGCCCTAACCCTAACACTAACCCTAACCCTAACCCTAACCCATACCCTATGCCGTACCCGAAGCCCTCCCCGAACCCGTACCCTAAGCCGTACCCTAAGCCTAACCCTAAGCCTAACCCTAACCCTAGGCTACCCTTGACTGCTTCTGCCTCCAATAGATTTCCTAAGCACTAGTGTTTTAAGGAACAGCTTAAAAAGAGAATCCTAATGTGATTTCTTTATAATGTGTGTGTTCCTTATATTATCTTAGTGTCTAAACACTTCTCCATGGCTGGACCCCCAAATAATATTCCTTTACGTGCTAAGGAGTATCTAGAGAGTGGGATAGGTTTAATAACTACCCTAACCCTAACGCGTACCCTAACCCTAACCCCTACCCTAACCCTAACACGTACCCTAATCCTAACCCGTACCCTAAACCGAGCCCTAACCCTAACACTAACCCTAACCCTAACCCTAACCCATACCCTACGCCGTACCCGAAGCCCTCCACGAACCCGTACCCTAAGCCGTACCCTAAGCCTAACCCTAAGCCTAACCCTAACCCTGGGCTACCCTTGACTGCTTCTGCATCTAATAGATTTCCTAAGCACTAGTGTTTTAAGGAACAGCTTAAAAAGAGAATCCTAATGTGATTTCTTTATAATGTGTGTGTTCCTTATCTTATCCTAGTGTCTAAACTCTTCTCCATGGCTGGACCCCCAAATAATATTCCTTTACGTGCTAAGGGGTAACTAGAGAGTGGGATAGGTTTAATAACTACCCTAACCCTAACGCGTACCCTAACGCTAACCCCTACCCTAACACTAACACGTACCCTAATCCTAACCCGTACCCTAAACCGAGCCCTAACCCTAACACTAACCCTAACCCTAACCCTAACCCATACCCTACGCCGTACCCGAAGCCCTCCCCGAACCCATACCCTAAGCCGTACCCTAAGCCTAACCCTAAGCCTAACCCTAACCCTAGGCTACCCTTGACTGCTTCTGCCTCCAATAGATTTCCTAAGCACTAGTGTTTTAAGGAACAGCTTAAAAAGAGAATCCTAATGTGATTTCTTTATAATGTGTGTGTTCCTTATATTATCTTAGTGTCTAAACACTTCTCCATGGCTGCACCCCCAAATAATATTCCTTTACGTGCAAAGGAGTATCTAGAGAGTGGGATAGGTTTAATAACTACCCTAACCCTAACGCGTACCCTAACCCTAACCCCTACCCTAACCCTAACACGTACCCTAATCCTAACCCGTAAGCTAAACCGAGCCCTAACCCTAACACTAACCCTAACCCTAACCCTAACCCATACCCTACGCCGTACCCGAAGCCCTCCACGAACCCGTACCCTAAGCCGTACCCTAAGCCTAACCCTAAGCCTAACCCTAACCCTAGGCTACCCTTGACTGCTTCTGCCTCCAATAGATTTCCTAAGCACTAGTGTTTTAAGGAACAGCTTAAAAAGAGAATCCTAATGTGATTTCTTTATAATGTGTGTGTTCCTTATCTTATCCTAGTGTCTAAACTCTTCTCCATGGCTGGACCCCCAAGTAATATTCCTTTACGTGCTAAGGGGTAACTAGAGAGTGGGATAGGTTTAATAACTACCCTAACCCTAACGCGTACCCTAACGCTAACCCCTACCCTAACCCTAACACGTACCCTAATCCTAACCCGTACCCTAAACCGAGCCCTAACCCTAACACTAACCCTAACCCTAACCCTAACCCATACCCTACGCCGTACCCGAAGCCCTCCACGAACCCGTACCCTAAGCCGTACCCTAAGCCTAACCCTAAGCCTAACCCTAACCCTAGGCTACCCTTGACTGCTTCTGCCTCCAATAGATTTCCTAAGCACTAGTGTTTTAAGGAACAGCTTAAAAAGAGAATCCTAATGTGATTTCTTTATAATGTGTGTGTTCCTTATATTATCTTAGTGTCTAAACACTTCTCCATGGCTGGACCCCCAAATAATATTCCTTTACGTGCTAAGGAGTATCTAGAGAGTGGGATAGGTTTAATAACTACCCTAACCCTAACGCGTACCCTAACCCTAACCCCTACCCTAACCCTAACACGTACCCTAATCCTAACCCGTACCCTAAACCGAGCCCTAACCCTAACACTAACCCTAACCCTAACCCTAACCCATAACCTACGCCGTACCCGAAGCCCTCCACGAACCCGTACCCTAAGCCGTACCCTAAGCCTAACCCTAAGCCTAACCCTAACCCTAGGCTACCCTTGACTGCTTCTGCCTCCAATAGATTTCCTAAGCACTAGTGTTTTAAGGAACAGCTTAAAAAGAGAATCCTAATGTGATTTCTTTATAATGTGTGTGTTCCTTATCTTATCCTAGTGTCTAAACTCTTCTCCATGGCTGGACCCCCAAATAATATTCCTTTTCGTGCTAAGGGGTAACTAGAGAGTGGGATAGGTTTAATAACTACCCTAACCCTAACGCGTACCCTAACGCTAACCCCTACCCTAACACTAACACGTACCCTAATCCTAACCCGTACCCTAAACCGAGCCCTAACCCTAACACTAACCCTAACCCTAACCCTAACCCATACCCTACGCCGTACCCGAAGCCCTCCCCGAACCCGTACCCTAAGCCGTACCCTAAGCCTAACCCTAAGCCTAACCCTAACCCTAGGCTACCCTTGACTGCTTCTGCCTCCAATAGATTTCCTAAGCACTAGTGTTTTAAGGAACAGCTTAAAAAGAGAATCCTAATGTGATTTCTTTATAATGTGTGTGTTCCTTATATTATCTTAGTGTCTAAACACTTCTCCATGGCTGCACCCCCAAATAATATTACTTTACGTGCTAAGGAGTATCTAGAGAGTGGGATAGGTTTAATAACTACCCTAACCCTAACGCGTACCCTAACCCTAACCCCTACCCTAACCCTAACACGTACCCTAATCCTAACCGGTACCCTAAACCGAGCCCTAACCCTAACACTAACCCTAACCCTAACCCTAACCCATACCCTACGCCGTACCCGAAGCCCTCCACGAACCCGTACCCTAAGCCGTACCCTAAGCCTAACCCTAAGCCTAACCCTAACCCTGGGCTACCCTTGACTGCTTCTGCCTCCAATAGATTTCCTAAGCACTAGTGTTTTAAGGAACAGCTTAAAAAGAGAATCCTAATGTGATTTCTTTATAATGTGTGTGTTCCTTATCTTATCCTAGTGTCTAAACTCTTCTCCATGGCTGGACCCCCAAATAATATTCCTTTACGTGCTAAGGGGTAACTAGAGAGTGGGATAGGTTTAATAACTACCCTAACCCTAACGCGTACCCTAACGCTAACCCCTACCCTAACACTAACACGTACCCTAATCCTAACCCGTACCCTAAACCGAGCCCTAACCCTAACACTAACCCTAACCCTAACCCTAACCCATACCCTACGCCGTACCCGAAGCCCTCCCCGAACCCGTACCCTAAGCCGTACCCTAAGCCTAACCCTAAGCCTAACCCTAACCCTAGGCTACCCTTGACTGCTTCTGCCTCCAATAGATTTCCTAAGCACTAGTGTTTTAAGGAACAGCTTAAAAAGAGAATCCTAATGTGATTTCTTTATAATGTGTGTGTTCCTTATATTATCTTAGTGTCTAAACACTTCTCCATGGCTGGACCCCCAAATAATATTCCTTTACGTGCAAAGGAGTATCTAGAGAGTGGGATAGGTTTAATAACTACCCTAACCCTAACGCGTACCCTAACCCTAACCCCTACCCTAACCCTAACACGTACCCTAATCCTAACCCGTACCCTAAACCGAGCCCTATCCCTAACACTAACCCTAACCCTAACCCTAACCCATACCCTACGCCGTACCCGAAGCCCTCCACGAACCCGTACCCTAAGCCGTACCCTAAGCCTAACCCTAAGCCTAACCCTAACCCTAGGCTACCCTTGACTGCTTCTGCCTCCAATAGATTTCCTAAGCACTAGTGTTTTAAGGAACAGCTTAAAAAGAGAATCCTAATGTGATTTCTTTATAATGTGTGTGTTCCTTATCTTATCCTAGTGTCTAAACTCTTCTCCATGGCTGGACCCCCAAGTAATATTCCTTTACGTGCTAAGGGGTAACTAGAGAGTGGGATAGGTTTAATAACTACCCTAACCCTAACGCGTACCCTAACGCTAACCCCTACCCTAACCCTAACACGTACCCTAATCCTAACCCGTACCCTAAACCGAGCCCTAACCCTAACACTAACCCTAACCCTAACCCTAACCCATACCCTATGCCGTACCCGAAGCCCTCCCCGAACCCGTACCCTAAGCCGTACCCTAAGCCTAACCCTAACCCTAGGCTACCCTTGACTGCTTCTGCCTCCAATAGATTTCCTAAGCACTAGTGTTTTAAGGAACAGCTTAAAAAGAGAATCCTAATGTGATTTCTTTATAATGTGTGTGTTCCTTATCTTATCCTAGTGTCTAAACTCTTCTCCATGGCTGGACCCCCAAATAATATTCCTTTACGTGCTAAGGGGTAACTAGAGAGTGGGATAGGTTTAATAACTACCCTAACCCTAACGCGTACCCTAACGCTAACCCCTACCCTAACACTAACACGTACCCTAATCCTAACCCGTACCTTAAACCGAGCCCTAACCCTAACACTAACCCTAACCCTAACCCTAACCCATACCCTACGCCGTACCCGAAACCCTCCCCGAACCCGTACCCTAAGCCGTACCCTAAGCCTAACCCTAAGCCTAACCCTAACCCTAGGCTACCCTTGACTGCTTCTGCCTCCAATAGATTTCCTAAGCACTAGTGTTTTAAGGAACAGCTTAAAAAGAGAATCCTAATGTGATTTCTTTATAATGTGTGTGTTCCTTATATTATCTTAGTGTCTAAACACTTCTCCATGGCTGCACCCCCAAATAATATTCCTTTACGTGCTAAGGAGTATCTAGAGAGTGGGATAGGTTTAATAACTACCCTAACCCTAACGCGTACCCTAACCCTAACCCCTACCCTATCCCTAACACGTACCCTAATCCTAACCCGTACCCTAAACCGAGCCCTAACCCTAACACTAACCCTAACCCTAACCCTAACCCATACCCTACGCCGTACCCGAAGCCCTCCACGAACCCGTACCCTAAGCCGTACCCTAAGCCTAACCCTAAGCCTAACCCTAACCCTATGCTACCCTTGACTGCTTCTGCCTCCAATAGATTTCCTAAGCACTAGTGTTTTAAGGAACAGCTTAAAAAGAGAATCCTAATGTGATTTCTTTATAATGTGTGTGTTCCTTATCTTATCCTAGTGTCTAAACTCTTCTCCATGGCTGGACCCCCAAATAATATTCCTTTACGTGCTAAGGGGTAACTAAAGAGTGGGGTAGGTTTAATAACTACCCTAACCCTAACGCGTACCCTAACGCTAACCCCTACCCTAACCCTAACACGTACCCTAATCCTAACCCGTACCCTAAACCGAGCCCTAACCCTAACACTAACCCTAACCCTAACCCATAACCTACGCCGTACCCGAAGCCCTCCCCGAACCCGTACCCTAAGCCGTACCCTAAGCCTAACCCTAAGCCTATCCCTAACCCTAGGCTACCCTTGACTGCTTCTGCCTCCAATAGATTTCCTAAGCACTAGTGTTTTAAGGAACAGCTTAAAAAGAGAATCCTAATGTGATTTCTTTATAATGTGTGTGTTCCTTATCTTATCCTAGTGTCTAAACTCTTCTCCATGGCTGGACCCCCAAATAATATTCCTTTACGTGCTAAGGGGTAACTAGAGAGTGGGATAGGTTTAATAACTACCCTAACCCTAACGCGTACCCTAACGCTAACCCCTACCCTAACACTAACACGTACCCTAATCCTAACCCGTACCCTAAACCGAGCCCTAACCCTAACACTAACCCTAACCCTAACCCTAACCCATACCCTACGCCGTACCCGAAGCCCTCCCCGAACCCGTACCCTAAGCCGTACCCTAAGCCTAACCCTAAGCCTAACCCTAACCCTAGGCTACCCTTGACTGCTTCTGCCTCCAATAGATTTCCTAAGCACTAGTGTTTTAAGGAACAGCTTAAAAAGAGAATCCTAATGTGATTTCTTTATAATGTGTGTGTTCCTTATATTATCTTAGTGTCTAAACACTTCTCCATGGCTGGACCCCCAAATAATATTCCTTTACGTGCAAAGGAGTATCTAGAGAGTGGGATAGGTTTAATAACTACCCTAACCCTAACGCGTACCCTAACCCTAACCCCTACCCTAACCCTAACACGTACCCTAATCCTAACCCGTACCCTAAACCGAGCCCTATCCCTAACACTAACCCTAACCCTAACCCTAACCCATACCCTACGCCGTACCCGAAGCCCTCCACGAACCCGTACCCTAAGCCGTACCCTAAGCCTAACCCTAAGCCTAACCCTAACCCTAGGCTACCCTTGACTGCTTCTGCCTCCAATAGATTTCCTAAGCACTAGTGTTTTAAGGAACAGCTTAAAAAGAGAATCCTAATGTGATTTCTTTATAATGTGTGTGTTCCTTATCTTATCCTAGTGTCTAAACTCTTCTCCATGGCTGGACCCCCAAGTAATATTCCTTTACGTGCTAAGGGGTAACTAGAGAGTGGGATAGGTTTAATAACTACCCTAACCCTAACGCGTACCCTAACGCTAACCCCTACCCTAACCCTAACACGTACCCTAATCCTAACCCGTACCCTAAACCGAGCCCTAACCCTAACACTAACCCTAACCCTAACCCTAACCCATACCCTATGCCGTACCCGAAGCCCTCCCCGAACCCGTACCCTAAGCCGTACCCTAAGCCTAACCCTAACCCTAGGCTACCCTTGACTGCTTCTGCCTCCAATAGATTTCCTAAGCACTAGTGTTTTAAGGAACAGCTTAAAAAGAGAATCCTAATGTGATTTCTTTATAATGTGTGTGTTCCTTATCTTATCCTAGTGTCTAAACTCTTCTCCATGGCTGGACCCCCAAATAATATTCCTTTACGTGCTAAGGGGTAACTAGAGAGTGGGATAGGTTTAATAACTACCCTAACCCTAACGCGTACCCTAACGCTAACCCCTACCCTAACACTAACACGTACCCTAATCCTAACCCGTACCTTAAACCGAGCCCTAACCCTAACACTAACCCTAACCCTAACCCTAACCCATACCCTACGCCGTACCCGAAACCCTCCCCGAACCCGTACCCTAAGCCGTACCCTAAGCCTAACCCTAAGCCTAACCCTAACCCTAGGCTACCCTTGACTGCTTCTGCCTCCAATAGATTTCCTAAGCACTAGTGTTTTAAGGAACAGCTTAAAAAGAGAATCCTAATGTGATTTCTTTATAATGTGTGTGTTCCTTATATTATCTTAGTGTCTAAACACTTCTCCATGGCTGCACCCCCAAATAATATTCCTTTACGTGCTAAGGAGTATCTAGAGAGTGGGATAGGTTTAATAACTACCCTAACCCTAACGCGTACCCTAACCCTAACCCCTACCCTATCCCTAACACGTACCCTAATCCTAACCCGTACCCTAAACCGAGCCCTAACCCTAACACTAACCCTAACCCTAACCCTAACCCATACCCTACGCCGTACCCGAAGCCCTCCACGAACCCGTACCCTAAGCCGTACCCTAAGCCTAACCCTAAGCCTAACCCTAACCCTATGCTACCCTTGACTGCTTCTGCCTCCAATAGATTTCCTAAGCACTAGTGTTTTAAGGAACAGCTTAAAAAGAGAATCCTAATGTGATTTCTTTATAATGTGTGTGTTCCTTATCTTATCCTAGTGTCTAAACTCTTCTCCATGGCTGGACCCCCAAATAATATTCCTTTACGTGCTAAGGGGTAACTAAAGAGTGGGGTAGGTTTAATAACTACCCTAACCCTAACGCGTACCCTAACGCTAACCCCTACCCTAACCCTAACACGTACCCTAATCCTAACCCGTACCCTAAACCGAGCCCTAACCCTAACACTAACCCTAACCCTAACCCATAACCTACGCCGTACCCGAAGCCCTCCCCGAACCCGTACCCTAAGCCGTACCCTAAGCCTAACCCTAAGCCTATCCCTAACCCTAGGCTACCCTTGACTGCTTCTGCCTCCAATAGATTTCCTAAGCACTAGTGTTTTAAGGAACAGCTTAAAAAGAGAATCCTAATGTGATTTCTTTATAATGTGTGTGTTCCTTATATTATCTTAGTGTCTAAACACTTCTCCATGGCTGCACCCCCAAATAATATTCCTTTACGTGCTAAGGAGTATCTAGAGAGTGGGATACGTTTAATAACTACCCTAACCCTAACGCGTACCCTAACCCTAACCCCTACCCTAACCCTAACACGTACCCTAATCCTAACCCGTACCCTAAACCGAGCCCTAACCCTAACACTAACCCTAACCCTAACCCTAACCCATACCCTACGCCGTACCCGAAGCCCTCCACGAACCCGTACCCTAAGCCGTACCCTAAGCCTAACCCTAAGCCTAACCCTAACCCCAGGCTACCCTTGACTGCTTCTGCCTCCAATAGATTTCCTAAGCACTAGTGTTTTAAGGAAGAGCTTAAAAAGAGAATCCTAATGTGATTTCTTTATAATGTGTGTGTTCCTTATCTTATCCTAGTGTCTAAACTCTTCTCCATGGCTGGAACCCCAAATAATATTCCTTTACGTGCTAAGGGGTAACTAGAGAGTGGGATAGGTTTAATAACTACCCTAACCCTAACGCGTACCCTAACGCTAACCCCTACCCTAACCCTAACACGTACCCTAATCCTAACCCGTACCCTAAACCGAGCCCTAACCCTAACACTAACCCTAACCCTAACCCTAACCCATACCCTACGCCGTAGCCGAAGCCCTCCCCGAACCCGTACCCTAAGCCGTACCCTAAGCCTAACCCTAAGCCTAACCCTAACCCTAGGCTACACTTGACTGCTTCTGCCTCCAATAGATTTCCTAAGCACTAGTGTTTTAAGGAACAGCTTAAAAAGAGAATCCTAATGTGATTTCTTTATAATGGGTGTGTTCCTTATCTAATCCTAGTGTCTAAACTCTTCTCCATGGCTGGACCCCCAAATAATATTCCTTTATGTGCTAAGGGGTATCTAGAGAGTGGGATAGGTTTAATCACTACCCTAACTCTAACGCGTACCATAACCCTAACCCCTACCCTAACCCTAACACGTACCCTAATCCTAACCCGTACCCTAAACGGAGCCCTAACCCTAACCCTAACCCTAACCCATACCCTACGCCGTACCCGAAGCCCTCCCCGAACCCGTACCCTAAGCCGTACCCTAAGCCTAACCCTAAGCCTAACCCTAACCCTAGGCTACCCTTGACTGCTTCTGCCTCCAATAGATTTCCTAAGCACTAGTGTTTTAAGGAACATCTTAAAAAGAGAATCCTAATGTGATTTCTTTATATTGTGTGTGTTCCTCATCTTATCCTAGTGTCTAAACTCTTCTCCATGGCTGGACCCCCAAATAATATTCCTTTACGTGCTAAGGGGTAACTAGAGAGTGGGATAGGTTTAATAACTACCCTAACCCTAACGCGTACCCTAACGCTAACCCCTACCCTAACACTAACACGTACCCTAATCCTAACCCGTACCCTAAACCGAGCCCTAACCCTAACACTAACCCTAACCCTAACCCTAACCCATACCCTACGCCGTACCCGAAGCCCTCCCCGAACCCGTACCCTAAGCCGTACCCTAAGCCTAACCCTAAGCCTAACCCTAACCCTAGGCTACCCTTGACTGCTTCTGCCTCCAATAGATTTCCTAAGCACTAGTGTTTTAAGGAACAGCTTAAAAAGAGAATCCTAATGTGATTTCTTTATAATGGGTGTGTTCCTTATCTTATCCTAGTGTCTAAACTCTTCTCCATGGCTGGACCCCCAAATAATATTCCTTTACGTGCTAAGGGGTAACTAGAGAATGGGATAGGTTTAATAACTACCCTAACCGTAAGGCGTAACCTAAAGCTAAACCCTACCCTAACCCTAACACGTACCCTAATCCTAACCCGTACCCTAAACCGAGCCCTAACCCTAACACTAACCCTAACCCTAAACCTAACCCATACCCTACGCCGTACCCGAAGCCCTCCCCGAACCCGTACCCTAAGCCGTACCCTAAGCCTAACCCTAACCCTAGGCTACACTTGACTGCTTCTGCCTCCAATAGATTTCCTAACCACTAGTGTTTTAAGGAACAGCTTAGAAAGTGAATCCTAATGTGATTTCTTTATAATGGGTGTGTTCCTTATCTAATCCTAGTGTCTAAACTCTTCTCCATGGCTGGACCCCCAAATAATATTCCTTTATGTGCTAAGGGGTATCTAGAGAGTGGGATAGGTTTAATCACTACCCTAACCCTAACGCGTACCATAACCCTAACCCCTACCCTAACCCTAACACGTACCCTAATCCTAACCCGTACCCTAAACCGAGCCCTAACCCTAACACTAACCCGAACCCTAACCCTAACCCATACCCTACGCCGTACCCGAAGCCCTCCCTGAACCCGTACGCTAAGCCGTACCCTAAGCCTAACCCTAAGCCTAACCCTAACCCTAGGCTACCCTTGACTGCTTCTGCCTCCAATAGATTTCCTAAGCACTAGTGTTTTAAAGAACAGCTTAAAAAGAGAATCCTAATGTGATTTCTTTATAATGGGTGTGTTCCTTATCTTATCCTAGTGTCTAAACTCTTCTCCATGGCTGGACCCCCAAATAATATTCCTTTACGTGCTAAGGGGTAACTAGAGAGTGGGATAGGTTTAATAACTACCCTAACCCTAACGCGTACCCTAACGCTAACCCCTACCCTAACCCTAACACGTACCCTAATCCTAACCCGTACCCTAAACCGAGCCCTAACCCTAACACTAACCCTAAACCTAACCCTAACCCGTACCCTACGCCGTACCCGAAGCCCTCCCCGAACCCGTACCCTAAGCCGTACCCTCAGCCTAAACCTAAGCCTAACCCTAACCCTAGGCTACCCTTGACTGCTTCTGCCTCCAATAGATTTCCTAAGCACTAGTGTTTTAAGGAACAGCTTAAAAAGAGAATCCTAATGTGATTTCTTTATAATGGGTGTGTTGTTATCTAATCCTAGTGTCTAAACTCTTCTCCATGGCTGGACCCCCAAATAATATTCCTTTATGTGCTAAGGGGTATCTAGAGAGTGGGATAGGTTTAATCACTACCCTAACCCTAACGAGTACCATAACCCTAACCCCTACCCTAACCCTAACACGTACCCTAATCCTAACCCGTACCCTAAACCGAGCCCAAACCCTAACACTAACCCTAACCCTAACCCTAACCCATACCCTACGCCGTACCCGAAGCCCTCCCCGAACCCGTACCCTAAGCCGTACCCTAAGCCTAACCCTAAGCCTAACCCTAACCCTAGGCTACCCTTGACTGCTTCTGCCTCCAATAGATTTCCTAAGCACTAGTGTTTTAAGGAACAGCTTAAAAAGAGAATCCTAATGTGATTTCTTTATAATGTGTGTGTTCCTTATATTATCTTAGTGTCTAAAGTCTTCTCCATGGCTGGACCCCCAAATAATATTCCTTTACGTGCTAAGGGGTATTTAGAGAGTGGGATAGGTTTAATAACTACCCTAACCCTAACGCGTACCCTAACCCTAACCCCTACCCTAACCCTAACACGTACCCTAATCCTAAACCGTACCCTAAACCGAGCCCTAACCCTAACACTAACCCTAACCCTAACCCATACCCTACGCCGTACCCGAAACCTTCCCCGAACCCGTACCCTAAGCCGTACCCTAAGCCTAACCCTAAGCCTAACCCTAACCCTAGGCTACCCTTGACTGCTTCTGCCTCCAATATATTTCCTAAGCACTAGTGTTTTAAGGAACAGCTTAAAAAGAGAATCCTAATGTGATTTCTTTATAATGGGTGTGTTCCTTATCTTATCCTAGTGTCTAAACTCTTCTCCATGGCTGGACCCCCAAATAATATTCCTTTACGTGCTAAGGGGTATCTAGAGAGTGGGATAGGTTTAATAACTACCCTAACCCTAACGCGTACCCTAACGCTAACCCCTACCCTAACCCTAACACGTACCCTAATCCTAACCCGTACTCTAAACAGAGCCCTAACCCTAACATTAACCCTAACCCTAACCCTAACCCTAACCCTAACCCTAACCCACACCCTACGCCGTACCCGAATCCCTCCCCGAAACCGTACCCTACGCCGTACCCTAAGCCTAACCCTAAGCCTAACCCTAACCCTAGGCTACCCTTGACTGCTTCTGCCTCCAATAGATTTCCTGAGCACTAGTGTTTTAAGGAACAGCTTAAAAAGAGAATCCTAATGTGATTTCTTTATAATGTGTGTGTTCCTTATATTATCTTAGTGTCTAAAGTCTTCTCCATGGCTGGACCCCCAAATAATATTCCTTTACGTGCTAAGGGGTATTTAGAGAGTGGGATAGGTTTAATAACTACCCTAACCCTAACGCGTACCATAACCCTAACCCCTACCCTAACCCTAACACGAACCCTAATCCTAACCCGTACCCTAAACCGAGCCCTAACCCTAACACTAACCCTAACCCTAACCCTAACCCATACCCTACGCCGTACCCGAAGCCCTCCCCGAACCCGTACCCTAAGCCGTACCCTAAGCCTAACCCTAAGCCTAACCCTAACCCTAGGCTACCCTTGACTGCTTCTGCCTCCAATAGATTTCCTGAGCACTAGTGTTTTAAGGAACAGCTTAAAAAGAGAATCCTAATGTGATTTCTTTATAATGTGTGTGTTCCTTATATTATCTTAGTGTCTAAAGTCTTCTCCATGGCTGGACCCCCAAATAATATTCCTTTACGTGCTAAGGGGTATTTAGAGAGTGGGATAGGTTTAATAACTACCCTAACCCTAACGCGTACCCTAACCCTAACCCCTACCCTAACCCTAACACGTACCCTAATCCTAACCCGTACCGTAAACCGAGCCCTAACCCTAACACTAACCCTAACCCTAACCCATACCCTACGCCGTACCCGAAACCCTCCCCGAACCCGTACCCTAAGCCGTACCCTAAGCCTAACCCTAAGCCTAACCCTAACCCTAGGCTACCCTTGACTGCTTCTGCCTCCAATATATTTCCTAAGCACTAGTGTTTTACGGAACAGCTTAAAAAGAGAATCCTAATGTGATTTCTTTATATTGTGTGTGTTCCTCATCTTATCCTAGTGTCTAAACTCTTCTCCATGGCTGGACCCCCAAATAATATTCCTTTACGTGCTAAGGGGTAACTAGAGAGTGGGATAGGTTTAATAACTACCCTAACCCTAACGCGTACCCTAACGCTAACCCCTAACCTAACACTAACACGTACCCTAATCCTAACCCGTACCCTAAACCGAGCCCTAACCCTAACACTAACCCTAACCCTAACCCTAACCCATACCCTACGCCGTACCCGAAGCCCTCCCCGAACCCGTACCCTAAGCCGTACCCTAAGCCTAACCCTAAGCCTAACCCTAACCCTAGGCTACCCTTGACTGCTTCTGCCTCCAATAGATTTCCTAAGCACTAGTGTTTTAAGGAAAAGCTTAAAAAGAGAATCCTAATGTGATTTCTTTATAATGTGTGTGTTCCTTTTATTATCTTAGTGTCTAAACTCTTCTCCATGGCTGGACCCCCAAATAATATTCCTTTACGTGCTAAGGGGTATCTAGAGAGTGGGATAGGTTTAATAACTACCCTAACCCTAACGCGTAACCTTACCCTAACCCCTACCCTAACCCTAACACGTACCCTAATCCTAACCCGTACCCTAAACCGAGCCCTAACCCTAACACTAACCCTAACCCTAACCCATACCCTACGCCGTACCCGAAACCCTCCCCGAACCCGTACCCTAAGCCGTACCCTAAGCCTAACCCTAAGCCTAACACTAACCCTAGGCTACCCTTGACTGCTTCTGCCTCCAATAGATTTCCTAAGCACTAGTGTTTTAAGGAACAGCTTAAAAAGAGAATCCTAATGTGATTTCTTTATAATGGGTGTGTTCCTTATCTTATCCTAGTGTCTAAACTCTTCTCCATGGCTGGACCCCCAAATAATATTCCTTTACGTGCTAAGGGGTAACTAGAGAGTGGGATAGGTTTAATAACTACCCTAACCGTAACGCGTACCCTAACGCTAACCCCTACCCTAACCCTAACACGTACCCTAATCCTAACCCGTACCCTAAACAGAGCCCTAACCCTAACATTAACCCTAACCCTAACCCTAACCCTAACCCTAACCCTAACCCACACCCTACGCCGTACCCGAAGCCCTCCCCGAAACCGTACCCTAAGCCGTACCCTAAGCCTAACCCTAAGACTAACCCTAACCCTAGGCTACCCTTGACTGCTTCTGCCTCCAATAGATTTCCTAAGCACTAGTGTTTTAAGGAACAGCTTAAAAAGAGAATCCTAATGTGATTTCTTTATAATGGGTGTGTTCCTTATCTTATCCTAGTGTCTAAACTCTTCTCCTTGGCTGTACCCCCAAATAATATTCCTTTACGTGCTAAGGGGTAACTAGAGAGTGGGATAGGTTTAATAACTACCCTAACCCTAACGCGTACCCTAACGCTAACCCCTACCCTAACCCTAACACGTACCCTAATCCTAACCCGTACCCTAAACCGAGCCCTAACCCTAACACTAACCCTAACCCTAACCCTAACCCATACCCTACGCCGTACCCGAAGCCCTCCCCGAACCCGTACCCTAAGCCGTACCCTAAGCCTAACCCTAAGCCTAACCCTAACCCTAGGCTACCCTTGACTGCTTCTGCCTCCAATAGATTTCCTAAGCAATAGTGTTTTAAGGAACAGCTTAAAAAGAGAATCCTAATGTGATTTCTTTATAATGTGTGTGTTCCTTATATTATCTTAGTGTCTAAACTCTTCTCCATGGCTGGACCCACAAATAATATTCCTTTACGTGCTAAGGGGTATCTAGAGAGTGGGATAGGTTTAATAACTACCCTAACCGTAAGGCGTAACCTAAAGCTAAACCCTACCCTAACCCTAACACGTACCCTAATCCTAACCCGTACCCTAAACCGAGCCCTAACCCTAACACTAACCCTAACCCTAACCCTCACCCATACCCTACGCCGTACCCGAAGCCCTCCCCGAACCCGTACCCTAAGCCGTACCCTAAGCCTAACCCTAAGCCTAACTCTAACCCTAGGCTACCCTTGACTGCTTCTGCCTCCAATAGATTTCCTAAGCACTAGTGTTTTAAGGAACAGCTTAAAAAGAGAATCCTAAAGTGATTTCTTTATAATGGGTGTGTTCCTTATCTTATCCTAGTGTCTAAACTCTTCTCCATGGCTGGACCCCCAAATAATATTCCTTTACGTGCTAAGGGGTATCTAGAGAGTGGGATAGGTTTAATAACTACCCTAACCCTAACGCGTACCCTAACCCTAACCCCTACCCTAACCCTAACAGGTACCCTAATCCTAACCCGTACAATAAACCGAGCCCTAACCCTAACACTAACCCTAACCCTAACCCTAACCCATACCCTACGCCGTACCCGAATCCCTCCCCGAACCCGTACCCTAAGCCGTACCCTAAGCCTAACCCTAAGCCAAACCCTAACCCTAGGCTACCCTTGACTGCTTCTGCCTCCAATAGATTTCCTAAGCACTAGTGTTTTAAGGAACAGCTTAAAAAGAGAATCCTAATGTGATTTCTTTATAATTGGTGTGTTCCTTATCTTATCCTAGTGTCTAAACTCTTCTCCATGGCTGGACCCCCAAATAATATTCCTTTACGTGCTAAGGGGTATCTAGAGAGTGGGATAGGTTTAATAACTACCCTAACCGTAAGGCGTAACCTAAAGCTAAACCCTACCCTAACCCTAACACGTACCCTAATCCTAACCCGTACCCTAAACCGAGCCCTAACCCTAACACTAACCCTAACCCTAAACCTAACCCATACCCTACGCCGTACCCGAAGCCCTCCCCGAACCCGTACCCTAAGCCGTACCCTAAGCCTAACCCTAACCCTAGGCTACACTTGACTGCTTCTGCCTCCAATAGATTTCCTAACCACTAGTGTTTTAAGGAACAGCTTAGAAAGTGAATCCTAATGTGATTTCTTTATAATGGGTGTGTTCCTTATCTAATCCTAGTGTCTAAACTCTTCTCCATGGCTGGACCCCCAAATAATATTCCTTTATGTGCTAAGGGGTATCTAGAGAGTGGGATAGGTTTAATCACTACCCTAACCCTAACGCGTACCATAACCCTAACCCCTACCCTAACCCTAACACGTACCCTAATCCTAACCCGTACCCTAAACCGAGCCCTAACCCTAACACTAACCCGAACCCTAACCCTAACCCATACCCTACGCCGTACCCGAAGCCCTCCCTGAACCCGTACGCTAAGCCGTACCCTAAGCCTAACCCTAAGCCTAACCCTAACCCTAGGCTACCCTTGACTGCTTCTGCCTCCAATAGATTTCCTAAGCACTAGTGTTTTAAAGAACAGCTTAAAAAGAGAATCCTAATGTGATTTCTTTATAATGGGTGTGTTCCTTATCTTATCCTAGTGTCTAAACTCTTCTCCATGGCTGGACCCCCAAATAATATTCCTTTACGTGCTAAGGGGTAACTAGAGAGTGGGATAGGTTTAATAACTACCCTAACCCTAACGCGTACCCTAACGCTAACCCCTACCCTAACCCTAACACGTACCCTAATCCTAACCCGTACCCTAAACCGAGCCCTAACCCTAACACTAACCCTAACCCTAACCCTAACCCATACCCTACGCCGTACCCGAAGCCCTCCCCGAACCCGTACCCTAAGCCGTACCCTAAGCCTAACCCTAAGCCTAACTCTAACCCTAGGCTACCCTTGACTGCTTCTGACTCCAATAGATTTCCTAAGCACTAGTGTTTTAAGGAACAGCTTAAAAAGAGAATCCTAATGTGATTTCTTTATAATGTGTGTGTTCCTTATATTATCTTAGTGTCTAAACTCTTCTCCATGGCTGGACCCCCAAATAATATTCCTTTACGTGCTAAGGGGTATCTAGAGAGTGGGATAGGTTTAATAACTACCCTAACCCTAACGCGTACCCTAACCCTAACCCCTAACCTAACCCTAACACGTACCCTAATCCTAACCTGTACCCTAAACCGAGCCCTAACCCTAACACTAACCCTAACCCTAACCCTCACCCATACCCTACGCCGTACCCGAAGCCCTCCCCGAACCCGTACCCTAAGCCGTACCCTAAGCCTAACCCTAAGCCTAACTCTAACCCTAGGCTACCCTTGACTGCTTCTGCCTCCAATAGATTTCCTAAGCACTAGTGTTTTAAGGAACAGCTTAAAAAGAGAATCCTAAAGTGATTTCTTTATAATGGGTGTGTTCCTTATCTTATCCTAGTGTCTAAACTCTTCTCCATGGCTGGACCCCCAAATAATATTCCTTTACGTGCTAAGGGGTATCTAGAGAGTGGGATAGGTTTAATAACTACCCTAACCCTAACGCGTACCCTAACCCTAACCCCTACCCTAACCCTAACAGGTACCCTAATCCTAACCCGTACAATAAACCGAGCCCTAACCCTAACACTAACCCTAACCCTAACCCTAACCCATACCCTACGCCGTACCCGAATCCCTCCCCGAACCCGTACCCTAAGCCGTACCCTAAGCCTAACCCTAAGCCAAACCCTAACCCTAGGCTACCCTTGACTGCTTCTGCCTCCAATAGATTTCCTAAGCACTAGTGTTTTAAGGAACAGCTTAAAAAGAGAATCCTAATGTGATTTCTTTATAATTGGTGTGTTCCTTATCTTATCCTAGTGTCTAAACTCTTCTCCATGGCTGGACCCCCAAATAATATTCCTTTACGTGCTAAGGGGTATCTAGAGAGTGGGATAGGTTTAATAACTACCCTAACCGTAAGGCGTAACCTAAAGCTAAACC
This sequence comes from Balaenoptera physalus, assembly GCF_965194825.1. Classification (NCBI taxonomy): domain Eukaryota; kingdom Metazoa; phylum Chordata; class Mammalia; order Artiodactyla; family Balaenopteridae; genus Balaenoptera; species Balaenoptera physalus. Next base: position 283,536 of record NW_028126001.1, read on the forward strand.
CTACCCTAACCCTAACACGTACCCTAATCCTAACCCGTACCCTAAACCGAGCCCTAACCCTAACACTAACCCTAACCCTAAACCTAACCCATACCCTACGCCGTACCCGAAGCCCTCCCCGAACCCGTACCCTAAGCCGTACCCTAAGCCTAACCCTAACCCTAGGCTACACTTGACTGCTTCTGCCTCCAATAGATTTCCTAACCACTAGTGTTTTAAGGAACAGCTTAGAAAGTGAATCCTAATGTGATTTCTTTATAATGGGTGTGTTCCTTATCTAATCCTAGTGTCTAAACTCTTCTCCATGGCTGGACCCCCAAATAATATTCCTTTATGTGCTAAGGGGTATCTAGAGAGTGGGATAGGTTTAATCACTACCCTAACCCTAACGCGTACCATAACCCTAACCCCTACCCTAACCCTAACACGTACCCTAATCCTAACCCGTACCCTAAACCGAGCCCTAACCCTAACACTAACCCGAACCCTAACCCTAACCCATACCCTACGCCGTACCCGAAGCCCTCCCTGAACCCGTACGCTAAGCCGTACCCTAAGCCTAACCCTAAGCCTAACCCTAACCCTAGGCTACCCTTGACTGCTTCTGCCTCCAATAGATTTCCTAAGCACTAGTGTTTTAAAGAACAGCTTAAAAAGAGAATCCTAATGTGATTTCTTTATAATGGGTGTGTTCCTTATCTTATCCTAGTGTCTAAACTCTTCTCCATGGCTGGACCCCCAAATAATATTCCTTTACGTGCTAAGGGGTAACTAGAGAGTGGGATAGGTTTAATAACTACCCTAACCCTAACGCGTACCCTAACGCTAACCCCTACCCTAACCCTAACACGTACCCTAATCCTAACCCGTACCCTAAACCGAGCCCTAACCCTAACACTAACCCTAACCCTAACCCTAACCCATACCCTACGCCGTACCCGAAGCCCTCCCCGAACCCGTACCCTAAGCCGTACCCTAAGCCTAACCCTAAGCCTAACTCTAACCCTAGGCTACCCTTGACTGCTTCTGACTCCAATAGATTTCCTAAGCACTAGTGTTTTAAGGAACAGCTTAAAAAGAGAATCCTAATGTGATTTCTTTATAATGTGTGTGTTCCTTATATTATCTTAGTGTCTAAACTCTTCTCCATGGCTGGACCCCCAAATAATATTCCTTTACGTGCTAAGGGGTATCTAGAGAGTGGGATAGGTTTAATAACTACCCTAACCCTAACGCGTACCCTAACCCTAACCCCTAACCTAACCCTAACACGTACCCTAATCCTAACCTGTACCCTAAACCGAGCCCTAACCCTAACACTAACCCTAACCCTAACCCTAACCCATACCCTACGCCGTACCCGAAGTCCTCCCCGAACCCGTACCCTAAGCCGTACCCTAAGCCTAACCCTAAGCCTAACCCTAACCCTAGGCTACCCTTGACTGCTTCTGCCTCCAATAGATTTCCTAAGCACTAGTGTTTTAAGGAACAGCTTAAAAAGAGAATCCTAATGTGATTTCTTTATAATGGGTGTGTTCCTTATCTTATCCTAGTGTCTAAACTCTTCTCCATGGCTGGACTTCCAAATAATATTCCTTTACGTGCTAAGGGGTAACTAGAGAGTGGGATAGGTTTAATAACTACCCTAACCCTAACGCGTACCCTAACGCTAACCCCTACCCTAACCCTAACACGTACCTTAATCCTAACCCGTACCCTAAACCGAGCCCTAACCCTAACACTAACCCTAACCCTAACCCTAACCCATACACTACGCCGTACCCGAAGCCCTCCCCGAACCCGTACCCTAAGCCGTACCCTAAGCCTATCCCTAACCCTAGGCTACCCTTGACTGCTTCTGCCTCCAAGAGATTTCCTAAGCACTAGTGTTTTAAGGAACAGCTTAAAAAGTAAATCCTAATGTGATTTCTTTATAATGGGTGTGTTCCTTATCTAATCCTAGAGTCTAAACTCTTCTCCATGGCTGGACCCCCAAATAATATTCCTTTACGTGCTAAGGGGTAACTAGAGAGTGGGATAGGTTTAATAACTACCCTAACCCTAACGCGTACCCTAACGCTAACCCCTACCCTAACCCTAACACGTACCCTAATCCTAACCCGTACCCTAAACCGAGCCCTAACCCTAACACTAACCCTAACCCTAACCCTAACCCATACCCTACGCCGTACCCGAAGCCCTCCCCGAACCCGTACCCTAAGCCGTACCCTAAGCCTAACCCTAAGCCTAACCCTAACCCTAGGCTACCCTTGACTGCTTCTGCCTCCAATAGATTTCCTAAGCACTAGTGTTTTAAGGAAAAGCTTAAAAAGAGAATCCTAATGTGATTTCTTTATAATGTGTGTGTTCCTTTTATTATCTTAGTGTCTAAACTCTTCTCCATGGCTGGACCCCCAAATAATATTCCTTTACGTGCTAAGGGGTATCTAGAGAGTGGGATAGGTTTAATAACTACCCTAACCCTAACGCGTAACCTAACCCTAACCCCTACCCTAACCCTAACACGTACCCTAATCCTAACCCGTACCCTAAACCGAGCCCTAACCCTAACACTAACCCTAACCCTAACCCATACCCTACGCCGTACCCGAAACCCTCCCCGAACCCGTACCCTAAGCCGTACCCTAAGCCTAACCCTAAGCCTAACACTAACCCTAGGCTACCCTTGACTGCTTCTGCCTCCAATAGATTTCCTAAGCACTAGTGTTTTAAGGAACAGCTTAAAAAGAGAATCCTAATGTGATTTCTTTATAATGGGTGTGTTCCTTATCTTATCCTAGTGTCTAAACTCTTCTCCATGGCTGGACCCCCAAATAATATTCCTTTACGTGCTAAGGGGTAACTAGAGAGTGGGATAGGTTTAATAACTACCCTAACCGTAACGCGTACCCTAACGCTAACCCCTACCCTAACCCTAACACGTACCCTAATCCTAACCCGTACCCTAAACAGAGCCCTAACCCTAACATTAACCCTAACCCTAACCCTAACCCTAACCCTAACCCTAACCCACACCCTACGCCGTACCCGAAGCCCTCCCCGAAACCGTACCCTAAGCCGTACCCTAAGCCTAACCCTAAGCCTAACCCTAACCCTAGGCTACCCTTGACTGCTTCTGCCTCCAATAGATTTCCTAAGCACTAGTGTTTTAAGGAACAGCTTAAAAAGAGAATCCTAATGTGATTTCTTTATAATGGGTGTGTTCCTTATCTTATCCTAGTGTCTAAACTCTTCTCCTTGGCTGTACCCCCAAATAATATTCCTTTACGTGCTAAGGGGTAACTAGAGAGTGGGATAGGTTTAATAACTACCCTAACCCTAACGCGTACCCTAACGCTAACCCCTACCCTAACCCTAACACGTACCCTAATCCTAACCCGTACCCTAAACCGAGCCCTAACCCTAACACTAACCCTAACCCTAACCCTAACCCATACCCTACGCCGTACCCGAAGCCCTCCCCGAACCCGTACCCTAAGCCGTACCCTAAGCCTAACCCTAAGCCTAACCCTAACCCTAGGCTACCCTTGACTGCTTCTGCCTCCAATAGATTTCCTAAGCAATAGTGTTTTAAGGAACAGCTTAAAAAGAGAATCCTAATGTGATTTCTTTATAATGTGTGTGTTCCTTATATTATCTTAGTGTCTAAACTCTTCTCCATGGCTGGACCCACAAATAATATTCCTTTACGTGCTAAGGGGTATCTAGAGAGTGGGATAGGTTTAATAACTACCCTAACCGTAAGGCGTAACCTAAAGCTAAACCCTACCCTAACCCTAACACGTACCCTAATCCTAACCCGTACCCTAAACCGAGGCCTAACCCTAACACTAACCCTAACCCTAATCCTCACCCATACCCTACGCCGTACCCGAATCCCTCCCCGAACCCGTACCCTAAGCCGTACCCTAAGCCTAACCCTAAGCCTAACTCTAACCCTAGGCTCCCCTTGACTGCTTCTGCCTCCAATAGATTTCCTAAGCACTAGTGTTTTAAGGAACAGCTTAAAAAGAGAATCCTAAAGTGATTTCTTTATAATGGGTGTGTTCCTTATCTTATCCTAGTGTCTAAACTCTTCTCCATGGCTGGACCCCCAAATAATATTCCTTTACGTGCTAAGGGGTATCTAGAGAGTGGGATAGGTTTAATAACTACCCTAACCCTAACGCGTACCCTAACCCTAACCCCTACCCTAACCCTAACAGGTACCCTAATCCTAACCCGTACAATAAACCGAGCCCTAACCCTAACACTAACCCTAACCCTAACCCTAACCCATACCCTACGCCTTACCCGAATCCCTCCCCGAACCCGTACCCTAAGCCGTACCCTAAGCCTAACCCTAAGCCAAACCCTAACCCTAGGCTACCCTTGACTGCTTCTGCCTCCAATAGATTTCCTAAGCACTAGTGTTTTAAGGAACAGCTTAAAAAGAGAATCCTAATGTGATTTCTTTATAATTGGTGTGTTCCTTATCTTATCCTAGTGTCTAAACTCTTCTCCATGGCTGGACCCCCAAATAATATTCCTTTACGTGCTAAGGGGTATCTAGAGAGTGGGATAGGTTTAATAACTACCCTAACCGTAAGGCGTAACCTAAAGCTAAACCCTACCCTAACCCTAACACGTACCCTAATCCTAACCCGTACCCTAAACCGAGCCCTAACCCTAACACTAACCCTAACCCTAACCCTAACCCATACCCTACGCCGTACCCGAAGTCCTCCCCGAACCCGTACCCTAAGCCGTACCCTAAGCCTAACCCTAAGCCTAACCCTAACCCTAGGCTACCCTTGACTGCTTCTGCCTCCAATAGATTTCCTAAGCACTAGTGTTTTAAGGAACAGCTTAAAAAGAGAATCCTAATGTGATTTCTTTATAATGGGTGTGTTCCTTATCTTATCCTAGTGTCTAAACTCTTCTCCATGGCTGGACTTCCAAATAATATTCCTTTACGTGCTAAGGGGTAACTAGAGAGTGGGATAGGTTTAATAACTACCCTAACCCTAACGCGTACCCTAACGCTAACCCCTACCCTAACCCTAACACGTACCTTAATCCTAACCCGTACCCTAAACCGAGCCCTAACCCTAACACTAACCCTAACCCTAACCCTAACCCATACACTACGCCGTACCCGAAGCCCTCCCCGAACCCGTACCCTAAGCCGTACCCTAAGCCTATCCCTAACCCTAGGCTACCCTTGACTGCTTCTGCCTCCAAGAGATTTCCTAAGCACTAGTGTTTTAAGGAACAGCTTAAAAAGTAAATCCTAATGTGATTTCTTTATAATGGGTGTGTTCCTTATCTAATCCTAGAGTCTAAACTCTTCTCCATGGCTGGACCCCCAAATAATATTCCTTTATGTGCTAAGGGGTATCTAGAGAGTGGGATAGGTTTAATCACTACCCTAACCCTAACGCGTACCATAACCCTAACCCCTACCCTAACCCTAACACGTACCCTAATCCTATCCCGTACCCTAAACCGAGCCCTAACCCTAACACTAACCCTAACCCTAACCCTAACCCATACCCTACGCCGTACCCGAAGCCCTCCCCGAACCCGTACCCTAAGCCGTACCCTAAGCCTAACCCTAAGCCTAACCCTAACCCTAGGCTACCCTTGACTGCTTCTGCCTCCAATAGATTTCCTGAGCACTAGTGTTTTAAGGAACAGCTTAAAAAGAGAATCTTAATGTGATTTCTTTATAATGTGTGTGTTCCTTATATTATCTTAGTGTCTAAAGTCTTCTCCATGGCTGGACCCCCAAATAATATTCCTTTACGTGCTAAGGGGTATTTAGAGAGTGGGATAGGTTTAATAACTACCCTAACCCTAACGCGTACCCTAACCCTAACCCCTACCCTAACCCTAACACGTACCCTAATCCTAACCCGTACCGTAAACCGAGCCCTAACCCTAACACTAACCCTAACCCTAACCCATACCCTACGCCGTACCCGAAACCCTCCCCGAACCCGTACCCTAAGCCGTACCCTAAGCCTAACCCTAAGCCTAACCCTAACCCTAGGCTACCCTTGACTGCTTCTGCCTCCAATATATTTCCTAAGCACTAGTGTTTTAAGGAACAGCTTAAAAAGAGAATCCTAATGTGATTTCTTTATATTGTGTGTGTTCCTCATCTTATCCTAGTGTCTAAACTCTTCTCCATGGCTGGACCCCCAAATAATATTCCTTTACGTGCTAAGGGGTAACTAGAGAGTGGGATAGGTTTAATAACTACCCTAACCCTAACGCGTACCCTAACGCTAACCCCTAACCTAACACTAACACGTACCCTAATCCTAACCCGTACCCTAAACCGAGCCCTAACCCTAACACTAACCCTAACCCTAACCCTAACCCATACCCTACGCCGTACCCGAAGCCCTCCCCGAACCCGTACCCTAAGCCGTACCCTAAGCCTAACCCTAAGCCTAACCCTAACCCTAGGCTACCCTTGACTGCTTCTGCCTCCAATAGATTTCCTAAGCACTAGTGTTTTAAGGAAAAGCTTAAAAAGAGAATCCTAATGTGATTTCTTTATAATGTGTGTGTTCCTTTTATTATCTTAGTGTCTAAACTCTTCTCCATGGCTGGACCCCCAAATAATATTCCTTTACGTGCTAAGGGGTATCTAGAGAGTGGGATAGGTTTAATAACTACCCTAACCCTAACGCGTAACCTAACCCTAACCCCTACCCTAACCCTAACACGTACCCTAATCCTAACCCGTACCCTAAACCGAGCCCTAACCCTAACACTAACCCTAACCCTAACCCATACCCTACGCCGTACCCGAAACCCTCCCCGAACCCGTACCCTAAGCCGTACCCTAAGCCTAACCCTAAGCCTAACACTAACCCTAGGCTACCCTTGACTGCTTCTGCCTCCAATAGATTTCCTAAGCACTAGTGTTTTAAGGAACAGCTTAAAAAGAGAATCCTAATGTGATTTCTTTATAATGGGTGTGTTCCTTATCTTATCCTAGTGTCTAAACTCTTCTCCATGGCTGGACCCCCAAATAATATTCCTTTACGTGCTAAGGGGTAACTAGAGAGTGGGATAGGTTTAATAACTACCCTAACCGTAACGCGTACCCTAACGCTAACCCCTACCCTAACCCTAACACGTACCCTAATCCTAACCCGTACCCTAAACAGAGCCCTAACCCTAACATTAACCCTAACCCTAACCCTAACCCTAACCCTAACCCTAACCCACACCCTACGCCGTACCCGAAGCCCTCCCCGAAACCGTACCCTAAGCCGTACCCTAAGCCTAACCCTAAGCCTAACCCTAACCCTAGGCTACCCTTGACTGCTTCTGCCTCCAATAGATTTCCTAAGCACTAGTGTTTTAAGGAACAGCTTAAAAAGAGAATCCTAACGTGATTTCTTTATAATGGGTGTGTTCCTTATCTTATCCTAGTGTCTAAACTCTTCTCCTTGGCTGTACCCCCAAATAATATTCCTTTACGTGCTAAGGGGTAACTAGAGAGTGGGATAGGTTTAATAACTACCCTAACCCTAACGCGTACCCTAACGCTAACCCCTACCCTAACCCTAACACGTACCCTAATCCTAACCCGTACCCTAAACCGAGCCCTAACCCTAACACTAACCCTAACCCTAACCCTAACCCATACCCTACGCCGTACCCGAAGCCCTCCCCGAACCCGTACCCTAAGCCGTACCCTAAGCCTAACCCTAAGCCTAACCCTAACCCTAGGCTACCCTTGACTGCTTCTGCCTCCAATAGATTTCCTAAGCAATAGTGTTTTAAGGAACAGCTTAAAAAGAGAATCCTAATGTGATTTCTTTATAATGTGTGTGTTCCTTATATTATCTTAGTGTCTAAACTCTTCTCCATGGCTGGACCCACAAATAATATTCCTTTACGTGCTAAGGGGTATCTAGAGAGTGGGATAGGTTTAATAACTACCCTAACCGTAAGGCGTAACCTAAAGCTAAACCCTACCCTAACCCTAACACGTACCCTAATCCTAACCCGTACCCTAAACCGAGCCCTAACCCTAACACTAACCCTAACCCTAACCCTCACCCATACCCTACGCCGTACCCGAAGCCCTCCCCGAACCCGTACCCTAAGCCGTACCCTAAGCCTAACCCTAAGCCTAACTCTAACCCTAGGCTACCCTTGACTGCTTCTGCCTCCAATAGATTTCCTAAGCACTAGTGTTTTAAGGAACAGCTTAAAAAGAGAATCCTAAAGTGATTTCTTTATAATGGGTGTGTTCCTTATCTTATCCTAGTGTCTAAACTCTTCTCCATGGCTGGACCCCCAAATAATATTCCTTTACGTGCTAAGGGGTATCTAGAGAGTGGGATAGGTTTAATAACTACCCTAACCCTAACGCGTACCCTAACCCTAACCCCTACCCTAACCCTAACAGGTACCCTAATCCTAACCCGTACAATAAACCGAGCCCTAACCCTAACACTAACCCTAACCCTAACCCTAACCCATACCCTACGCCGTACCCGAATCCCTCCCCGAAACCGTACCCTAAGCCGTACCCTAAGCCTAACCCTAAGCCAAACCCTAACCCTAGGCTACCCTTGACTGCTTCTGCCTCCAATAGATTTCCTAAGCACTAGTGTTTTAAGGAACAGCTTAAAAAGAGAATCCTAATGTGATTTCTTTATAATGTGTGTGTTCCTTATATTATCTTAGTGTCTAAACTCTTCTCCATGGCTGGACCCCCAAATAATATTCCTTTACGTGCTAAGGGGTATCTAGAGAGTGGGATAGGTTTAATAACTACCCTAACCCTAACGCGTACCCTAACCCTAACCCCTAACCTAACCCTAACACGTACCCTAATCCTAACCTGTACCCTAAACCGAGCCCTAACCCTAACACTAACCCTAACCCTAACCCTAACCCATACCCTACGCCGTACCCGAAGTCCTCCCCGAACCCGTACCCTAAGCCGTACCCTAAGCCTAACCCTAAGCCTAACCCTAACCCTAGGCTACCCTTGACTGCTTCTGCCTCCAATAGATTTCCTAAGCACTAGTGTTTTAAGGAACAGCTTAAAAAGAGAATCCTAATGTGATTTCTTTATAATGGGTGTGTTCCTTATCTTATCCTAGTGTCTAAACTCTTCTCCATGGCTGGACTTCCAAATAATATTCCTTTACGTGCTAAGGGGTAACTAGAGAGTGGGATAGGTTTAATAACTACCCTAACCCTAACGCGTACCCTAACGCTAACCCCTACCCTAACCCTAACACGTACCTTAATCCTAACCCGTACCCTAAACCGAGCCCTAACCCTAACACTAACCCTAACCCTAACCCTAACCCATACACTACGCCGTACCCGAAGCCCTCCCCGAACCCGTACCCTAAGCCGTACCCTAAGCCTATCCCTAACCCTAGGCTACCCTTGACTGCTTCTGCCTCCAAGAGATTTCCTAAGCACTAGTGTTTTAAGGAACAGCTTAAAAAGTAAATCCTAATGTGATTTCTTTATAATGGGTGTGTTCCTTATCTAATCCTAGAGTCTAAACTCTTCTCCATGGCTGGACCCCCAAATAATATTCCTTTACGTGCTAAGGGGTAACTAGAGAGTGGGATAGGTTTAATAACTACCCTAACCCTAACGCGTACCCTAACGCTAACCCCTACCCTAACCCTAACACGTACCCTAATCCTAACCCGTACCCTAAACCGAGCCCTAACCCTAACACTAACCCTAACCCTAACCCTAACCCATACCCTACGCCGTACCCGAAGCCCTCCCCGAACCCGTACCCTAAGCCGTACCCTAAGCCTAACCCTAAGCCTAACCCTAACCCTAGGCTACCCTTGACTGCTTCTGCCTCCAATAGATTTCCTAAGCACTAGTGTTTTAAGGAAAAGCTTAAAAAGAGAATCCTAATGTGATTTCTTTATAATGTGTGTGTTCCTTTTATTATCTTAGTGTCTAAACTCTTCTCCATGGCTGGACCCCCAAATAATATTCCTTTACGTGCTAAGGGGTATCTAGAGAGTGGGATAGGTTTAATAACTACCCTAACCCTAACGCGTAACCTAACCCTAACCCCTACCCTAACCCTAACACGTACCCTAATCCTAACCCGTACCCTAAACCGAGCCCTAACCCTAACACTAACCCTAACCCTAACCCATACCCTACGCCGTACCCGAAACCCTCCCCGAACCCGTACCCTAAGCCGTACCCTAAGCCTAACCCTAAGCCTAACACTAACCCTAGGCTACCCTTGACTGCTTCTGCCTCCAATAGATTTCCTAAGCACTAGTGTTTTAAGGAACAGCTTAAAAAGAGAATCCTAATGTGATTTCTTTATAATGGGTGTGTTCCTTATCTTATCCTAGTGTCTAAACTCTTCTCCATGGCTGGACCCCCAAATAATATTCCTTTACGTGCTAAGGGGTAACTAGAGAGTGGGATAGGTTTAATAACTACCCTAACCGTAACGCGTACCCTAACGCTAACCCCTACCCTAACCCTAACACGTACCCTAATCCTAACCCGTACCCTAAACAGAGCCCTAACCCTAACATTAACCCTAACCCTAACCCTAACCCTAACCCTAACCCTAACCCACACCCTACGCCGTACCCGAAGCCCTCCCCGAAACCGTACCCTAAGCCGTACCCTAAGCCTAACCCTAAGCCTAACCCTAACCCTAGGCTACCCTTGACTGCTTCTGCCTCCAATAGATTTCCTAAGCACTAGTGTTTTAAGGAACAGCTTAAAAAGAGAATCCTAATGTGATTTCTTTATAATGGGTGTGTTCCTTATCTTATCCTAGTGTCTAAACTCTTCTCCATGGCTGGACTTCCAAATAATATTCCTTTACGTGCTAAGGGGTAACTAGAGAGTGGGATAGGTTTAATAACTACCCTAACCCTAACGCGTACCCTAACGCTAACCCCTACCCTAACCCTAACACGTACCTTAATCCTAACCCGTACCCTAAACCGAGCCCTAACCCTAACACTAACCCTAACCCTAACCCTAACCCATACACTACGCCGTACCCGAAGCCCTCCCCGAACCCGTACCCTAAGCCGTACCCTAAGCCTATCCCTAACCCTAGGCTACCCTTGACTGCTTCTGCCTCCAAGAGATTTCCTAAGCACTAGTGTTTTAAGGAACAGCTTAAAAAGTAAATCCTAATGTGATTTCTTTATAATGGGTGTGTTCCTTATCTAATCCTAGAGTCTAAACTCTTCTCCATGGCTGGACCCCCAAATAATATTCCTTTATGTGCTAAGGGGTATCTAGAGAGTGGGATAGGTTTAATCACTACCCTAACCCTAACGCGTACCATAACCCTAACCCCTACCCTAACCCTAACACGTACCCTAATCCTATCCCGTACCCTAAACCGAGCCCTAACCCTAACACTAACCCTAACCCTAACCCTAACCCATACCCTACGCCGTACCCGAAGCCCTCCCCGAACCCGTACCCTAAGCCGTACCCTAAGCCTAACCCTAAGCCTAACCCTAACCCTAGGCTACCCTTGACTGCTTCTGCCTCCAATAGATTTCCTGAGCACTAGTGTTTTAAGGAACAGCTTAAAAAGAGAATCTTAATGTGATTTCTTTATAATGTGTGTGTTCCTTATATTATCTTAGTGTCTAAAGTCTTCTCCATGGCTGGACCCCCAAATAATATTCCTTTACGTGCTAAGGGGTATTTAGAGAGTGGGATAGGTTTAATAACTACCCTAACCCTAACGCGTACCCTAACCCTAACCCCTACCCTAACCCTAACACGTACCCTAATCCTAACCCGTACCGTAAACCGAGCCCTAACCCTAACACTAACCCTAACCCTAACCCATACCCTACGCCGTACCCGAAACCCTCCCCGAACCCGTACCCTAAGCCGTACCCTAAGCCTAACCCTAAGCCTAACCCTAACCCTAGGCTACCCTTGACTGCTTCTGCCTCCAATATATTTCCTAAGCACTAGTGTTTTAAGGAACAGCTTAAAAAGAGAATCCTAATGTGATTTCTTTATATTGTGTGTGTTCCTCATCTTATCCTAGTGTCTAAACTCTTCTCCATGGCTGGACCCCCAAATAATATTCCTTTACGTGCTAAGGGGTAACTAGAGAGTGGGATAGGTTTAATAACTACCCTAACCCTAACGCGTACCCTAACGCTAACCCCTAACCTAACACTAACACGTACCCTAATCCTAACCCGTACCCTAAACCGAGCCCTAACCCTAACACTAACCCTAACCCTAACCCTAACCCATACCCTACGCCGTACCCGAAGCCCTCCCCGAACCCGTACCCTAAGCCGTACCCTAAGCCTAACCCTAAGCCTAACCCTAACCCTAGGCTACCCTTGACTGCTTCTGCCTCCAATAGATTTCCTAAGCACTAGTGTTTTAAGGAAAAGCTTAAAAAGAGAATCCTAATGTGATTTCTTTATAATGTGTGTGTTCCTTTTATTATCTTAGTGTCTAAACTCTTCTCCATGGCTGGACCCCCAAATAATATTCCTTTACGTGCTAAGGGGTATCTAGAGAGTGGGATAGGTTTAATAACTACCCTAACCCTAACGCGTAACCTAACCCTAACCCCTACCCTAACCCTAACACGTACCCTAATCCTAACCCGTACCCTAAACCGAGCCCTAACCCTAACACTAACCCTAACCCTAACCCATACCCTACGCCGTACCCGAAACCCTCCCCGAACCCGTACCCTAAGCCGTACCCTAAGCCTAACCCTAAGCCTAACACTAACCCTAGGCTACCCTTGACTGCTTCTGCCTCCAATAGATTTCCTAAGCACTAGTGTTTTAAGGAACAGCTTAAAAAGAGAATCCTAATGTGATTTCTTTATAATGGGTGTGTTCCTTATCTTATCCTAGTGTCTAAACTCTTCTCCATGGCTGGACCCCCAAATAATATTCCTTTACGTGCTAAGGGGTAACTAGAGAGTGGGATAGGTTTAATAACTACCCTAACCGTAACGCGTACCCTAACGCTAACCCCTACCCTAACCCTAACACGTACCCTAATCCTAACCCGTACCCTAAACAGAGCCCTAACCCTAACATTAACCCTAACCCTAACCCTAACCCTAACCCTAACCCTAACCCACACCCTACGCCGTACCCGAAGCCCTCCCCGAAACCGTACCCTAAGCCGTACCCTAAGCCTAACCCTAAGCCTAACCCTAACCCTAGGCTACCCTTGACTGCTTCTGCCTCCAATAGATTTCCTAAGCACTAGTGTTTTAAGGAACAGCTTAAAAAGAGAATCCTAACGTGATTTCTTTATAATGGGTGTGTTCCTTATCTTATCCTAGTGTCTAAACTCTTCTCCTTGGCTGTACCCCCAAATAATATTCCTTTACGTGCTAAGGGGTAACTAGAGAGTGGGATAGGTTTAATAACTACCCTAACCCTAACGCGTACCCTAACGCTAACCCCTACCCTAACCCTAACACGTACCCTAATCCTAACCCGTACCCTAAACCGAGCCCTAACCCTAACACTAACCCTAACCCTAACCCTAACCCATACCCTACGCCGTACCCGAAGCCCTCCCCGAACCCGTACCCTAAGCCGTACCCTAAGCCTAACCCTAAGCCTAACCCTAACCCTAGGCTACCCTTGACTGCTTCTGCCTCCAATAGATTTCCTAAGCAATAGTGTTTTAAGGAACAGCTTAAAAAGAGAATCCTAATGTGATTTCTTTATAATGTGTGTGTTCCTTATATTATCTTAGTGTCTAAACTCTTCTCCATGGCTGGACCCACAAATAATATTCCTTTACGTGCTAAGGGGTATCTAGAGAGTGGGATAGGTTTAATAACTACCCTAACCGTAAGGCGTAACCTAAAGCTAAACCCTACCCTAACCCTAACACGTACCCTAATCCTAACCCGTACCCTAAACCGAGCCCTAACCCTAACACTAACCCTAACCCTAACCCTCACCCATACCCTACGCCGTACCCGAAGCCCTCCCCGAACCCGTACCCTAAGCCGTACCCTAAGCCTAACCCTAAGCCTAACTCTAACCCTAGGCTACCCTTGACTGCTTCTGCCTCCAATAGATTTCCTAAGCACTAGTGTTTTAAGGAACAGCTTAAAAAGAGAATCCTAAAGTGATTTCTTTATAATGGGTGTGTTCCTTATCTTATCCTAGTGTCTAAACTCTTCTCCATGGCTGGACCCCCAAATAATATTCCTTTACGTGCTAAGGGGTATCTAGAGAGTGGGATAGGTTTAATAACTACCCTAACCCTAACGCGTACCCTAACCCTAACCCCTACCCTAACCCTAACAGGTACCCTAATCCTAACCCGTACAATAAACCGAGCCCTAACCCTAACACTAACCCTAACCCTAACCCTAACCCATACCCTACGCCGTACCCGAATCCCTCCCCGAAACCGTACCCTAAGCCGTACCCTAAGCCTAACCCTAAGCCAAACCCTAACCCTAGGCTACCCTTGACTGCTTCTGCCTCCAATAGATTTCCTAAGCACTAGTGTTTTAAGGAACAGCTTAAAAAGAGAATCCTAATGTGATTTCTTTATAATTGGTGTGTCCCTTATCTTATCCTAGTGTCTAAACTCTTCTCCATGGCTGGACCCCCAAATAATATTCCTTTACGTGCTAAGGGGTATCTAGAGAGTGGGATAGGTTTAATAACTACCCTAACCGTAAGGCGTAACCTAAAGCTAAACCCTACCCTAACCCTAACACGTACCCTAATCCTAACCCGTACCCTAAACCGAGCCCTAACCCTAACACTAACCCTAACCCTAAACCTAACCCATACCCTACGCCGTACCCGAAGCCCTCCCCGAACCCGTACCCTAAGCCGTACCCTAAGCCTAACCCTAACCCTAGGCTACACTTGACTGCTTCTGCCTCCAATAGATTTCCTAACCACTAGTGTTTTAAGGAACAGCTTAGAAAGTGAATCCTAATGTGATTTCTTTATAATGGGTGTGTTCCTTATCTAATCCTAGTGTCTAAACTCTTCTCCATGGCTGGACCCCCAAATAATATTCCTTTATGTGCTAAGGGGTATCTAGAGAGTGGGATAGGTTTAATCACTACCCTAACCCTAACGCGTACCATAACCCTAACCCCTACCCTAAGCCTAACACGTACCCTAATCCTAAACCGTACCCTAAACCGAGCCCTAACCCTAACACTAACCCTAACCCTAACCCTAACCCATACCCTACGCCGTACCCGAAGCCCTCCCCGAACCCGTAGCCTAAGCCGTACCCTAAGCCTATCCCTAACCCTAGGCTACCCTTGACTGCTTCTGCCTCCAAGAGATTTCCTAAGCACTAGTGTTTTAAAGAACAGCTTAAAAAGTGAATCCTAATGTGATTTCTTTATAATGGGTGTGTTCCTTATCTAATCCTAGTGTCTAAACTCTTCTGCATGGCTGGACCCCCAAATAATATTCCTTTACGTGCTAAGGGGTATCTAGAGAGTGGGATAGGTTTAATCACTACCCTAACCCTAACGCGTACCATAACCCTAACCCCTACCCTAACCCTAACACGTACCCTAATCCTAACCCATACCCTAAACCGAGCCCTAACCCTAACACTAACCGTAACCCTAACCCTAACCCATACCCTACGCCGTACCCGAAGCCCTCCCCGAACCCGTAACCTAAGCCGTACCCTAAGCCTAACCCTAAGCCTAACCCTAACCCTAGGCTACCCTTGACTGCTTCTGCCTCCAATAGATTTCCTAAGCATTAGTGTTTTAAGGAACAGCTTAAAAAGAGAATCCTAATGTGATTTCTTTATAATGGGTGTGTTCCTTATCTTATCCTAGTGTCTAAACTTTTCTCCATGGCTGGACCCCCAAATAATATTCCTTTACGTGCTAAGGGGTAACTAGAGAGTGGGATAGGTTTAATAACTATCCTAACCCTAACGCGTACCCTAACGCTAACCCCTACCCTAACCCTAACACGTACCCTAATCCTAACCCGTACACTAAACCGAGCACTAACCCTAACACTAACCCTAACCCTAACCCTAACCCATACCCTACGCCGTACCCGATGCCCTCACCGAACCCGTACCCTACGCCGTACCCTAAGCGTAACCCTAAGCCTAACCCTAACCCTAGGCTACCCTTGACTGCTTCTGCCTCCAATAGATTTCCTAAGCACTAGTGTTTTAAGGAACAGCTTAAAAAGAGAATCCTTATGTGATTTCTTTATAATGGGTGTGTTCCTTATCTTTTCCTAGTGTCTAAACTCTTCTCCATGGCTGGACCCCCAAATAATATTCCTTTACGTGCTAAGGGGTATCTAGAGAGTGGGATAGGTTTAATCACTACCCTAACCCTAACGCGTACCATAACCCTAACCCCTACCCTAACCCTAACACGTACCCTAATCCTAACCCGTACCCTAAACCGAGCCCTAACCCTAACACTAACCCTAATCCTAACCCATACCCTACGCCGTACCCGAAGCCCTCCCCGAACCCGTACCCTAAGCCGTACCCTAAGCCTAACCCTAAGCCTAACTCTAACCCTAGGCTACCCTTGACTGCTTCTGCCTCCAATAGATTTCCTAAGCACTAGTGTTTTAAGGAACAGCTTAAAAAGAGAATCCTAATGTGATTTCTTTATAATGTGTGTGTTCCTTTTATTATCTTAGTGTCTAAACTCTTCTCCATGGCTGGACCCCCAAATAATATTCCTTTACGTGCTAAGGGGTATCTAGAGAGTGGGATAGGTTTAATAACTACCCTAACCCTAACGCGTACCCTAACCCTAACCCCTAACCTAACCCTAACACGTACCCTAATCCTAACCTGTACCCTAAACCGAGCCCTAACCCTAACACTAACCCTAAACCTAACCCTAACCCATACCCTACGCCGTACCCGAAGTCCTCCCCGAACCCGTACCCTAAGCCGTAACCTAAGCCTATCCCTAACCCTAGGGTACCCTTGACTACTTCTGCCTCCAATAGATTTCCTAAGCACTAGTGTTTTAAGGAACAGCTTAAAAAGAGAATCCTAATGTGATTTCTTTATAATGGGTGTGTTCCTTATCTTATCCTAGTGTCTAAACTCTTCTCCATGGCTGGACCCCCAAATAATATTCCTTTACGTGCTAAGGGGTAACTAGAGAGTGGGATAGGTTTAATAACTACCCTAACCCTAACGCGTACCCTAACGCTAACCCCTACCCTAACCCTAACACGTACCCTAATCCTAACCCGTACCCTAAACCGAGCACTAACCCTAACACTAACCCTAACCCTAACCCTAACCCTAACCCATACACTACGCCGTACCCGAAGCCCTCCCCGAACCCGTACCCTAAGCCGTAACCTAAGCCTATCCCTAACCCTAGGGTACCCTTGACTGCTTCTGCCTCCAAGAGATTTCCTAAGCACTAGTGTTTTAAGGAACAGCTTAAAAAGAGAATCCTTATGTGATTTCTTTATAATGGGTGTGTTCCTTATCTTTTCCTAGTGTCTAAACTCTTCTCCATGGCTGGACCCCCAAATAATATTCCTTTACGTGCTTAGGGGTATCTAGAGAGTGGGATAGGTTTAATCACTACCCTAACCCTAACGCGTACCATAACCCTAACCCCTACCCTAACCCTAACACGTACCCTAATCCTAACCCGTACCCTAAACCGAGCCCTAACCCTAACACTAACCCTAATCCTAACCCATACCCTACGCCGTACCCGAAGCCCTCCCCGAACCCGTACCCTAAGCCGTACCCTAAGCCTAACCCTAAGCCTAACTCTAACCCTAGGCTACCCTTGACTGCTTCTGCCTCCAATAGATTTCCTAAGCACTAGTGTTTTAAGGAACAGCTTAAAAAGAGAATCCTAATGTGATTTCTTTATAATGTGTGTGTTCCTTTTATTATCTTAGTGTCTAAACTCTTCTCCATGGCTGGACCCCCAAATAATATTCCTTTACGTGCTAAGGGGTATCTAGAGAGTGGGATAGGTTTAATAACTACCCTAACCCTAACGCGTACCCTAACCCTAACCCCTAACCTAACCCTAACACGTACCCTAATCCTAACCTGTACCCTAAACCGAGCCCTAACCCTAACACTAACCCTAAACCTAACCCTAACCCATACCCTACGCCGTACCCGAAGTCCTCCCCGAACCCGTACCCTAAGCCGTAACCTAAGCCTATCCCTAACCCTAGGGTACCCTTGACTACTTCTGCCTCCAATAGATTTCCTAAGCACTAGTGTTTTAAGGAACAGCTTAAAAAGAGAATCCTAATGTGATTTCTTTATAATGGGTGTGTTCCTTATCTTATCCTAGTGTCTAAACTCTTCTCCATGGCTGGACCCCCAAATAATATTCCTTTACGTGCTAAGGGGTAACTAGAGAGTGGGATAGGTTTAATAACTACCCTAACCCTAACGCGTACCCTAACGCTAACCCCTACCCTAACCCTAACACGTACCCTAATCCTAACCCGTACCCTAAACCGAGCACTAACCCTAACACTAACCCTAACCCTAACCCTAACCCTAACCCATACACTACGCCGTACCCGAAGCCCTCCCCGAACCCGTACCCTAAGCCGTAACCTAAGCCTATCCCTAACCCTAGGGTACCCTTGACTGCTTCTGCCTCCAAGAGATTTCCTAAGCACTAGTGTTTTAAGGAACAGCTTAAAAAGTAAATCCTAATGTGATTTCTTTATAATGGGTGTGTTCCTTATCTAATCGTAGTGTCTAAACTCTTCTCCATGGCTGGACCCCCAAATAATATTCCTTTATGTGCTAAGGGGTATCTAGAGAGTGGGATAGGTTTAATCACTACCCTAACCCTAACGCGTACCATAACCCTAACCCCTACCCTAACCCTAACACGTACCCTAATCCTAACCCGTACCCTAAACCGAGCCCTAACCCTAACACTAACCCTAACCCTAACCCTAACCCATACCCTACGCCGTACCCGAAGCCCTCCCCGAACCCGTACCCTAAGCCGTACCCTAAGCCTAACCCTAAGCCTAACCGTAACCCTAGGCTACCCTTGACTGCTTCTGCCTCCAATAGATTTCCTGAGCACTAGTGTTTTAAGGAACAGCTTAAAAAGAGAATCCTAATGTGATTTCTTTATAATGGGTGTTTTCCTTATCTTTTCCTAGTGTCTAAACTCTTCTCCATGGCTGGACCCCCAAATAATATTCCTTTACGTGCTAAGGGGTAACTAGAGAGTGGGATAGGTTTAATAACTACCCTAACAGTAACACGTACCCTAACGGTAACCCCTACCCTAACCCTAACACGTACCCTAATCCTAACCCGTACCCTAAACCGAGCCCTAACCCTAACACTAACCCGAACCCTAACCCTAACCCATACCCTACGCCGTACCCGAAGCCCTCCCCGAACCCGTACCCTAAGCCGTACCCTAAGCCTAACCCTAAGCCTAACCCTAACCCTAGGCTACCCTTGACTGCTTCTGCCTCCAATAGATTTCCTAAGCACTAGTGTTTTAAAGAACAGCTTAAAAAGAGAATCCTAATGTGATTTCTTTATAATGGGTGTGTTCCTTATCTAATCCTAGTGTCTAAACTCTTCTCCATGGCTGGACCCCCAAATAATATTCCTTTACGTGCTAAGGGGTATCTAGAGAGTGGGATAGGTTTAATCACTACCCTAACCCTAACGCGTACCATAACCCTAACCCCTACCCTAACCCTAACACGTACCCTAATCCTAACCGTACCCTAAACCGAGCCCTAACCCTAACACTAACCCTAACCCTAACCCTAACCCATACCCTACGCCGTACCCGAAGCCCTCCCCGAACCCGTACCCTAAGCCGTACCCTAAGCCTAACCCTAAGCCTAACCCTAACCCTAGGCTACCCTTGACTGCTTCTGCCTCCAATAGATTTCCTAAGCATTAGTGTTTTAAGGAACAGCTTAAAAAGAGAATCCTAATGTGATTTCTTTATAATGGGTGTGTTCCTTATCTTATCCTAGTGTCTAAACTTTTCTCCATGGCTGGACCCCCAAATAATATTCCTTTACGTGCTAAGGGGTAACTAGAGAGTGGGATAGGTTTAATAACTATCCTAACCCTAACGCGTACCCTAACGCTAACCCCTACCCTAACCCTAACACGTACCCTAATCCTAACCCGTACACTAAACCGAGCCCTAACCCTAACACTAACCCTAACCCTAACCCTAACCCATACCCTACGCCGTACCCGATGCCCTCACCGAACCCGTACCCTACGCCGAACCCTAAGCCTAACCCTAAGCCTAACCCTAACCCTAGGCTACCCTTGACTGCTTCTGCCTCCAATAGATTTCCTAAGCACTAGTGTTTTAAGGAACAGCTTAAAAAGAGAATCCTTATGTGATTTCTTTATAATGGGTGTGTTCCTTATCTTTTCCTAGTGTCTAAACTCTTCTCCATGGCTGGACCCCCAAATAATATTCCTTTACGTGCTAAGGGGTATCTAGAGAGTGGGATAGGTTTAATAACTACCCTAACCCTAACGTGTACCCTAACCCTAACCCCTACCCTATCCCTAACACGTACCCTAATCCTAACCCGTACCCTAAACCGAGCCCTAACCCTAACACTAACCGTAACCCTAACCCTAACCCATACCCTACGCCGTACCCGAAGCCCTCCCCGAACCCGTACCCTAAGCCGTACCCTAAGCCTAACCCTAAGCCTAACCCTAACCCTAGGCTACCCTTGACTGCTTCTGCCTCCAATAGATTTCCTAAGCACTAGTGTTTTAAGGAACAGCTTAAAAAGAGAATCCTAATGTGATTTCTTTATAATGTGTGTGTTCCTTATATTATCTTAGTGTCTAAACTCTTCTCCATGGCTGGACCCCCAAATAATATTCCTTTACGTGCTAAGGGGTATCTAGAGAGTGGGATAGGTTTAATAACTACCCTAACCCTAACGCGTACCCTAACCCTAACCCCTAACCTAACCCTAACACGTACCTTAATCCTAACCTGTACCCTAAACCGAGCCCTAACCCTAACACTAACCCTAACCCTAACCCTAACCCATACCCTACGCCATACCCGAAGCCCTCCCCAAACCCGTACGCTAAGCCGTACCCTAAGCCTAACCCTAAGCCTAAACCTAACCCTAGGCTACCCTTGACTGCTTCTTCCTCCAATAGATTTCCTAAGCACTAGTGTTTTAAGGAACAGCTTAAAAAGAGAATCCTAATGTGATTTCTTTATAATGGGTGTGTTCCTTATCTTATCCTAGTGTCTAAACTCTTCTCCATGGCTGGACCCCCAAATAATATTCCTTTACGTGCTAAGGGGTATCTAGAGAGTGGGATAGTTTTAATAACTACCCTAACCCTAACGCGTACCCTAACCCTAACCCCTACCCTAACCCTAACAGGTACCCTAATCCTAACCCGAACCCTAAACCGAGCCCTAACCCTAACACTAACCCTAACCCTAACCCATACCCTACGCCGTACCCGAATCCCTCCCCGAACCCGTACCCTAAGCCGTACCCTAAGCCTAACCCTAAGCCTAACCCTAACCCTAGGCTACCCTTGACTGCTTCTGCCTCCAATAGATTTCCTAAGCACTAGTGTTTTAAGGAACAGCTTAAAAAGAGAATCCTAATGTGATTTCTTTATAATGTGTGTGTTCCTTATATTATCTTAGTGTCTAAACTCTTCTCCATGGCTGGACCCCCAAATAATATTCCTTTACGTGCTAAGGGGTATCTAGAGAGTGGGATAGGTTTAATAACTACCCTAACCCTAACGCGTACCCTAACCCTAACCCCTACCCTAACCCTAACAGGTACCCTAATCCTAACCCGAACCCTAAACCGAGCCCTAACCCTAACACTAACCCTAACCCTAACCCATACCCTACGCCGTACCCGAATCCCTCCCCGAACCCGTACCCTAAGCCGTACCCTAAGCCTAACCCTAAGCCTAACCCTAACCCTAGGCTACCCTTGACTGCTTCTGCCTCCAATAGATTTCCTAAGCACTAGTGTTTTAAGGAACAGCTTAAAAAGAGAATCCTAATGTGATTTCTTTATAATGGGTGTGTTCCTTATCTAATCCTAGTGTCTAAACTCTTCTCCATGGCTGGACCCCCAAATAATATTCCTTTATGTGCTAAGGGGTATCTAGAGAGTGGGATAGGTTTAATCACTACCCTAACCCTAACGCGTACCATAACCCTAACCCCTACCCTAACCCTAACACGTACCCTAATCCTAACCCGTACCCTAAACCGAGCCCTAACCCTAACACTAACCCTAACCCTAACCCTAACCCATACCCTACGCCGTACCCGAAGCCCTCCCCGAACCCGTACCCTAAGCCGTACCCTATGCCTAACCCTAAGCCTAACCCTAACCCTAGGCTACCCTTGACTGCTTCTGCCTCCAATAGATTTCCTAAGCACTAGTGTTTTAAGGAACAGCTTAAAAAGAGAATCCTAATGTGATTTCTTTATAATGTGTGTGTTCCTTATATTATCTTAGTGTCTAAACTCTTCTCCATGGCTGGACCCCCAAATAATATTCCTTTACGTGCTAAGGGGTATCTAGAGAGTGGGATAGGTTTAATAACTACCCTAACCCTAACGCGTACCCTAACCCTAACCCCTAACCTAACCCTAACACGTACCCTAATCCTAACCTGTACCCTAAACCGAGCCCTAACCCTAACACTAACCCTAACCCTAACCCTAACCCATACCCTACGCCGTACCCGAAGCCCTCCCCGAACCCGTACCCTAAGCTGTACCCTAAGCCTAACCCTAAGCCTAACCCTAACCCTAGGCTACCCTTGACTGCTTCTGCCTCCAATAGATTTCCTAAGCAATAGTGTTTTAAGGAACAGCTTAAAAAGAGAATCCTAATGTGATTTCTTTATAATGGGTGTGTTCCTTATCTTATCCTAGTGTGTAAACTCTTCTCCATGGCTGGAACCCCAAATAATATTCCTTTACGTGCTAAGGGGTAACTAGAGAGTGGGATAGGTTTAATAACTACCCTAACCCTAACGCGTACCCTAACGCTAACCCCTACCCTAACCCTAACACGTACCCTAATCCTAACCCGTACCCTAAACCGAGCCCTAACCCTAACACTAACCCTAACCCTAACCCAAACCCATACCCTACGCCGTACCCGAAGCCCTCCCCGAACCCGTACCCTAAGCCGTACCCTAAGCCTAACCCTAAGCCTAACCCTAACCCTAGGCTACCCTTGACTGCTTCTGCCTCCAATAGATTTCCTAAGCACTAGTGTTTTAAAGAACAGCTTAAAAAGAGAATCCTAATGTGATTTCTTTATAATGGGTGTGTTCCTTATCTAATCCTAGTGTATAAACTCTTCTCCATGGCTGGACCCCCAAATAATATTCCTTTACGTGCTAAGGGGTATCTAGAGAGTGGGATAGGTTTAATCACTACCCTAACCCTAACGCGTACCATAACCCTAACCCCTACCCTAACCCTAACACGTACCCTAATCCTAACCCGTACCCTAAACCGAGCCCTAACCCTAACACTAACCCTAACCCTAACCCTAACACATACCCAACGCTGTACCCGAAGCCCTCCCCGAAACCGTACCCTAAGCCGTACCCTAAGCCTAACCCTAAGCCTAACCCTAACCCTAGGCTACCCTTGACTGCTTCTGCCTCCAATAGATTTCCTAAGCACTAGTGTTTTAAGGAACAGCTTAAAAAGAGAATCCTAATGTGATTTCTTTATAATGTGTGTGTTCCTTATATTATCTTAGTGTCTAAACTCTTCTCCATGGCTGGACCCCCAAATAATATTCCTTTACGTGCTAAGGGGTATCTAGAGAGTGGGATAGGTTTAATAACTACCCTAACCCTAACGCGTACCCTAACCCTAACCCCTAACCTAACCCTAACACGTACCCTAATCCTAACCTGTATCCTAAACCGAGCCCTAACCCTAACACTAACCCTAACCCTAACCCTAACCCATACCCTACGCCATACCCGAAGCCCTCCCCGAACCCGTACCCTAAGCCGTACCCTAAGCCTAACCCTAAGCCTAACCCTAACCCTAGGCTACCCTTGACTGCTTCTGCCTCCAATAGATTTCCTAAGCACTAGTGTTTTAAGGAACAGCTTAAAAAGAGAATCCTAATGTGATTTCTTTATAATGGGTGTGTTCCTTATCTTATCCTAGTGTCTAAACTCTTCTCCATGGCTGGACCCCCAAATAATATTCCTTTACGTGCTAAGGGGTAACTAGAGAGTGGGATAGGTTTAATCACTACCCTAACCCTAACGGGTACCCTAACGCTAACCCCTACCCTAACCCTAACACGTACCCTAATCCTAACCCGTACCCTAAACCGAGCCCTAACCCTAACACTAACCCTAACCCTAACCCTAACCCATACCCTACGCCGTACCCGAAGCCCTCCCCGAACCCGTACCCTAAGCCGTACCCTAAGCCTAACCCTAAGCCTAAACCTAACCCTAGGCTACCCTTGACTGCTTCTGCCTCCAATAGATTTCCTAAGCACTAGTGTTTTAAAGAACAGCTTAAAAAGAGAATCCTAATGTGATTTCTTTATAATGGGTGTGTTCCTTATCTAATCCTAGTGTCTAAACTCTTCTCCATGGCTGGACCCCCAAATAATATTCCTTTATGTGCTAAGGGGTATCTAGAGAGTGGGATAGGTTTAATCACTACCCTAACCCTAACGCGTACCATAACCCTAACCCCTACCCTAACCCTAACACGTACCCTAATCCTAACCCGTACCCTAAACCGAGCCCTAACCCTAACACTAACCCTAACCCTAACCCTAACCCATACCCTACGCCGTACCCGAAGCCCTCCCCGAACCCGTACCCTAAGCCGTACCCTAAGCCTAACCCTAAGCCTAACTCTAACCCTAGGCTACCCTTGACTGCTTCTGCCTCCAATAGATTTCCTAAGCACTAGTGTTTTAAGGAACAGCTTAAAAAGAGAATCCTAATGTGATTTCTTTATAATGGGTGTGTTCCTTATATTATCTTAGTGTCTAAACTCTTCTCCATGGCTGGACCCCCAAATAATATTCCTTTACGTGCTAAGGGGTATCTAGAGAGTGGGATAGGTTTAATAACTACCCTAACCCTAACGCGTACCCTAACCCTAACCCCTAACCTAAACCTAACACGTACCCTAATCCTAACCCGTACCCTAAACCGAGCCCTAACCCTAACACTAACCCTAACCCTAACCCTAACCCATACCCTACGCCGTACCCGAAGCCCTCCCCGAACCCGTACCTTAAGCCGTACCCTAAGCCTAACCCTAAGCCTAACCCTAACCCTAGGCTACCCGTGACTGCTTCTGCCTCCAATAGATTTCCTAAGCACTAGTGTTTTAAGGAACAGCTTAAAAAGTAAATCCTAATGTGATTTCTTTATAATGGGTGTGTTCCTTATCTAATCCTAGTGTCTAAACTCTTCTCCATGGCTGGACCCCCACATAATATTCCTTTATGTGCTAAGGGGTATCTAGAGAGTGGGATAGGTTTAATCACTACCCTAACCCTAACGCGTACCCTAACCCTAACCCCTACCCTAACCCTAACACGTACCCTAATCCTAACCCGTACCCTAAACCGAGCCATAACCCTAACACTAACCCTAACCCTAACCCTAACCAATACCCTACGCCGTACCCGAAGCCCTTCCCGAACCCGTACCCTAAGCCGTACCCTAAGCCTAACCCTAAGCCTAACCCTAACCCTAGGCTACCCTTGACTGCTTCTGCCTCCAATAGATTTCCTAAGCACTAGTGTTTTAAGGAACAGCTTAAAAAGAGAATCCTAATGTGATTTCTTTATAATGGGTGTGTTCCTTATCTTTTCCTAGTGTCTAAACTCTTCTCCATGGCTGGACCCCCAAATAATATTCCTTTACGTGCTAAGGGGTAACTAGAGAGTGGGATAGGTTTAATAACTACCCTAAACGTAACGCGTACTCTAACGGTAACCCCTACCCTAACCCTAACACGTACCCTAATCCTAACCCGTACCCTAAACCGAGCCCTAACCCTAACACTAACCCTAACCCTAACCCTAACCCATACCCTACGCCGTACCCGAAGCCCTCCCCGAACCCGTACCCTAAGCCATACCCTAAGCCTAACCCTAAGCCTATCTCTAACCCTAGGCTACCCTTGACTGCTTCCGCCTCCAATAGATTTCCTAAGCACTAGTGTTTTAAGGAACAGCTTAAAAAGAGAATCCTAATGTGATTTCTTTATAATGTGTGTGTTCCTCATATTATCTTAGTGTCTTAACTCTTCTCCATGGCTGGACCCCCAAATAATATTCCTTTACGTGCTAAGGGGTATCTAGAGAGTGGGATAGGTTTAATAACTACCCTAACCCTAACGCGTACCCTAACCCTAACCCCTAACCTAACCCTAACACGTACCCTAATCCTAACCCGTACCCTAAACCGAGCCCTAACCCTAACACTAACCCTAACCCTAACCCTAACCCATACCCTACGCCGTACCCGAAGCCCTCCCCGAACCCGTACCCTAAGCCGTACCCTAAGCCTAACCCTAAGCCTAACTCTAACCCTAGGCTACCCTTGACTGCTTCTGCCTCCAATAGATTTCCTAAGCACTAGTGTTTTAAGGAACAGCTTAAAAAGAGAATCCTAATGTGATTTCTTTATAATGTGTGTGTTCCTTATATTATCTTAGTGTCTTAACTCTTCTCCATGGCTGGACCCCCAAATAATATTCCTTTACGTGGTAATGGGTATCTAGAGAGTGGGATAGGTTTAATAACTACCCTAACCCTAACGCGTACCCTAACCCTAACCCCTAACCTAACCCTAACACGTACCCTAATCCTAACCTGTACCCTAAACCGAGCCCTAACCCTACCACTAACCCTAACCCTAACCCTAACCCATACCCTACGCCGTACCCGAAGCCCTCCCCGAACCCGTACCCTAAGCCGTACCCTAAGCCTAACCCTAAGCCTAACCCTAACCCTAGGCTACCCTTGACTGCTTCTGCCTCCAATAGATTTCCTAAGCACTAGTGTTTTAAGGAACAGCTTAAAAAGAGAATCCTAATGTGATTTCTTTATAATGGGTGTGTTCCTTATCTTATCCTAGTGTCTAAACTCTTCTCCATGGCTGGACCCCCAAATAATATTCCTTTACGTGCTAAGGGGTAACTAGAGAGTGGGATAGGTTTAATAACTACCCTAACCCTAACGCGTACCCTAACGCTAACCCCTACCCTAACCCTAACACGTACCCTAATCCTAACCCGTACCCTAAACCGAGCCCTAACCCTAACACTAACCCTAACCCTAACCCTAACCCATACCCTACGCCATACCCAAAGCCCTCCCCGAACCCGTACCCTAAGCCGTACCCTAAGCCTAACCCTAAGCCTAACCCTAACCCTAGGCTACCCTTGACTGCTTCTGCCTCCAATAGATTTCCTAAGCACTAGTGTTTTAAAGAACAGCTTAAAAAGAGAATCCTAATGTGATTTCTCTATAATGGGTGTGTTCCTTATCTAATCCTAGTGTCTAAACTCTTCTCCATGGCTGGACCCCCAAATAATATTCCTTTATGTGCTAAGGGGTATCTAGAGAGTGGGATAGGTTTAATCACTACCCTAACCCTAACGCGTACCATAACCCTAACCCCTACCCTAACCCTAACACGTACCCTAATCCTAACCCGTACCCTAAACCGAGCCCTAACCCTAACACTAACCCTAACCCTAACCCTAACCCATACCCTACGCCGTACCCGAAGCCCTCCCCGAACCCGTACCCTAAGCCGTACCCTAAGCCTAACCCTAAGCCTAACTCTAACCCTAGGCTACCCTTGACTGCTTCTGCCTCCAATAGATTTCCTAAGCACTAGTGTTTTAAGGAACAGCTTAAAAAGAGAATCCTAATGTGATTTCTTTATAATGTGTGTGTTCCTTATATTATCTTAGTGTCTAAACTCTTCTCCATGGCTGGACCCCCAAGTAATATTCCTTTACGTGCTAAGGGGTATCTAGAGAGTGGGATAGGTTTAATCACTACCCTAACCCTAACGCGTACCATAACCCTAACCCCTACCCTAACCCTAACACGTACCCTAATCCTAACCCGTACCCTAAACCGAGCCCTAACCCTAACACTAACCCTAACCCTAACCCTAACCCATACCCTACGCCGTACCCGAAGCCCTCACCGAACCCGTACCCTAAGCCGTACCCTAAGCCTAACCCTAAGCCTAACTCTAACCCTAGGCTACCCTTGACTGCTTCTGCCTCCAATAGATTTCCTAAGCACTAGTGTTTTAAGGAACAGCTTAAAAAGAGAATCCTAATGTGATTTCTTTATAATGTGTGTGTTCCTTATATTATCTTAGTGTCTTAACTCTTCTCCATGGCTGGACCCCCAAATAATATTCCTTTACGTGCTAAGGGGTATCTAGAGAGTGGGATAGGTTTAATAACTACCCTAACCCTAACGCATACCCTAACCCTAACCCCTAACCTAACCCTAACACGTACCCTAATCCTAACCTGTACCCTAAACCGAGCCCTAACCCTAACAGTAACCCTAACCCTAACCCTAACCCATACCCTACGCCGTACCCGAAGCCCTCCCCGAACCCGTACCCTAAGCCGTACCCTAAGCCTAACCCTAAGCCTAACCCTAACCCTAGGCTACCCTTGACTGCTTCTGCCTCCAATAGATTTCCTAAGCACTAGTGTTTTAAGGAACAGCTTAAAAAGAGAATCCTAATGTGATTTCTTTATAATGTGTGTGTTCCTTATATTATCTTAGTGTCTTAACTCTTCTCCATGGCTGGACCCCCAAATAATATTCCTTTACGTGGTAATGGGTATCTAGAGAGTGGGATAGGTTTAATAACTACCCTAACCCTAACGCGTACCCTAACCCTAACCCCTAACCTAACCCTAACACGTACCCTAATCCTAACCTGTAACCTAAACCGAGCCCTAACCCTACCACTAACCCTAACCCTAACCCTAACCCATACCCTACGCCGTACCCGAAGCCCTCCCCGAACCCGTACCCTAAGCCGTACCCTAAGCCTAACCCTAAGCCTAACCCTAACCCTAGGCTACCCTTGACTGCTTCTGCCTCCAATAGATTTCCTAAGCACTAGTGTTTTAAGGAACAGCTTAAAAAGAGAATCCTAATGTGATTTCTTTATAATGGGTGTGTTCCTTATCTTATCCTAGTGTCTAAACTCTTCTCCATGGCTGGACCCCCAAATAATATTCCTTTACGTGCTAAGGGGTAACTAGAGAGTGGGATAGGTTTAATAACTACCCTAACCCTAACGCGTACCCTAACGCTAACCCCTACCCTAACCCTAACACGTACCCTAATCCTAACCCGTACCCTAAACCGAGCCCTAACCCTAACACTAACCCTAACCCTAACCCTAACCCATACCCTACGCCATACCCAAAGCCCTCCCCGAACCCGTACCCTAAGCCGTACCCTAAGCCTAACCCTAAGCCTAACCCTAACCCTAGGCTACCCTTGACTGCTTCTGCCTCCAATAGATTTCCTAAGCACTAGTGTTTTAAAGAACAGCTTAAAAAGAGAATCCTAATGTGATTTCTCTATAATGGGTGTGTTCCTTATCTAATCCTAGTGTCTAAACTCTTCTCCATGGCTGGACCCCCAAATAATATTCCTTTATGTGCTAAGGGGTATCTAGAGAGTGGGATAGGTTTAATCACTACCCTAACCCTAACGCGTACCATAACCCTAACCCCTACCCTAACCCTAACACGTACCCTAATCCTAACCCGTACCCTAAACCGAGCCCTAACCCTAACACTAACCCTAACCCTAACCCTAACCCATACCCTACGCCGTACCCGAAGCCCTCCCCGAACCCGTACCCTAAGCCGTACCCTAAGCCTAACCCTAAGCCTAACTCTAACCCTAGGCTACCCTTGACTGCTTCTGCCTCCAATAGATTTCCTAAGCACTAGTGTTTTAAGGAACAGCTTAAAAAGAGAATCCTAATGTGATTTCTTTATAATGTGTGTGTTCCTTATATTATCTTAGTGTCTAAACTCTTCTCCATGGCTGGACCCCCAAGTAATATTCCTTTACGTGCTAAGGGGTATCTAGAGAGTGGGATAGGTTTAATCACTACCCTAACCCTAACGCGTACCATAACCCTAACCCCTACCCTAACCCTAACACGTACCCTAATCCTAACCCGTACCCTAAACCGAGCCCTAACCCTAACACTAACCCTAACCCTAACCCTAACCCATACCCTACGCCGTACCCGAAGCCCTCACCGAACCCGTACCCTAAGCCGTACCCTAAGCCTAACCCTAAGCCTAACTCTAACCCTAGGCTACCCTTGACTGCTTCTGCCTCCAATAGATTTCCTAAGCACTAGTGTTTTAAGGAACAGCTTAAAAAGAGAATCCTAATGTGATTTCTTTATAATGTGTGTTTTCCTTATATTATCTTAGTGTCTTAACTCTTCTCCATGGCTGGACCCCCAAATAATATTCCTTTACGTGCTAAGGGGTATCTAGAGAGTGGGATAGGTTTAATAACTACCCTAACCCTAACGCATACCCTAACCCTAACCCCTAACCTAACCCTAACACGTACCCTAATCCTAACCTGTACCCTAAACCGAGCCCTAACCCTAACAGTAACCCTAACCCTAACCCTAACCCATACCCTACGCCGTACCCGAAGCCCTCCCCGAACCCGTACCCTAAGCCGTACCCTAAGCCTAACCCTAAGCCTAACCCTAACCCTAGGCTACCCTTGACTGCTTCTGCCTCCAATAGATTTCCTAAGCACTAGTGTTTTAAGGAACAGCTTAAAAAGAGAATCCTAATGTGATTTCTTTATAATGGGTGTGTTCCTTATCTTATCCTAGTGTCTAAACTCTTCTCCATGGCTGGACCCCCAAATAATATTCCTTTACGTGCTAAGGGGTAACTAGAGAGTGGGATAGGTTTAATCACTACCCTAACCCTAACGGGTACCCTAACGCTAACCCCTACCCTAACCCTAACACGTACACTAATCCTAACCCGTACCCTAAACCGAGCCCTAACCCTAACACTAACCCTAACCCTAACCCTAACCCATACCCTACGCCGTAACAGAAGCCCTCCCCGAACCCGTACCCTAAGCCGTACCCTAAGCCTATCCCTAAGCCTAACCCTAACCCTAGGCTACCCTTGACTGCTTCTGCCTCCAATAGATTTCCTAAGCACTAGTGTTTTAAGGAACAGCTTAAAAAGTAAATCCTAATGTGATTTCTTTATAATGGGTGTGTTCCTTATCTAATCCTAGTGTCTAAACTCTTCTCCATGGCTGGACCCCCAAATAATATTCCTTTATGTGCTAAGGGGTATCTAGAGAGTGGGATAGGTTTAATCACTACCCTAACCCTAACGCGTACCATAACCCTAACCCCTACCCTAACCCTAACACGTACCCTAATCCTAACCCGTACCCTAAACCGAGCCCTAACCCTAACACTAACCCTAACCCTAACCATAACCCATACCCTACGCCGTACCCGAAGCCCTCCCCGAACCCGTACCCTAAGCCGTACCCTAAGCCTAACCCTAAGCCTAACCCTAACCCTAGGCTACCCTTGACTGCTTCTGCCTCCAATAGATTTCCTAAGCACTAGTGTTTTAAGGAACAGCTTAAAAAGAGAATCCTAATGTGATTTCTTTATAATGGGTGTGTTCCTTATCTTTTCCTAGTGTCTAAACTCTTCTCCATGGCTGGACCCCCAAATAATATTCCTTTACGTGCTAAGGGGTAACTAGAGAGTGGGATAGGTTTAATAACTACCCTAAACGTAACGCGTACTCTAACGGTAACCCCTACCCTAACCCTAACACGTACCCTAATTCTAACCCGTACCCTAAACCGAGCCCTAACCCTAACACTAACCCTAACCCTAACCCTAACCCATACCCTACGCCGTACCCGAAGCCCTCCCCGAACCCGTACCCTAAGCCGTACCCTAAGCCTAACCCTAAGCCTAACCCTAACCCTAGGCTACCCTTGACTGCTTCTGCCTCCAATAGATTTCCTAAGCACTAGTGTTTTAAAGAACAGCTTAAAAAGAGAATCCTAATGTGATTTCTTTATAATGGGTGTGTTCCTTATCTAATCCTAGTGTCTAAACTCTTCTCCATGGCTGGACCCCCAAATAATATTCCTTTATGTGCTAAGGGGTATCTAGAGAGTGGGATAGGTTTAATCACTACCCTAACCCTAACGCGTACCATAACCCTAACCCCTACCCTAACCCTAACACGTACCCTAATCCTAATCCGTACCCTAAACCGAGCCCTAACCCTATCACTAACCCTAACCCTAACCCTAACCCATACCCTACGCCGTACCCGAAGCCCTCCCCGAACCCGTACCCTAAGCCATACCCTAAGCCTAACCCTAAGCCTATCTCTAACCCTAGGCTACCCTTGACTGCTTCCGCCTCCAATAGATTTCCTAAGCACTAGTGTTTTAAGGAACAGCTTAAAAAGAGAATCCTAATGTGATTTCTTTATAATGTGTGTGTTCCTCATATTATCTTAGTGTCTTAACTCTTCTCCATGGCTGGACCCCCAAATAATATTCCTTTACGTGCTAAGGGGTATCTAGAGAGTGGGATAGGTTTAATAACTACCCTAACCCTAACGCGTACCCTAACCCTAACCCCTAACCTAACCCTAACACGTACCCTAATCCTAACCCGTACCCTAAACCGAGCCCTAACCCTAACACTAACCCTAACCCTAACCCTAACCCATACCCTACGCCGTACCCGAAGCCCTCCCCGAACCCGTACCCTAAGCCGTACCCTAAGCCTAACCCTAAGCCTAACTCTAACCCTAGGCTACCCTTGACTGCTTCTGCCTCCAATAGATTTCCTAAGCACTAGTGTTTTAAGGAACAGCTTAAAAAGAGAATCCTAATGTGATTTCTTTATAATGTGTGTGTTCCTTATATTATCTTAGTGTCTTAACTCTTCTCCATGGCTGGACCCCCAAATAATATTCCTTTACGTGGTAATGGGTATCTAGAGAGTGGGATAGGTTTAATAACTACCCTAACCCTAACGCGTACCCTAACCCTAACCCCTAACCTAACCCTAACACGTACCCTAATCCTAACCTGTACCCTAAACCGAGCCCTAACCCTACCACTAACCCTAACCCTAACCCTAACCCATACCCTACGCCGTACCCGAAGCCCTCCCCGAACCCGTACCCTAAGCCGTACCCTAAGCCTAACCCTAAGCCTAACCCTAACCCTAGGCTACCCTTGACTGCTTCTGCCTCCAATAGATTTCCTAAGCACTAGTGTTTTAAGGAACAGCTTAAAAAGAGAATCCTAATGTGATTTCTTTATAATGGGTGTGTTCCTTATCTTATCCTAGTGTCTAAACTCTTCTCCATGGCTGGACCCCCAAATAATATTCCTTTACGTGCTAAGGGGTAACTAGAGAGTGGGATAGGTTTAATAACTACCCTAACCCTAACGCGTACCCTAACGCTAACCCCTACCCTAACCCTAACACGTACCCTAATCCTAACCCGTACCCTAAACCGAGCCCTAACCCTAACACTAACCCTAACCCTAACCCTAACCCATACCCTACGCCATACCCAAAGCCCTCCCCGAACCCGTACCCTAAGCCGTACCCTAAGCCTAACCCTAAGCCTAACCCTAACCCTAGGCTACCCTTGACTGCTTCTGCCTCCAATAGATTTCCTAAGCACTAGTGTTTTAAAGAACAGCTTAAAAAGAGAATCCTAATGTGATTTCTCTATAATGGGTGTGTTCCTTATCTAATCCTAGTGTCTAAACTCTTCTCCATGGCTGGACCCCCAAATAATATTCCTTTATGTGCTAAGGGGTATCTAGAGAGTGGGATAGGTTTAATCACTACCCTAACCCTAACGCGTACCATAACCCTAACCCCTACCCTAACCCTAACACGTACCCTAATCCTAACCCGTACCCTAAACCGAGCCCTAACCCTAACACTAACCCTAACCCTAACCCTAACCCATACCCTACGCCGTACCCGAAGCCCTCCCCGAACCCGTACCCTAAGCCGTACCCTAAGCCTAACCCTAAGCCTAACTCTAACCCTAGGCTACCCTTGACTGCTTCTGCCTCCAATAGATTTCCTAAGCACTAGTGTTTTAAGGAACAGCTTAAAAAGAGAATCCTAATGTGATTTCTTTATAATGTGTGTGTTCCTTATATTATCTTAGTGTCTAAACTCTTCTCCATGGCTGGACCCCCAAGTAATATTCCTTTACGTGCTAAGGGGTATCTAGAGAGTGGGATAGGTTTAATCACTACCCTAACCCTAACGCGTACCATAACCCTAACCCCTACCCTAACCCTAACACGTACCCTAATCCTAACCCGTACCCTAAACCGAGCCCTAACCCTAACACTAACCCTAACCCTAACCCTAACCCATACCCTACGCCGTACCCGAAGCCCTCCCCGAACCCGTACCCTAAGCCGTACCCTAAGCCTAACCCTAAGCCTAACTCTAACCCTAGGCTACCCTTGACTGCTTCTGCCTCCAATAGATTTCCTAAGCACTAGTGTTTTAAGGAACAGCTTAAAAAGAGAATCCTAATGTGATTTCTTTATAATGTGTGTTTTCCTTATATTATCTTAGTGTCTTAACTCTTCTCCATGGCTGGACCCCCAAATAATATTCCTTTACGTGCTAAGGGGTATCTAGAGAGTGGGATAGGTTTAATAACTACCCTAACCCTAACGCATACCCTAACCCTAACCCCTAACCTAACCCTAACACGTACCCTAATCCTAACCTGTACCCTAAACCGAGCCCTAACCCTAACAGTAACCCTAACCCTAACCCTAACCCATACCCTACGCCGTACCTGAAGCCCTCCCCGAACCCGTACCCTAAGCCGTACCCTAAGCCTAACCCTAAGCCTAACCCTAACCCTAGGCTACCCTTGACTGCTTCTGCCTCCAATAGATTTCCTAAGCACTAGTGTTTTAAGGAACAGCTTAAAAAGAGAATCCTAATGTGATTTCTTTATAATGGGTGTGTTCCTTATCTTATCCTAGTGTCTAAACTCTTCTCCATGGCTGGACCCCCAAATAATATTCCTTTACGTGCTAAGGGGTAACTAGAGAGTGGGATAGGTTTAATCACTACCCTAACCCTAACGGGTACCCTAACGCTAACCCCTACCCTAACCCTAACACGTACCCTAATCCTAACCCGTACCCTAAACCGAGCCCTAACCCTAACACTAACCCTAACCCTAACCCTAACCCATACCCTACGCCGTAACAGAAGCCCTCCCCGAACCCGTACCCTAAGCCGTACCCTAAGCCTATCCCTAAGCCTAACCCTAACCCTAGGCTACCCTTGACTGCTTCTGCCTCCAATAGATTTCCTAAGCACTAGTGTTTTAAGGAACAGCTTAAAAAGTAAATCCTAATGTGATTTCTTTATAATGGGTGTGTTCCTTATCTAATCCTAGTGTCTAAACTCTTCTCCATGGCTGGACCCCCAAATAATATTCCTTTATGTGCTAAGGGGTATCTAGAGAGTGGGATAGGTTTAATCACTACCCTAACCCTAACGCGTACCATAACCCTAACCCCTACCCTAACCCTAACACGTACCCTAATCCTAACCCGTACCCTAAACCGAGCCCTAACCCTAACACTAACCCTAACCCTAACCATAACCCATACCCTACGCCGTACCCGAAGCCCTCCCCGAACCCGTACCCTAAGCCGTACCCTAAGCCTAACCCTAAGCCTAACCCTAACCCTAGGCTACCCTTGACTGCTTCTGCCTCCAATAGATTTCCTAAGCACTAGTGTTTTAAGGAACAGCTTAAAAAGAGAATCCTAATGTGATTTCTTTATAATGGGTGTGTTCCTTATCTTTTCCTAGTGTCTAAACTCTTCTCCATGGCTGGACCCCCAAATAATATTCCCTTACGTGCTAAGGGGTAACTAGAGAGTGGGATAGGTTTAATAACTACCCTAACCGTAACACGTACCCTAACGGTAACCCCTACCCTAACCCTAACACGTACCCTAATCCTAACCCATACCCTAAACCGAGCCCTAACCCTAACACTAACCCTAACCCTAACCCTAACCCATACCCTACGCCGTACCCGAAGCCCTCCCCGAACCCGTACCCTAAGCCGTACCCTAAGGCTAACCCTAAGCCTAACCCTAACCCTAGGCTACCCTTGACTGCTTCTGCCTCCAATAGATTTCCTAAGCACTAGTGTTTTAAAGAACAGCTTAAAAAGAGAATCCTAATGTGATTTCTTTATAATGGGTGTGTTCCTTATCTAATCCTAGTGTCTAAACTCTTCTCCATGGCTGGACCCCCAAATAATATTCCTTTATGTGCTAAGGGGTATCTAGAGAGTGGGATAGGTTTAATCACTACCCTAACCCTAACGCGTACCATAACCCTAACCCCTACCCTAACCCTAACACGTACCCTAATCCTAACCCGTACCCTAAACCGAGCCCTAACCCTAACACTAACCCTAACCCTAACCCTAACTCATACCCTACGCCGTACCCGAAGCCCTCACCGAACCCGTACCCTAAGCCGTACCCTAAGCCTAACCCTAAGCCTAACTCTAACCCTAGGCTACCCTTGACTGCTTCTGCCTCCAATAGATTTCCTAAGCACTAGTGTTTTAAGGAACAGCTTAAAAAGAGAATCCTAATGTGATTTCTTTATAATGTGTGTGTTCCTTATATTATCTTAGTGTCTAAACTCTTCTCCATGGCTGGACCCCCAAATAATATTCCTTTACGTGCTAAGGGGTAACTAGAGAGTGGGATAGGTTTAATAACTACCCTAACCCTAACGCGTACCCTAACGCTAACCCCTACCCTAACCCTAACACGTACCCTAATCCTAACCCGTACCCTAAACCGAGCCCTAACCCTAACACTAACCCTAACCCTAACCCTAACCCATACCCTACGCCGTACCCGAAGCCCTCCCCGAACCCGTACCCTAAGCCGTACCCTAAGCCTAACCCTAAGCCTAACCCTAACCCTAGGCTACCCTTGACTGCTTCTGCCTCCAATAGATTTCCTAAGCACTAGTGTTTTAAGGAACAGCTTAAAAAGAGAATCCTAATGTGATTTCTTTATAATGGGTGTGTTCCTTATCTTATCCTAGTGTCTAAACTCTTCTCCATGGCTGGACCCCCAAATAATATTCCTTTACGTGCTAAGGGGTAACTAGAGAGTGGGATAGGTTTAATCACTACCCTAACCCTAACGGGTACCCTAACGCTAACCCCTACCCTAACCCTAACACGTACCCTAATCCTAATCCGTACCCTAAACCGAGCCCTAACCCTAACACTAACCCTAACCCTAACCCTAACCCATACCCTACGCCATAACCGAAGCCCTCCCCGAACCCGTACCCTAAGCCGTACCCTAAGCCTATCCCTAAGCCTAACCCTAACCCTAGGCTACCCTTGACTGCTTCTGCCTCCAATAGATTTCCTAAGCACTAGTGTTTTAAGGAACAGCTTAAAAAGTAAATCCTAATGTGATTTCTTTATAATGGGTGTGTTCCTTATCTAATCCTAGTGTCTAAACTCTTCTCCATGGCTGGACCCCCAAATAATATTCCTTTATGTGCTAAGGGGTATCTAGAGAGTGGGATAGGTTTAATCACTACCCTAACCCTAACGCGTACCATAACCCTAACCCCTACCCTAACCCTAACACGTACCCTAATCCTAACCCGTACCCTAAACCGAGCCCTAACCCTAACACTAACCCTAACCCTAACCATAACCCATACCCTACGCCGTACCCGAAGCCCTCCCCGAACCCGTACCCTAAGCCGTACCCTAAGCCTAACCCTAAGCCTAACCCTAACCCTAGGCTACCCTTGACTGCTTCTGCCTCCAATAGATTTCCTAAGCACTAGTGTTTTAAGGAACAGCTTAAAAAGAGAATCCTAATGTGATTTCTTTATAATGGGTGTGTTCCTTATCTTTTCCAAGTGTCTAAACTCTTCTCCATGGCTGGACCCCCAAATAATATTCCTTTACGTGCTAAGGGGTAACTAGAGAGTGGGATAGGTTTAATAACTACCCTAACCGTAACACGTACCCTAACGGTAACCCCAACCCTAACCCTAACACGTACCCTAATCCTAACCCGTACCCTAAACCGAGCCCTAACCCTAACACTAACCCTAACCCTAACCCTAACCCATACCCTACGCCGTACCCGAAGCCCTCCCCGAACCCGTACCCTAAGCCGTACCCTAAGCCTAACCCTAAGCCTATCCCTAACCCTAGGCTACCCTTGACTGCTTCTGCCTCCAATAGATTTCCTAAGCACTAGTGTTTTAAAGAACAGCTTAAAAAGAGAATCCTAATGTGATTTCTTTATAATGGGTGTGTTCCTTATCTAATCCTAGTGTCTAAACTCTTCTCCATGGCTGGACCCCCAAATAATATTCCTTTATGTGCTAAGGGGTATCTAGAGAGTGGGATAGGTTTAACCACTACCCTAACCCTAACGCGTACCATAACCCTAACCCCTACCCTAACCCTAACACGTACCCTAATCCTAACCCGTACCCTAACCCGAGCCCTAACCCTAACACTAACCCTAACCCTAACCCTAACCCATACCCTACGCCGTACCCGAAGCCCTCCCCGAACCCGTACCCTAAGCCGTACCCTAAGCCTAACCCTAAGCCTAACTCTAACCCTAGGCTACCCTTGACTGCTTCTGCCTCCAATAGATTTCCTAAGCACTAGTGTTTTAAGGAACAGCTTAAAAAGAGAATCCTAATG
The DNA here is from genome assembly GCF_965194825.1 of Balaenoptera physalus. Lineage (NCBI taxonomy): Eukaryota > Metazoa > Chordata > Mammalia > Artiodactyla > Balaenopteridae > Balaenoptera > Balaenoptera physalus. The sequence continues at coordinate 322,510 of NW_028126001.1, forward strand.
TGATTTATTTATAATGGGTGTGTTCCTTATATTATCTTAGTGTCTAAACTCTTCTCCATGGCTGGACCCCCAAATAATATTCCTTTACGTGCTAAGGGGTATCTAGAGTGTGGGATAGGTTTAATAACTACCCTAAACCTAACGCGTACCCTAACCCTAACCCCTAACCTAACCCTAACACGTACCCTAATCCTAACCTGTACCCTAAACCGAGCCCTAACCCTAACACTAACCCTAACCCTAACCCTAACCCATACCCTACGCCGTACCCGAAGCCCTCCCCGAACCCGTACCCTAAGCCGTACCCTAAGCCTAACCCTAAGCCTAACCCTAACCCTAGGCTACCCTTGACTGCTTCTGCCTCCAATAGATTTCCTAAGCACTAGTGTTTTAAGGAACAGCTTAAAAAGTAAATCCTAATTTGATTTCTTTATAATGGGTGTGTTCCTTATCTAATCCTAGTGTCTAAACTCTTCTCCATGGCTGGACCCCCACATAATATTCCTTTATGTGCTAAGGGGTATCTAGAGAGTGGGATAGGTTTAATCACTACCCTAACCCTAACGCGTACCATAACCCTAACCCCTACCCTAACCCTAACACGTACCCTAATCCTAACCCGTACCCTAAACCGAGCCCTAACCCTAACACTAACCCTAACCCTAACCCTAACCCATACCCTACGCCGTACCCGAAGCCCTCCCCGAAGCCGTACCCTAAGCCGTACACTAAGCCTAACCCTAAGCCTAACCCTAACCCTAGGCTACCCTTGACTGCTTCTGCCTCCAATAGATTTCCTAAGCACTAGTGTTTTAAGGAACAGCTTAAAAAGAGAATCCTAATGTGATTTCTTTATAATGGGTGTGTTCCTTATCTTTTCCTAGTGTCTAAACTCTTCTCCATGGCTGGACCCCCAAATAATATTCCTTTACGTGCTAAGGGGTAACTAGAGAGTGGGATAGGTTTAATAACTACCCTAAACGTAATGCGTACCCTAACGGTAACCCCTACCCTAACCCTAACACGTACCCTAATCCTAACCCGTACCCTAAACCGAGCCCTAACCCTAACACTAACCCTAACCCTAACCCTAACCCATACCCTACGCCGTACCCGAAGCCCTCCCCGAACCCGTACCCTAAGCCATACCCTAAGCCTAACCCTAAGCCTAACCCTAACCCTAGGCTACCCTTGACTGCTTCTGCCTCCAATAGATTTCCTAAGCACTAGTGTTTTAAAGAACAGCTTAAAAAGAGAATCCTAATGTGATTTCTTTATAATGGGTGTGTTCCTTATCTAATCCTAGTGTCTAAACTCTTCTCCATGGCTGGACCCCCAAATAATATTCCTTTATGTGCTAAGGGGTATCTAGAGAGTGGGATAGGTTTAATCACTACCCTAACCCTAACGCGTAGCATAACCCTAACCCCTACCCTAACCCTAACACGTACCCTAATCCTAACCCGTACCCTAAACCGAGCCCTAACCCTAACACTAACCCTAACCCTAACCCTAACCCATACCCTACACCGTACCCGAAGCCCTCCCCGAACCCGTACCCTAAGCCATACCCTAAGCCTAACCCTAAGCCTATCTCTAACCCTAGGCTACCCTTGACTGCTTCTGCCTCCAATAGATTTCCTAAGCACTAGTGTTTTAAGGAACAGCTTAAAAAGAGAATCCTAATGTGATTTCTTTATAATGTGTGTGTTCCTTATATTATCTTAGTGTCTTAGCTCTTCTCCATGGCTGGACCCCCAAATAATATTCCTTTACGTGCTAAGGGGTATCTAGAGAGTGGGATAGGTTTAATAACTACCCTAACCCTAACGCGTACCCTAACCCTAACCCCTAACCTAACCCTAACACGTACCCTAATCCTAACCCGTACCCTAAACCGAGCCCTAACCCTAACACTAACCCTAACCCTAACCCTAACCCATACCCTACGCCGTACCCGAAGCCCTCCCCGAACCCGTACCCTAAGCCGTACCCTAAGCCTAACCCTAAGCCTAACTCTAACCCTAGGCTACCCTTGACTGCTTCTGCCTCCAATAGATTTCCTAAGCACTAGTGTTTTAAGGAACAGCTTAAAAAGAGAATCCTAATGTGATTTCTTTATAATGGGTGTGTTCCTTATATTATCTTAGTGTCTTAACTCTTCTCCATGGCTGGACCCCCAAATAATATTCCTTTACGTGGTAAGGGGTATCTAGAGAGTGGGATAGGTTTAATAACTACCCTAACCCTAACGCGTACCCTAACCCTAACCCCTAACCTAACCCTAACACGTACCCTAATCCTAACCTGTACCCTAAACCGAGCCCTAACCCTAACACTAACCCTAACCCTAACCCTAACCCATACCCTACGCCGTACCCGAAGCCCTCCCCGAACCCGTACCCTAAGCCGTACCCTAAGCCTAACCCTAAGCCTAACCCTAACCCTAGGCTACCCTTGACTGCTTCTGCCTCCAATAGATTTCCTAAGCACTAGTGTTTTAAGGAACAGCTTAAAAAGAGAATCCTAATGTGATTTCTTTATAATGGGTGTGTTCCTTATCTTATCCTAGTGTCTAAACTCTTCTCCATGGCTGGACCCCCAAATAATATTCCTTTACGTGCTAAGGGGTAACTAGAGTGTGGGATAGGTTTAATAACTACCCTAACCCTAACGCGTACCCTAACGCTAACCCCTACCCTAACCCTAACACGTACCCTAATCCTAACCCGTACCCTAAACCGAGCCCTAACCCTAACACTAACCCTAACCCTAACCCTAACCCATACCCTACGCCGTACCCAAAGCACTCCCCGAACCCGTACCCTAAGCCGTACCCTAAGCCTAACCCTAAGCCTAACCCTAACCCTAGGCTACCCTTGACTGCTTCTGCCTCCAATAGATTTCCTAAGCACTAGTGTTTTAAAGAACAGCTTAAAAAGAGAATCCTAATGTGATTTCTTTATAATGGGTGTGTTCCTTATCTAATCCTAGTGTCTAAACTCTTCTCCATGGCTGGACCCCCAAATAATATTCCTTTATGTGCTAAGGGGTATCTAGAGAGTGGGATAGGTTTAATCACTACCCTAACCCTAACGCGTACCATAACCCTAACCCCTACCCTAACCCTAACACGTACCCTAATCCTAACCCGTACCCTAAACCGAGCCCTAACCCTAACACTAACCCTAACCCTAACCCTAACCCATACCCTACGCCGTACCCGAAGCCCTCCCCGAACCCGTACCCTAAGCCGTACCCTAAGCCTAACCCTAAGCCTAACTCTAACCCTAGGCTACCCTTGACTGCTTCTGCCTCCAATAGATTTCCTAAGCACTAGTGTTTTAAGGAACAGCTTAAAAAGAGAATCCTAATGTGATTTCTTTATAATGTGTGTGTTCCTTATATTATCTTAGTGTCTAAACTCTTCTCCATGGCTGGACCCCCAAGTAATATTCCTTTACGTGCTAAGGGGTATCTAGAGAGTGGGATAGGTTTAATCACTACCCTAACCCTAACGCGTACCATAACCCTAACCCCTACCCTAACCCTAACACGTACCCTAATCCTAACCCGTACCCTAAACCGAGCCCTAACCCTAACACTAACCCTAACCCTAACCCTAACCCGTACCCTACGCCGTACCCGAAGCCCTCCCCGAACCCGTACCCTAAGCCGTACCCTAAGCCTAACCCTAAGCCTAACTCTAACCCTAGGCTACCCTTGACTGCTTCTGCCTCCAATAGATTTCCTAAGCACTAGTGTTTTAAGGAACAGCTTAAAAAGAGAATCCTAATGTGATTTCTTTATAATGTGTGTGTTCCTTATATTATCTTAGTGTCTTAACTCTTCTCCATGGCTGGACCCCCAAATAATATTCCTTTACGTGCTAAGGGGTATCTAGAGAGTGGGATAGGTTTAATAACTACCCTAACCCTAACGCGTACCCTAACCCTAACCCCTAACCTAACCCTAACAAGTACCCTAATCCTAACCTGTACCCTAAACCGAGCCCTAACCCTAACAGTAACCCTAACCCTAACCCTAACCCATACCCTATGCCGTACCCGAAGCCCTCCCCGAACCCGTACCCTAAGCCGTACCCGAAGCCTAACCCTAAGCCTAACCCTAACCCTAGGCTACCCTTGACTGCTTCTGCCTCCAATAGATTTCCTAAGCACTAGTGTTTTAAGGAACAGCTTAAAAAGAGAATCCTAATGTGATTTCTTTATAATGGGTGTGTTCCTTATCTTATCCTAGTGTCTAAACTCTTCTCCATGGCTGGACCCCCAAATAATATTCCTTTACGTGCTAAGGGGTAACTAGAGAGTGGGATAGGTTTAATCACTACCCTAACCCTAACGCGTACCCTAACGCTAACCCCTACCCTAACCCTAACACGTACCCTAATCCTAACCCGTACCCTAAACCGAGCCCTAACCCTAACAATAAGCCTAACCCTAACCCTAACCCATACCCTACGCCGTACCCGAAGCCCTCCCCGAACCCGTACCCTAAGCCGTACCCTAAGCCTAACCCTAAGCCTAACCCTAACCCTAGGCTACCCTTGACTGCTTCTGCCTCCAATAGATTTCCTAAGCACTAGTGTTTTAAGGAACAGCTTAAAAAGTAAATCCTAATGTGATTTCTTTATAATGGGTGTGTTCCTTATCTAATCCTAGTGTCTAAACTCTTCTCCATGGCTGGACCCCCAAATAATATTCCTTTATGTGCTAAGGGGTATCTAGAGAGTGGGATAGGTTTAATCACTACCCTAACCCTACCTCGTACCATAACCCTAACCACTACCCTAACCCTAACACGTACCCTAATCCTAACCCGTACCCTAAACCGAGCCCTAACCCTAACACTAACCCTAACCCTAACCCTAACCCTAACCCATACCCTACGCCGTACCCGAAGCCCTCCCCTAACCCGTACCCTAAGCCGTACCCTAAGCCTAACCCTAAGCCTAACCCTAACCCTAGGCTACCCTTGACTGCTTCTGCCTCCAATAGATTTCCTAAGCACTAGTGTTTTAAGGAACAGCTTAAAAAGTAAATCCTAATGTGATTTCTTTATAATGTGTGTGTTCCTTATATTATCTTAGTGTCTTAACTCTTCTCCATGGCTGGACCCCCAAATAATATTCCTTTACGTGCTAAGGGGTATCTAGAGAGTGGGATAGGTTTAATAACTACCCTAAACGTAACGCGTACCCTAACGGTAACCCCTACCCTAACCCTAACACGTACCCTAATCCTAACCTGTACCCTAAACCGAGCCCTAACCCTAACCCTAACCCTAACCCTAACCCTAACCCTAACGCTAACCCCTACCCTAACCCTAACACGTACCCTAATCCTAACCCGTACCCTAAACCGAGCCCTAACCCTAAAACTAACCCTAACCCTAACCCTAACCCATACCCTACGCCGTACCCGAAGCCCTCCCCGAACCCGTACCCTAAGCCGTACCCTAAGCCTAACCCTAAGCCTAACCCTAACCCTAGGCTACCCTTGACTGCTTCTGCCTCCAATAGATTTCCTAAGCACTAGTGTTTTAAGGAACAGCTTAAAAAGTAAATCCTAATGTGATTTCTTTATAATGGGTGTGTTCCTTATCTAATCCTAGTGTCTAAACTCTTCTCCATGGCTGGACCCCCACATAATATTCCTTTATGTGCTAAGGGGTATCTAGAGAGTGGGATAGGTTTAATCACTACCCTAACCCTAACGCGTACCCTAACCCTAACCCCTACCCTAACCCTAACACGTACCCTAATCCTAACCCGTACCCTAAACCGAGCCATAACCCTAACACTAACCCTAACCCTAACCCTAACCAATACCCTATGCCGTACCCGAAGCCCTCCCCGAACCCGTACCCTAAGCCGTACCCTAAGCCTAACCCTAAGCCTAACTCTAACCCTAGGCTACCCTTGACTGCTTCTGCCTCCAATAGATTTCCTAAGCACTAGTGTTTTAAGGAACAGCTTAAAAAGAGAATCCTAATGTGATTTCTTTATAATGTGTGTGTTCCTTATATTATCTTAGTGTCTTAACTCTTCTCCATGGCTGGACCCCCAAATAATATTCCTTTACGTGGTAATGGGTATCTAGAGAGTGGGATAGGTTTAATAACTACCCTAACCCTAACGCGTACCCTAACCCTAACCCCTAACCTAAACCTAACACGTACCCTAATCCTAACCTGTACCCTAAACCGAGCCCTAACCCTACCACTAACCCTAACCCTAACCCTAACCCATACCCTACGCCGTACCCGAAGCCCTCCCCGAACCCGTACCCTAAGCCGTACCCTAAGCCTAACCCTAAGCCTAACCCTAACCCTAGGCTACCCTTGACTGCTTCTGCCTCCAATAGATTTCCTAAGCACTAGTGTTTTAAGGAACAGCTTAAAAAGAGAATCCTAATGTGATTTCTTTATAATGGGTGTGTTCCTTATCTTATCCTAGTGTCTAAACTCTTCTCCATGGATGGACCCCCAAATAATATTCCTTTACGTGCTAAGGGGTAACTAGAGAGTGGGATAGGTTTAATAACTACCCTAACCCTAACGCGTACCCTAACGCTAACCCCTACCCTAACCCTAACACGTACCCTAATCCTAACCCGTACCCTAAACCGAGCCCTAACCCTAACACTAACCCTAACCCTAACCCTAACCCATACCCTACGCCGTACCCAAAGCCCTCCCCGAACCCGTACCCTAAGCCGTACCCTAAGCCTAACCCTAAGCCTAACCCTAACCCTAGGCTACCCTTGACTGCTTCTGCCTCCAATAGATTTCCTAAGCACTAGTGTTTTAAAGAACAGCTTAAAAAGAGAATCCTAATGTGATTTCTCTATAATGGGTGTGTTCCTTATCTAATCCTAGTGTCTAAACTCTTCTCCATGGCTGGACCCCCAAATAATATTCCTTTATGTGCTAAGGGGTATCTAGAGAGTGGGATAGGTTTAATCACTACCCTAACCCTAACGCGTACCATAACCCTAACCCCTACCCTAACCCTAACACGTACCCTAATCCTAACCCGTACCCTAAACCGAGCCCTAACCCTAACACTAACCCTAACCCTAACCCTAACCCATACCCTACGCCGTACCCGAAGCCCTCCCCGAACCCGTACCCTAAGCCGTACCCTAAGCCTAACCCTAAGCCTAACTCTAACCCTAGGCTACCCTTGACTGCTTCTGCCTCCAATAGATTTCCTAAGCACTAGTGTTTTAAGGAACAGCTTAAAAAGAGAATCCTAATGTGATTTCTTTATAATGTGTGTGTTCCTTAAATTATCTTAGTGTCTAAACTCTTCTCCATGGCTGGACCACCAAGTAATATTCCTTTACGTGCTAAGGGGTATCTAGAGAGTGGGATAGGTTTAATCACTACCCTAACCCTAACGCGTACCATAACCCTAACCCCTACCCTAACCCTAACACGTACCCTAATCCTAACCCGTACCCTAAACCGAGCCCTAACCCTAACACTAACCCTAACCCTAAACCATACCCTACGCCGTAACCGAAGCCCTCCCCGAACCCGTACCCTAAGCCTATCCCTAAGCCTAACCCTAACCCTAGGCTACCCTTGACTGCTTCTGCCTCCAATAGATTTCCTAAGCACTAGTGTTTTAAGGAACAGCTTAAAAAGTAAATCCTAATGTGATTTCTTTATAATGGGTGTGTTCCTTATCTAATCCTAGTGTCTAAACTCTTCTCCATGGCTGGACCCCCAAATAATATTCCTTTATGTGCTAAGGGGTATCTAGAGAGTGGGATAGGTTTAATCACTACCCTAACCCTAACGCGTACCATAACCCTAACCCCTACCCTAACCCTAACACGTACCCTAATCCTAACCCGTACCCTAAACCGAGCCCTAACCCTAACACTAACCCTAACCCTAACCATAACCCATACCCTACGCCGTACCCGAAGCCCTCCCCGAACCCGTACCCTAAGCCGTACCCTAAGCCTAACCCTAAGCCTAACCCTAACCCTAGGCTACCCTTGACTGCTTCTGCCTCCAATAGATTTCCTAAGCACTAGTGTTTTAAGGAACAGCTTAAAAAGAGAATCCTAATGTGATTTCTTTATAATGGGTGTGTTCCTTATCTTTTCCTAGTGTCTAAACTCTTCTCCATGGCTGGACCCCCAAATAATATTCCTTTACGTGCTAAGGGGTAACTAGAGAGTGGGATAGGTTTAATAACTACCCTAACCGTAACACGTACCCTAACGGTAACCCCTACCCTAACCCTAACACGTACCCTAATCCTAACCCATACCCTAAACCGAGCCCTAACCCTAACACTAACCCTAACCCTAACCCTAACCCATACCCTACGCCGTACCCGAAGCCCTCCCCGAACCCGTACCCTAAGCCGTACCCTAAGGCTAACCCTAAGCCTAACCCTAACCCTAGGCTACCCTTGACTGCTTCTGCCTCCAATAGATTTCCTAAGCACTAGTGTTTTAAAGAACAGCTTAAAAAGAGAATCCTAATGTGATTTCTTTATAATGGGTGTGTTCCTTATCTAATCCTAGTGTCTAAACTCTTCTCCATGGCTGGACCCCCAAATAATATTCCTTTATGTGCTAAGGGGTATCTAGAGAGTGGGATAGGTTTAATCACTACCCTAACCCTAACGCGTACCATAACCCTAACCCCTACCCTAACCCTAACACGTACCCTAATCCTAACCCGTACCCTATACCGAGCCCTAACCCTAACACTAACCCTAACCCTAACCCTAACTCATACCCTACGCCGTACCCGAAGCCCTCCCCGAACCCGTACCCTAAGCCGTACCCTAAGCCTAACCCTAAGCCTAACTCTAACCCTAGGCTACCCTTGACTGCTTCTGCCTCCAATAGATTTCCTAAGCACTAGTGTTTTAAGGAACAGCTTAAAAAGAGAATCCTAATGTGATTTCTTTATAATGTGTGTGTTCCTTATATTATCTTAGTGTCTTAACTCTTCTCCATGGCTGGACCCCCAAATAATATTCCTTTACGTGGTAATGGGTATCTAGAGAGTGGGATAGGTTTAATAACTACCCTAACCCTAACGCGTACCCTAACCCTAACCCCTAACCTAAACCTAACACGTACCCTAATCCTAACCTGTACCCTAAACCGAGCCCTAACCCTACCACTAACCCTAACCCTAACCCTAACCCATACCCTACGCCGTACCCGAAGCCCTCCCCGAACCCGTACCCTAAGCCGTACCCTAAGCCTAACCCTAAGCCTAACCCTAACCCTAGGCTACCCTTGACTGCTTCTGCCTCCAATAGATTTCCTAAGCACTAGTGTTTTAAAGAACAGCTTAAAAAGAGAATCCTAATGTGATTTCTCTATAATGGGTGTGTTCCTTATCTAATCCTAGTGTCTAAACTCTTCTCCATGGCTGGACCCCCAAATAATATTCCTTTATGTGCTAAGGGGTATCTAGAGAGTGGGATAGGTTTAATCACTACCCTAACCCTAACGCGTACCATAACCCTAACCCCTACCCTAACCCTAACACGTACCCTAATCCTAACCCGTACCCTAAACCTAGCCCTAACCCTAACACTAACCCTAACCCTAACCCTAACCCATACCCTACGCCGTACCCGAAGCCCTCCCCGAACCCGTACCCTAAGCCGTACCCTAAGCCTAACCCTAAGCCTAACTCTAACCCTAGGCTACCCTTGACTGCTTCTGCCTCCAATAGATTTCCTAAGCACTAGTGTTTTAAGGAACAGCTTAAAAAGAGAATCCTAATGTGATTTCTTTATAATGTGTGTGTTCCTTAAATTATCTTAGTGTCTAAACTCTTCTCCATGGCTGGACCCCCAAGTAATATTCCTTTACGTGCTAAGGGGTATCTAGAGAGTGGGATAGGTTTAATCACTACCCTAACCCTAACGCGTACCATAACCCTAACCCCTACCCTAACCCTAACACGTACCCTAATCCTAACCCGTACCCTAAACCGAGCCCTAACCCTAACACTAACCCTAACCCTAAACCATACCCTACGCCGTAACCGAAGCCCTCCCCGAACCCGTACCCTAAGCCGTACCCTAAGCCTATCCCTAAGCCTAACCCTAACCCTAGGCTACCCTTGACTGCTTCTGCCTCCAATAGATTTCCTAAGCACTAGTGTTTTAAGGAACAGCTTAAAAAGTAAATCCTAATGTGATTTCTTTATAATGGGTGTGTTCCTTATCTAATCCTAGTGTCTAAACTCTTCTCCATGGCTGGACCCCCAAATAATATTCCTTTATGTGCTAAGGGGTATCTAGAGAGTGGGATAGGTTTAATCACTACCCTAACCCTAACGCGTACCATAACCCTAACCCCTACCCTAACCCTAACACGTACCCTAATCCTAACCCGTACCCTAAACCGAGCCCTAACCCTAACACTAACCCTAACCCTAACCATAACCCATACCCTACGCCGTACCCGAAGCCCTCCCCGAACCCGTACCCTAAGCCGTACCCTAAGCCTAACCCTAAGCCTAACCCTAACCCTAGGCTACCCTTGACTGCTTCTGCCTCCAATAGATTTCCTAAGCACTAGTGTTTTAAGGAACAGCTTAAAAAGAGAATCCTAATGTGATTTCTTTATAATGGGTGTGTTCCTTATCTTTTCCTAGTGTCTAAACTCTTCTCCATGGCTGGACCCCCAAATAATATTCCTTTACGTGCTAAGGGGTAACTAGAGAGTGGGATAGGTTTAATAACTACCCTAACCGTAACACGTACCCTAACGGTAACCCCTACCCTAACCCTAACACGTACCCTAATCCTAACCCATACCCTAAACCGAGCCCAAACCCTAACACTAACCCTAACCCTAACCCTAACCCATACCCTACGCCGTACCCGAAGCCCTCCCCGAACCCGTACCCTAAGCCGTACCCTAAGGCTAACCCTAAGCCTAACCCTAACCCTAGGCTACCCTTGACTGCTTCTGCCTCCAATAGATTTCCTAAGCACTAGTGTTTTAAAGAACAGCTTAAAAAGAGAATCCTAATGTGATTTCTTTATAATGGGTGTGTTCCTTATCTAATCCTAGTGTCTAAACTCTTCTCCATGGCTGGACCCCCAAATAATATTCCTTTATGTGCTAAGGGGTATCTAGAGAGTGGGATAGGTTTAATCACTACCCTAACCCTAACGCGTACCATAACCCTAACCCCTACCCTAACCCTAACACGTACCCTAATCCTAACCCGTACCCTATACCGAGCCCTAACCCTAACACTAACCCTAACCCTAACCCTAACTCATACCCTACGCCGTACCCGAAGCCCTCCCCGAACCCGTACCCTAAGCCGTACCCTAAGCCTAACCCTAAGCCTAACTCTAACCCTAGGCTACCCTTGACTGCTTCTGCCTCCAATAGATTTCCTAAGCACTAGTGTTTTAAGGAACAGCTTAAAAAGAGAATCCTAATGTGATTTCTTTATAATGTGTGTGTTCCTTATATTATCTTAGTGTCTTAACTCTTCTCCATGGCTGGACCCCCAAATAATATTCCTTTACGTGCTAAGGGGTATCTAGAGAGTGGGATAGGTTTAATAACTACCCTAACCCTAACGCGTACCCTAACCCTAACCCCTAACCTAACCCTAACACGTACCCTAATCCTAACCCGTACCCTAAACCGAGCCCTAACCCTAACACTAACCCTAACCCTAACCCTAACCCATACCCTACGCCGTACCCGAAGCCCTCCCCGAACCCGTACCCTAAGCCGTACCCTAAGCCTAACCCTAAGCCTAACTCTAACCCTAGGCTACCCTTGACTGCTTCTGCCTCCAATAGATTTCCTAAGCACTAGTGTTTTAAGGAACAGCTTAAAAAGAGAATCCTAATGTGATTTCTTTATAATGTGTGTGTTCCTTATATTATCTTAGTGTCTTAACTCTTCTCCATGGCTGGACCCCCAAATAATATTCCTTTACGTGGTAATGGGTATCTAGAGAGTGGGATAGGTTTAATAACTACCCTAACCCTAACGCGTACCCTAACCCTAACCCCTAACCTAACCCTAACACGTACCCTAATCCTAACCTGTACCCTAAACCGAGCCCTAACCCTACCACTAACCCTAACCCTAACCCTAACCCATACCCTACGCCGTACCCGAAGCCCTCCCCGAACCCGTACCCTAAGCCGTACCCTAAGCCTAACCCTAAGCCTAACCCTAACCCTAGGCTACCCTTGACTGCTTCTGCCTCCAATAGATTTCCTAAGCACTAGTGTTTTAAGGAACAGCTTAAAAAGAGAATCCTAATGTGATTTCTTTATAATGGGTGTGTTCCTTATCTTATCCTAGTGTCTAAACTCTTCTCCATGGCTGGACCCCCAAATAATATTCCTTTACGTGCTAAGGGGTAACTAGAGAGTGGGATAGGTTTAATAACTACCCTAACCCTAACGCGTACCCTAACGCTAACCCCTACCCTAACCCTAACACGTACCCTAATCCTAACCCGTACCCTAAACCGAGCCCTAACCCTAACACTAACCCTAACCCTAACCCTAACCCATACCCTACGCCGTACCCAAAGCCCTCCCCGAACCCGTACCCTAAGCCGTACCCTAAGCCTAACCCTAAGCCTAACCCTAACCCTAAGCTACCCTTGACTGCTTCTGCCTCCAATAGATTTCCTAAGCACTAGTTTTTTAAAGAACAGCTTAAAAAGAGAATCCTAATGTGATTTCTCTATAATGTGTGTGTTCCTTATCTAATCCTAGTGTCTAAACTCTTCTCCATGGCTGGACCCCCAAATAATATTCCTTTATGTGCTAAGGGGTATCTAGAGAGTGGGATAGGTTTAATCACTACCCTAACCCTAACGCGTACCATAACCCTAACCCCTACCCTAACCCTAACACGTACCCTAATCCTAACCCGTACCCTAAACCGAGCCCTAACCCTAACACTAACCCTAACCCTAACCCTAACCCATACCCTACGCCGTACCCGAAGCCCTCCCCGAACCCGTACCCTAAGCCGTACCCTAAGCCTAACTCTAAGCCTAACTCTCACCCTAGGCTACCCTTGACTGCTTCTGCCTCCAATAGTTTTCCTAAGCACTAGTGTTTTAAGGAACAGCTTAAAAAGAGAATCCTAATGTGATTTCTTTATAATGGGTGTGTTCCTTATCTTATCCTAGTGTCTAAACTCTTCTCCATGGCTGGACCCCCAAATAATATTCCTTTACGTGCTAAGGGGTAACTAGAGAGTGGGATAGGTTTAATCACTACCCTAACCCTAACGGGTACCCTAACGCTAACCCCTACCCTAACCCTAACACGTACCCTAATCCTAATCCGTACCCTAAACCGAGCCCTAACCCTAACACTAACCCTAACCCTAACCCTAACCCATACCCTACGCCGTAACCGAAGCCCTCCCCGAACCCGTACCCTAAGCCGTACCCTAAGCCTATCCCTAAGCCTAACCCTAACCCTAGGCTACCCTTGACTGCTTCTGCCTCCAATAGATTTCCTAAGCACTAGTGTTTTAAGGAACAGCTTAAAAAGTAAATCCTAATGTGATTTCTTTATAATGGGTGTGTTCCTTATCTAATCCTAGTGTCTAAACTCTTCTCCATGGCTGGACCCCCAAATAATATTCCTTTATGTGCTAAGGGGTATCTAGAGAGTGGGATAGGTTTAATCACTACCCTAACCCTAACGCGTACCATAACCCTAACCCCTACCCTAACCCTAACACGTACCCTAATCCTAACGGGTACCCTAAACCGAGCCCTAACCCTAACACTAACCCTAACCCTAACCATAACCCATACCCTACGCCGTACCCGAAGCCCTCCCCGAACCCGTACCCTAAGCCGTACCCTAAGCCTAACCCTAAGCCTAACCCTAACCCTAGGCTACCCTTGACTGCTTCTGCCTCCAATAGATTTCCTAAGCACTAGTGTTTTAAGGAACAGCTTAAAAAGAGAATCCTAATGTGATTTCTTTATAATGGGTGTGTTCCTTATCTTATCCTAGTGTCTAAACTCTTCTCCATGGCTGGACCCCCAAATAATATTCCTTTACGTGCTAAGGGGTAACTAGAGAGTGGGATAGGTTTAATCACTACCCTAACCCTAACGGGTACCCTAACGCTAACCCCTACCCTAACCCTAACACGTACCCTAATCCTAACCCGTACCCTAAACCGAGCCCTAACCCTAACACTAACCCTAACCCTAACCCTAACCCATACCCTACGCCGTAACCGAAGCCCTCCCCGAACCCGTACCCTAAGCCGTACCCTAAGCCTATCCCTAAGCCTAACCCTAACCCTAGGCTACCCTTGACTGCTTCTGCCTCCAATAGATTTCCTAAGCACTAGTGTTTTAAGGAACAGCTTAAAAAGTAAATCCTAATGTGATTTCTTTATAATGGGTGTGTTCCTTATCTAATCCTAGTGTCTAAACTCTTCTCCATGGCTGGACCCCCAAATAATATTCCTTTATGTGCTAAGGGGTATCTAGAGAGTGGGATAGGTTTAATCACTACCCTAACCCTAACGCGTACCATAACCCTAACCCCTACCCTAACCCTAACACGTACCCTAATCCTAACCCGTACCCTAAACCGAGCCCTAACCCTAACACTAACCCTAACCCTAACCATAACCCATACCCTACGCCGTACCCGAAGCCCTCCCCGAACCCGTACCCTAAGCCGTACCCTAAGCCTAACCCTAAGCCTAACCCTAACCCTAGGCTACCCTTGACTGCTTCTGCCTCCAATAGATTTCCTAAGCACTAGTGTTTTAAGGAACAGCTTAAAAAGAGAATCCTAATGTGATTTCTTTATAATGGGTGTGTTCCTTATCTTTTCCTAGTGTCTAAACTCTTCTCCATGGCTGGACCCCCAAATAATATTCCTTTACGTGCTAAGGGGTAACTAGAGAGTGGGATAGGTTTAATAACTACCCTAACCGTAACACGTACCCTAACGGTAACCCCTACCCTAACCCTAACACGTACCCTAATCCTAACCCATACCCTAAACCGAGCCCTAACCCTAACACTAACCCTAACCCTAACCCTAACCCATACCCTACGCCGTACCCGAAGCCCTCCCCGAACCCGTACCCTAAGCCGTACCCTAAGCCTAACCCTAAGCCTATCCCTAACCCTAGGCTACCCTTGACTGCTTCTGCCTCCAATAGATTTCCTAAGCACTAGTGTTTTAAAGAACAGCTTAAAAAGAGAATCCTAATGTGATTTCTTTATAATGGGTGTGTTCCTTATCTAATCCTAGTGTCTAAACTCTTCTCCATGGCTGGACCCCCAAATAATATTCCTTTATGTGCTAAGGGGTATCTAGAGAGTGGGATAGGTTTAATCACTACCCTAACCCTAACGCGTACCATAACCCTAACCCCTACCCTAACCCTAACACGTACCCTAATCCTAACCCGTACCCTAAACCGAGCCCTAACCCTAACACTAACCCTAACCCTAACCCTAACCCATACCCTACGCCGTACCCGAAGCCCTCCCCGAACCCGTACCCTAAGCCGTACCCTAAGCCTAACCCTAAGCCTAACTCTAACCCTAGGCTACCCTTGACTGCTTCTGCCTCCAATAGATTTCCTAAGCACTAGTGTTTTAAGGAACAGCTTAAAAAGAGAATCCTAATGTGATTTCTTTATAATGGGTGTGTTCCTTATATTATCTTAGTGTCTAAACTCTTCTCCATGGCTGGACCCCCAAATAATATTCCTTTACGTGCTAAGGGGTATCTAGAGTGTGGGATAGGTTTAATAACTACCCTAAACCTAACGCGTACCCTAACCCTAACCCCTAACCTAACCCTAACACGTACCCTAATCCTAACCTGTACCCTAAACCGAGCCCTAACCCTAACACTAACCCTAACCCTAACCCTAACCCATACCCTACGCCGTACACGAAGCCCTCCCCGAACCCGTACCCTAAGCCGTACCCTAAGCCTAACCCTAAGCCTAACCCTAACCCTAGGCTACCCTTGACTGCTTCTGCCTCCAATAGATTTCCTAAGCACTAGTGTTTTAAGGAACAGCTTAAAAAGTAAATCCTAATTTGATTTCTTATAATGGGTGTGTTCCTTATCTAATCCTAGTGTCTAAACTCTTCTCCATGGCTGGACCCCCACATAATATTCCTTTATGTGCTAAGGGGTATCTAGAGAGTGGGATAGGTTTAATCACTACCCTAACCCTAACGCGTACCATAACCCTAACCCCTACCCTAACCCTAACACGTACCCTAATCCTAAACCGTACCCTAAACCGAGCCCTAACCCTAACACTAACCCTAACCCTAACCCTAACCCATACCCTACGCCGTACCCGAAGCCCTCCCCGAAGCCGTACCCTAAGCCGTACCCTAAGCCTAACCCTAAGCCTAACCCTAACCCTAGGCTACCCTTGACTGCTTCTGCCTCCAATAGATTTCCTAAGCATTAGTGTTTTAAGGAACAGCTTAAAAAGAGAATCCTAATGTGATTTCTTTATAATGGGTGTGTTCCTTATCTTTTCCTAGTGTCTAAACTCTTCTCCATGGCTGGACCCCCAAATAATATTCCTTTACGTGCTAAGGGGTAACTAGAGAGTGGGATAGGTTTAATAACTACCCTAAACGTAACGCGTACCCTAACGGTAACCCCTACCCTAACCCTAACACGTACCCTAATCCTAACCCGTACCCTAAACCGAGCCCTAACCCTAACACTAACCCTAACCCTAACCCTAACCCATACCCTACGCCGTACCCGAAGCCCTCCCCGAACCCGTACCCTAAGCCATACCCTAAGCCTAACCCTAAGCCTAACCCTAACCCTAGGCTACCCTTGACTGCTTCTGCCTCCAATAGATTTCCTAAGCACTAGTGTTTTAAAGAACAGCTTAAAAAGAGAATCCTAATGTGATTTCTTTATAATGGGTGTGTTCCTTATCTAATCCTAGTGTCTAAACTCTTCTCCATGGCTGGACCCCCAAATAATATTCCTTTATGTGCTAAGGGGTATCTAGAGAGTGGGATAGGTTTAATCACTACCCTAACCCTAACGCGTAGCATAACCCTAACCCCTACCCTAACCCTAACACGTACCCTAATCCTAACCCGTACCCTAAACCGAGCCCTAACCCTAACACTAACCCTAACCCTAACCCTAACCCATACCCTACGCCGTACCCGAAGCCCTCCCCGAACCCGTACCCTAAGCCATACCCTAAGCCTAACCCTAAGCCTATCTCTAACCCTAGGCTACCCTTGACTGCTTCTGCCTCCAATAGATTTCCTAAGCACTAGTGTTTTAAGGAACAGCTTAAAAAGAGAATCCTAATGTGATTTCTTTATAATGTGTGTGTTCCTTATATTATCTTAGTGTCTTAGCTCTTCTCCATGGCTGGACCCCCAAATAATATTCCTTTACGTGCTAAGGGGTATCTAGAGAGTGGGATAGGTTTAATAACTACCCTAACCCTAACGCGTACCCTAACCCTAACCCCTAACCTAACCCTAACACGTACCCTAATCCTAACCTGTACCCTAAACCGAGCCCTAACCCTAACACTAACCCTAACCCTAACCCTAACCCATACCCTACGCCGTACCCGAAGCCCTCCCCGAACCCGTACCCTAAGCCGTACCCTAAGCCTAACCCTAAGCCTAACCCTAACCCTAGGCTACCCTTGACTGCTTCTGCCTCCAATAGATTTCCTAAGCACTAGTGTTTTAAGGAACAGCTTAAAAAGAGAATCCTAATGTGATTTCTTTATAATGGGTGTGTTCCTTATCTTATCCTAGTGTCTAAACTCTTCTCCATGGCTGGACCCCCAAATAATATTCCTTTACGTGCTAAGGGGTAACTAGAGTGTGGGATAGGTTTAATAACTACCCTAACCCTAACGCGTACCCTAACGCTAACCCCTACCCTAACCCTAACACGTACCCTAATCCTAACCCGTACCCTAAACCGAGCCCTAACCCTAACACTAACCCTAACCCTAACCCTAACCCATACCCTACGCCGTACCCAAAGCACTCCCCGAACCCGTACCCTAAGCCGTACCCTAAGCCTAACCCTAAGCCTAACCCTAACCCTAGGCTACCCTTGACTGCTTCTGCCTCCAATAGATTTCCTAAGCACTAGTGTTTTAAAGAACAGCTTAAAAAGAGAATCCTAATGTGATTTCTTTATAATGGGTGTGTTCCTTATCTAATCCTAGTGTCTAAACTCTTCTCCATGGCTGGACCCCCAAATAATATTCCTTTATGTGCTAAGGGGTATCTAGAGAGTGGGATAGGTTTAATCACTACCCTAACCCTAACGCGTACCATAACCCTAACCCCTACCCTAACCCTAACACGTACCCTAATCCTAACCCGTACCCTAAACCGAGCCCTAACCCTAACACTAACCCTAACCCTAACCCTAACCCATACCCTACGCCGTACCCGAAGCCCTCCCCGAACCCGTACCCTAAGCCGTACCCTAAGCCTAACCCTAAGCCTAACTCTAACCCTAGGCTACCCTTGACTGCTTCTGCCTCCAATAGATTTCCTAAGCACTAGTGTTTTAAGGAACAGCTTAAAAAGAGAATCCTAATGTGATTTCTTTATAATGTGTGTGTTCCTTATGTTATCTTAGTGTCTAAACTCTTCTCCATGGCTGGACCCCCAAGTAATATTCCTTTACGTGCTAAGGGGTATCTAGAGAGTGGGATAGGTTTAATCACTACCCTAACCCTAACGCGTACCATAACCCTAACCCCTACCCTAACCCTAACACGTACCCTAATCCTAACCCGTACCCTAAACCGAGCCCTAACCCTAACACTAACCCTAACCCTAACCCTAACCCATACCCTACGCCGTACCCGAAGCCCTCCCCGAACCCGTACCCTAAGCCGTACCCTAAGCCTAACCCTAAGCCTAACTCTAACCCTAGGCTACCCTTGACTGCTTCTGCCTCCAATAGATTTCCTAAGCACTAGTGTTTTAAGGAACAGCTTAAAAAGAGAATCCTAATGTGATTTCTTTATAATGTGTGTGTTCCTTATATTATCTTAGTGTCTTAACTCTTCTCCATGGCTGGACCCCCAAATAATATTCCTTTACGTGCTAAGGGGTATCTAGAGAGTGGGATAGGTTTAATAACTACCCTAACCCTAACGCGTACCCTAACCCTAACCCCTAACCTAACCCTAACAAGTACCCTAATCCTAACCTGTACCCTAAACCGAGCCCTAACCCTAACAGTAACCCTAACCCTAACCCTAACCCATACGCTACGCCGTACCCGAAGCCCTCCCCGAACCCGTACCCTAAGCCGTACCCGAAGCCTAACCCTAAGCCTAACCCTAACCCTAGGCTACCCTTGACTGCTTCTGCCTCCAATAGATTTCCTAAGCACTAGTGTTTTAAGGAACAGCTTAAAAAGTAAATCCTAATGTGATTTCTTTATAATGGGTGTGTTCCTTATCTAATCCTAGTGTCTAAACTCTTCTCCATGGCTGGACCCCCAAATAATATTCCTTTATGTGCTAAGGGGTATCTAGAGAGTGGGATAGGTTTAATCACTACCCTAACCCTACCGCGTACCATAACCCTAACCACTACCCTAACCCTAACACGTACCCTAATCCTAACCCGTACCCTAAACCGAGCCCTAACCCTAACACTAACCCTAACCCTAACCCTAACCCTAACCCATACCCTACGCCGTACCCGAAGCCCTCCCCGAACCCGTACCCTAAGCCGTACCCTAAGCCTAACCCTAAGCCTAACCCTAACCCTAGGCTACCCTTGACTGCTTCTGCCTCCAATAGATTTCCTAAGCACTAGTGTTTTAAGGAACAGCTTAAAAAGTAAATCCTAATGTGATTTCTTTATAATGTGTGTGTTCCTTATATTATCTTAGTGTCTTAACTCTTCTCCATGGCTGGACCCCCAAATAATATTCCTTTACGTGCTAAGGGGTATCTAGAGAGTGGGATAGGTTTAATAACTACCCTAAACGTAACGCGTACCCTAACGGTAACCCCTACCCTAACCCTAACACGTACCCTAATCCTAACCTGTACCCTAAACCGAGCCCTAACCCTAACAGTAACCCTAACCCTAACCCTAACCCATACCCTACGCCGTACCCGAAGCCCTCCCCGAACCCGTACCCTAAGCCGTACCCGAAGCCTAACCCTAAGCCTAACCCTAACCCTAGGCTACCCTTGACTGCTTCTGCCTCCAATAGATTTCCTAAGCACTAGTGTTTTAAGGAACAGCTTAAAAAGAGAATCCTAATGTGATTTCTTTATAATGTGTGTGTTCCTTATATTATCTTAGTGTCTTAACTCTTCTCCATGGCTGGACCCCCAAATAATATTCCTTTACGTGCTAAGGGGTATCTAGAGAGTGGGATAGGTTTAATAACTACCCTAACCCTAACGCGTACCCTAACCCTAACCCCTAACCTAACCCTAACACGTACCCTAATCCTAACCTGTACCCTAAACCGAGCCCTAACCCTAACACTAACCCTAACCCTAACCCTAACCCATACCCTACGCCGTACCCGAAGCCCTCCCCGAACCCATACCCTAAGCCGTACCCTAAGCCTAACCCTAAGCCTAACCCTAACCCTAGGCTACCCTTGACTGCTTCTGCCTCCAATAGATTTCCTAAGCACTAGTGTTTTAAGGAACAGCTTAAAAAGAGAATCCTAATGTGATTTCTTTATAATGGGTGTGTTCCTTATCTTATCCTAGTGTCTAAACTCTTCTCCATGGTTGGACCCCCAAATAATAATCCTTTACGTGCTAAGGGGTAACTAGAGAGTGGGATAGGTTTAATAACTACCCTAACCCTAACGCGTACCCTAACGCTAACCCCTACCCTAACCCTAACACGTACCCTAATCCTAACCCGTACCCTAAACCGAGCCCTAACCCTAACACTAACCCTAACCCTAACCCTAACCCATACCCTACGCCGTACCCGAAGCCCTCCCCGAACCCGTACCCTAAGCCGTACCCTAAGCCTAACCCTAAGCCTAACCCTAACCCTAGGCTACCCTTGACTGCTTCTGCCTCCAATAGATTTCCTAAGCACTAGTGTTTTAAGGAACAGCTTAAAAAGTAAATCCTAATGTGATTTCTTTATAATGGGTGTGTTCCTTATATAATCCTAGTGTCTAAACTCTTCTCCATGGCTGGACCCCCAAATAATATTCCTTTATGTGCTAAGGGGTATCTAGAGAGTGGGATAGGTTTAATCACTACCCTAACCCTAACGCGTACCATAACCCTAACCCCTACCCTAACCCTAACACGTACCCTAATCCTAACCCGTACCCTAAAGCGAGCCCTAACCCTAACACTAACCCTAACCCTAACCCTAACCCATACCCTACGCCGTACCCAAAGCACTCCCCGAACCCGTACCCTACGCCGTACCCTAAGCCTAACCCTAAGCCTAACCCTAACCCTAGGCTACCCTTGACTGCTTCTGCCTCCAATAGATTTCCTAAGCACTAGTGTTTTAAAGAACAGCTTAAAAAGAGAATCCTAATGTGATTTCTTTATAATGGGTGTGTTCCTTATATTATCTTAGTGTCTTAACTCTTCTCCATGGCTGGACCCCCAAATAATATTCCTTTACGTGCTAAGGGGTATCTAGAGAGTGGGATAGGTTTAATAACTACCCTAACCCTAACGCGTACCCTAACCCTAACCCCTAACCTAACCCTAACACGTACCCTAATCCTAACCCGTACCCTAAACCGAGCCCTAACCCTAACACTAACCCTAACCCTAACCCTAACCCATACCCTACGCCGTACCCGAAGCCCTCCCCGAACCCGTACCCTAAGCCGTACCCTAAGCCTAACCCTAAGCCTAACTCTAACCCTAGGCTACCCTTGACTGCTTCTGCCTCCAATAGATTTCCTAAGCACTAGTGTTTTAAGGAACAGCTTAAAAAGAGAATCCTAATGTGATTTCTTTATAATGTGTGTGTTCCTTATATTATCTTAGTGTCTTAACTCTTCTCCATGGCTGGACCCCCAAATAATATTCCTTTACGTGGTAATGGGTATCTAGAGAGTGGGATAGGTTTAATAACTACCCTAACCCTAACGCGTACCCTAACCCTAACCCCTAACCTAACCCTAACACGTACCCTAATCCTAACCTGTACCCTAAACCGAGCCCTAACCCTACCACTAACCCTAACCCTAACCCTAACCCATACCCTACGCCGTACCCGAAGCCCTCCCCGAACCCGTACCCTAAGCCGTACCCTAAGCCTAACCCTAAGCCTAACCCTAACCCTAGGCTACCCTTGACTGCTTCTGCCTCCAATAGATTTCCTAAGCACTAGTGTTTTAAGGAACAGCTTAAAAAGAGAATCCTAATGTGATTTCTTTATAATGGGTGTGTTCCTTATCTTATCCTAGTGTCTAAACTCTTCTCCATGGCTGGACCCCCAAATAATATTCCTTTACGTGCTAAGGGGTAACTAGAGAGTGGGATAGGTTTAATAACTACCCTAACCCTAACGCGTACCCTAACGCTAACCCCTACCCTAACCCTAACACGTACCCTAATCCTAACCCGTACCCTAAACCGAGCCCTAACCCTAACACTAACCCTAACCCTAACCCTAACCCATACCCTACGCCGTACCCAAAGCCCTCCCCGAACCCGTACCCTAAGCCGTACCCTAAGCCTAACCCTAAGCCTAACCCTAACCCTAAGCTACCCTTGACTGCTTCTGCCTCCAATAGATTTCCTAAGCACTAGTTTTTTAAAGAACAGCTTAAAAAGAGAATCCTAATGTGATTTCTCTATAATGGGTGTGTTCCTTATCTAATCCTAGTGTCTAAACTCTTCTCCATGGCTGGACCCCCAAATAATATTCCTTTATGTGCTAAGGGGTATCTAGAGAGTGGGATAGGTTTAATCACTACCCTAACCCTAACGCGTACCATAACCCTAACCCCTACCCTAACCCTAACACGTACCCTAATCCTAACCCGTACCCTAAACCGAGCCCTAACCCTAACACTAACCCTAACCCTAACCCTAACCCATACCCTACGCCGTACCCGAAGCCCTCCCCGAACCCGTACCCTAAGCCGTACCCTAAGCCTAACTCTAAGCCTAACTCTCACCCTAGGCTACCCTTGACTGCTTCTGCCTCCAATAGTTTTCCTAAGCACTAGTGTTTTAAGGAACAGCTTAAAAAGAGAATCCTAATGTGATTTCTTTATAATGGGTGTGTTCCTTATCTTATCCTAGTGTCTAAACTCTTCTCCATGGCTGGACCCCCAAATAATATTCCTTTACGTGCTAAGGGGTAACTAGAGAGTGGGATAGGTTTAATCACTACCCTAACCCTAACGGGTACCCTAACGCTAACCCCTACCCTAACCCTAACACGTACCCTAATCCTAATCCGTACCCTAAACCGAGCCCTAACCCTAACACTAACCCTAACCCTAACCCTAACCCATACCCTACGCCGTAACCGAAGCCCTCCCCGAACCCGTACCCTAAGCCGTACCCTAAGCCTATCCCTAAGCCTAACCCTAACCCTAGGCTACCCTTGACTGCTTCTGCCTCCAATAGATTTCCTAAGCACTAGTGTTTTAAGGAACAGCTTAAAAAGTAAATCCTAATGTGATTTCTTTATAATGGGTGTGTTCCTTATCTAATCCTAGTGTCTAAACTCTTCTCCATGGCTGGACCCCCAAATAATATTCCTTTATGTGCTAAGGGGTATCTAGAGAGTGGGATAGGTTTAATCACTACCCTAACCCTAACGCGTACCATAACCCTAACCCCTACCCTAACCCTAACACGTACCCTAATCCTAACGGGTACCCTAAACCGAGCCCTAACCCTAACACTAACCCTAACCCTAACCATAACCCATACCCTACGCCGTACCCGAAGCCCTCCCCGAACCCGTACCCTAAGCCGTACCCTAAGCCTAACCCTAAGCCTAACCCTAACCCTAGGCTACCCTTGACTGCTTCTGCCTCCAATAGATTTCCTAAGCACTAGTGTTTTAAGGAACAGCTTAAAAAGAGAATCCTAATGTGATTTCTTTATAATGGGTGTGTTCCTTATCTTATCCTAGTGTCTAAACTCTTCTCCATGGCTGGACCCCCAAATAATATTCCTTTACGTGCTAAGGGGTAACTAGAGAGTGGGATAGGTTTAATCACTACCCTAACCCTAACGGGTACCCTAACGCTAACCCCTACCCTAACCCTAACACGTACCCTAATCCTAACCCGTACCCTAAACCGAGCCCTAACCCTAACACTAACCCTAACCCTAACCCTAACCCATACCCTACGCCGTAACCGAAGCCCTCCCCGAACCCGTACCCTAAGCCGTACCCTAAGCCTATCCCTAAGCCTAACCCTAACCCTAGGCTACCCTTGACTGCTTCTGCCTCCAATAGATTTCCTAAGCACTAGTGTTTTAAGGAACAGCTTAAAAAGTAAATCCTAATGTGATTTCTTTATAATGGGTGTGTTCCTTATCTAATCCTAGTGTCTAAACTCTTCTCCATGGCTGGACCCCCAAATAATATTCCTTTATGTGCTAAGGGGTATCTAGAGAGTGGGATAGGTTTAATCACTACCCTAACCCTAACGCGTACCATAACCCTAACCCCTACCCTAACCCTAACACGTACCCTAATCCTAACCCGTACCCTAAACCGAGCCCTAACCCTAACACTAACCCTAACCCTAACCATAACCCATACCCTACGCCGTACCCGAAGCCCTCCCCGAACCCGTACCCTAAGCCGTACCCTAAGCCTAACCCTAAGCCTAACCCTAACCCTAGGCTACCCTTGACTGCTTCTGCCTCCAATAGATTTCCTAAGCACTAGTGTTTTAAGGAACAGCTTAAAAAGAGAATCCTAATGTGATTTCTTTATAATGGGTGTGTTCCTTATCTTTTCCTAGTGTCTAAACTCTTCTCCATGGCTGGACCCCCAAATAATATTCCTTTACGTGCTAAGGGGTAACTAGAGAGTGGGATAGGTTTAATAACTACCCTAACCGTAACACGTACCCTAACGGTAACCCCTACCCTAACCCTAACACGTACCCTAATCCTAACCCATACCCTAAACCGAGCCCTAACCCTAACACTAACCCTAACCCTAACCCTAACCCATACCCTACGCCGTACCCGAAGCCCTCCCCGAACCCGTACCCTAAGCCGTACCCTAAGCCTAACCCTAAGCCTATCCCTAACCCTAGGCTACCCTTGACTGCTTCTGCCTCCAATAGATTTCCTAAGCACTAGTGTTTTAAAGAACAGCTTAAAAAGAGAATCCTAATGTGATTTCTTTATAATGGGTGTGTTCCTTATCTAATCCTAGTGTCTAAACTCTTCTCCATGGCTGGACCCCCAAATAATATTCCTTTATGTGCTAAGGGGTATCTAGAGAGTGGGATAGGTTTAATCACTACCCTAACCCTAACGCGTACCATAACCCTAACCCCTACCCTAACCCTAACACGTACCCTAATCCTAACCCGTACCCTAAACCGAGCCCTAACCCTAACACTAACCCTAACCCTAACCCTAACCCATACCCTACGCCGTACCCGAAGCCCTCCCCGAACCCGTACCCTAAGCCGTACCCTAAGCCTAACCCTAAGCCTAACTCTAACCCTAGGCTACCCTTGACTGCTTCTGCCTCCAATAGATTTCCTAAGCACTAGTGTTTTAAGGAACAGCTTAAAAAGAGAATCCTAATGTGATTTCTTTATAATGGGTGTGTTCCTTATATTATCTTAGTGTCTAAACTCTTCTCCATGGCTGGACCCCCAAATAATATTCCTTTACGTGCTAAGGGGTATCTAGAGTGTGGGATAGGTTTAATAACTACCCTAAACCTAACGCGTACCCTAACCCTAACCCCTAACCTAACCCTAACACGTACCCTAATCCTAACCTGTACCCTAAACCGAGCCCTAACCCTAACACTAACCCTAACCCTAACCCTAACCCATACCCTACGCCGTACACGAAGCCCTCCCCGAACCCGTACCCTAAGCCGTACCCTAAGCCTAACCCTAAGCCTAACCCTAACCCTAGGCTACCCTTGACTGCTTCTGCCTCCAATAGATTTCCTAAGCACTAGTGTTTTAAGGAACAGCTTAAAAAGTAAATCCTAATGTGATTTCTTTATAATGGGTGTGTTCCTTATCTAATCCTAGTGTCTAAACTCTTCTCCATGGCTGGACCCCCAAATAATATTCCTTTATGTGCTAAGGGGTATCTAGAGAGTGGGATAGGTTTAATCACTACCCTAACCCTACCGCGTACCATAACCCTAACCACTACCCTAACCCTAACACGTACCCTAATCCTAACCCGTACCCTAAACCGAGCCCTAACCCTAACACTAACCCTAACCCTAACCCTAACCCTAACCCATACCCTACGCCGTACCCGAAGCCCTCCCCGAACCCGTACCCTAAGCCGTACCCTAAGCCTAACCCTAAGCCTAACCCTAACCCTAGGCTACCCTTGACTGCTTCTGCCTCCAATAGATTTCCTAAGCACTAGTGTTTTAAGGAACAGCTTAAAAAGTAAATCCTAATGTGATTTCTTTATAATGTGTGTGTTCCTTATATTATCTTAGTGTCTTAACTCTTCTCCATGGCTGGACCCCCAAATAATATTCCTTTACGTGCTAAGGGGTATCTAGAGAGTGGGATAGGTTTAATAACTACCCTAAACGTAACGCGTACCCTAACGGTAACCCCTACCCTAACCCTAACACGTACCCTAATCCTAACCTGTACCCTAAACCGAGCCCTAACCCTAACAGTAACCCTAACCCTAACCCTAACCCATACCCTACGCCGTACCCGAAGCCCTCCCCGAACCCGTACCCTAAGCCGTACCCGAAGCCTAACCCTAAGCCTAACCCTAACCCTAGGCTACCCTTGACTGCTTCTGCCTCCAATAGATTTCCTAAGCACTAGTGTTTTAAGGAACAGCTTAAAAAGAGAATCCTAATGTGATTTCTTTATAATGTGTGTGTTCCTTATATTATCTTAGTGTCTTAACTCTTCTCCATGGCTGGACCCCCAAATAATATTCCTTTACGTGCTAAGGGGTATCTAGAGATTGGGATAGGTTTAATAACTACCCTAACCCTAACGCGTACCCTAACCCTAACCCCTAACCTAACCCTAACACGTACCCTAATCCTAACCTGTACCCTAAACCGAGCCCTAACCCTAACACTAACCCTAACCCTAACCCTAACCCATACCCTACGCCGTACCCGAAGCCCTCCCCGAACCCATACCCTAAGCCGTACCCTAAGCCTAACCCTAAGCCTAACCCTAACCCTAGGCTACCCTTGACTGCTTCTGCCTCCAATAGATTTCCTAAGCACTAGTGTTTTAAGGAACAGCTTAAAAAGAGAATCCTAATGTGATTTCTTTATAATGGGTGTGTTCCTTATCTTATCCTAGTGTCTAAACTCTTCTCCATGGTTGGACCCCCAAATAATAATCCTTTACGTGCTAAGGGGTAACTAGAGAGTGGGATAGGTTTAATAACTACCCTAACCCTAACGCGTACCCTAACGCTAACCCCTACCCTAACCCTAACACGTACCCTAATCCTAACCCGTACCCTAAACCGAGCCCTAACCCTAACACTAACCCTAACCCTAACCCTAACCCATACCCTACGCCGTACCCGAAGCCCTCCCCGAACCCGTACCCTAAGCCGTACCCTAAGCCTAACCCTAAGCCTAACCCTAACCCTAGGCTACCCTTGACTGCTTCTGCCTCCAATAGATTTCCTAAGCACTAGTGTTTTAAGGAACAGCTTAAAAAGTAAATCCTAATGTGATTTCTTTATAATGGGTGTGTTCCTTATATAATCCTAGTGTCTAAACTCTTCTCCATGGCTGGACCCCCAAATAATATTCCTTTATGTGCTAAGGGGTATCTAGAGAGTGGGATAGGTTTAATCACTACCCTAACCCTAACGCGTACCATAACCCTAACCCCTACCCTAACCCTAACACGTACCCTAATCCTAACCCGTACCCTAAAGCGAGCCCTAACCCTAACACTAACCCTAACCCTAACCCTAACCCATACCCTACGCCGTACCCAAAGCACTCCCCGAACCCGTACCCTACGCCGTACCCTAAGCCTAACCCTAAGCCTAACCCTAACCCTAGGCTACCCTTGACTGCTTCTGCCTCCAATAGATTTCCTAAGCACTAGTGTTTTAAAGAACAGCTTAAAAAGAGAATCCTAATGTGATTTCTTTATAATGGGTGTGTTCCTTATATTATCTTAGTGTCTTAACTCTTCTCCATGGCTGGACCCCCAAATAATATTCCTTTACGTGCTAAGGGGTATCTAGAGAGTGGGATAGGTTTAATAACTACCCTAACCCTAACGCGTACCCTAACCCTAACCCCTAACCTAACCCTAACACGTACCCTAATCCTAACCCGTACCCTAAACCGAGCCCTAACCCTAACACTAACCCTAACCCTAACCCTAACCCATACCCTACGCCGTACCCGAAGCCCTCCCCGAACCCGTACCCTAAGCCGTACCCTAAGCCTAACCCTAAGCCTAACTCTAACCCTAGGCTACCCTTGACTGCTTCTGCCTCCAATAGATTTCCTAAGCACTAGTGTTTTAAGGAACAGCTTAAAAAGAGAATCCTAATGTGATTTCTTTATAATGTGTGTGTTCCTTATATTATCTTAGTGTCTTAACTCTTCTCCATGGCTGGACCCCCAAATAATATTCCTTTACGTGGTAATGGGTATCTAGAGAGTGGGATAGGTTTAATAACTACCCTAACCCTAACGCGTACCCTAACCCTAACCCCTAACCTAACCCTAACACGTACCCTAATCCTAACCTGTACCCTAAACCGAGCCCTAACCCTACCACTAACCCTAACCCTAACCCTAACCCATACCCTACGCCGTACCCGAAGCCCTCCCCGAACCCGTACCCTAAGCCGTACCCTAAGCCTAACCCTAAGCCTAACCCTAACCCTAGGCTACCCTTGACTGCTTCTGCCTCCAATAGATTTCCTAAGCACTAGTGTTTTAAGGAACAGCTTAAAAAGAGAATCCTAATGTGATTTCTTTATAATGGGTGTGTTCCTTATCTTATCCTAGTGTCTAAACTCTTCTCCATGGCTGGACCCCCAAATAATATTCCTTTACGTGCTAAGGGGTAACTAGAGAGTGGGATAGGTTTAATAACTACCCTAACCCTAACGCGTACCCTAACGCTAACCCCTACCCTAACCCTAACACGTACCCTAATCCTAACCCGTACCCTAAACCGAGCCCTAACCCTAACACTAACCCTAACCCTAACCCTAACCCATACCCTACGCCGTACCCAAAGCCCTCCCCGAACCCGTACCCTAAGCCGTACCCTAAGCCTAACCCTAAGCCTAACCCTAACCCTAAGCTACCCTTGACTGCTTCTGCCTCCAATAGATTTCCTAAGCACTAGTTTTTTAAAGAACAGCTTAAAAAGAGAATCCTAATGTGATTTCTCTATAATGGGTGTGTTCCTTATCTAATCCTAGTGTCTAAACTCTTCTCCATGGCTGGACCCCCAAATAATATTCCTTTATGTGCTAAGGGGTATCTAGAGAGTGGGATAGGTTTAATCACTACCCTAACCCTAACGCGTACCATAACCCTAACCCCTACCCTAACCCTAACACGTACCCTAATCCTAACCCGTACCCTAAACCGAGCCCTAACCCTAACACTAACCCTAACCCTAACCCTAACCCATACCCTACGCCGTACCCGAAGCCCTCCCCGAACCCGTACCCTAAGCCGTACCCTAAGCCTAACTCTAAGCCTAACTCTCACCCTAGGCTACCCTTGACTGCTTCTGCCTCCAATAGTTTTCCTAAGCACTAGTGTTTTAAGGAACAGCTTAAAAAGAGAATCCTAATGTGATTTCTTTATAATGGGTGTGTTCCTTATCTTATCCTAGTGTCTAAACTCTTCTCCATGGCTGGACCCCCAAATAATATTCCTTTACGTGCTAAGGGGTAACTAGAGAGTGGGATAGGTTTAATCACTACCCTAACCCTAACGGGTACCCTAACGCTAACCCCTACCCTAACCCTAACACGTACCCTAATCCTAATCCGTACCCTAAACCGAGCCCTAACCCTAACACTAACCCTAACCCTAACCCTAACCCATACCCTACGCCGTAACCGAAGCCCTCCCCGAACCCGTACCCTAAGCCGTACCCTAAGCCTATCCCTAAGCCTAACCCTAACCCTAGGCTACCCTTGACTGCTTCTGCCTCCAATAGATTTCCTAAGCACTAGTGTTTTAAGGAACAGCTTAAAAAGTAAATCCTAATGTGATTTCTTTATAATGGGTGTGTTCCTTATCTAATCCTAGTGTCTAAACTCTTCTCCATGGCTGGACCCCCAAATAATATTCCTTTATGTGCTAAGGGGTATCTAGAGAGTGGGATAGGTTTAATCACTACCCTAACCCTAACGCGTACCATAACCCTAACCCCTACCCTAACCCTAACACGTACCCTAATCCTAACGGGTACCCTAAACCGAGCCCTAACCCTAACACTAACCCTAACCCTAACCATAACCCATACCCTACGCCGTACCCGAAGCCCTCCCCGAACCCGTACCCTAAGCCGTACCCTAAGCCTAACCCTAAGCCTAACCCTAACCCTAGGCTACCCTTGACTGCTTCTGCCTCCAATAGATTTCCTAAGCACTAGTGTTTTAAGGAACAGCTTAAAAAGAGAATCCTAATGTGATTTCTTTATAATGGGTGTGTTCCTTATCTTATCCTAGTGTCTAAACTCTTCTCCATGGCTGGACCCCCAAATAATATTCCTTTACGTGCTAAGGGGTAACTAGAGAGTGGGATAGGTTTAATCACTACCCTAACCCTAACGGGTACCCTAACGCTAACCCCTACCCTAACCCTAACACGTACCCTAATCCTAACCCGTACCCTAAACCGAGCCCTAACCCTAACACTAACCCTAACCCTAACCCTAACCCATACCCTACGCCGTAACCGAAGCCCTCCCCGAACCCGTACCCTAAGCCGTACCCTAAGCCTATCCCTAAGCCTAACCCTAACCCTAGGCTACCCTTGACTGCTTCTGCCTCCAATAGATTTCCTAAGCACTAGTGTTTTAAGGAACAGCTTAAAAAGTAAATCCTAATGTGATTTCTTTATAATGGGTGTGTTCCTTATCTAATCCTAGTGTCTAAACTCTTCTCCATGGCTGGACCCCCAAATAATATTCCTTTATGTGCTAAGGGGTATCTAGAGAGTGGGATAGGTTTAATCACTACCCTAACCCTAACGCGTACCATAACCCTAACCCCTACCCTAACCCTAACACGTACCCTAATCCTAACCCGTACCCTAAACCGAGCCCTAACCCTAACACTAACCCTAACCCTAACCATAACCCATACCCTACGCCGTACCCGAAGCCCTCCCCGAACCCGTACCCTAAGCCGTACCCTAAGCCTAACCCTAAGCCTAACCCTAACCCTAGGCTACCCTTGACTGCTTCTGCCTCCAATAGATTTCCTAAGCACTAGTGTTTTAAGGAACAGCTTAAAAAGAGAATCCTAATGTGATTTCTTTATAATGGGTGTGTTCCTTATCTTTTCCTAGTGTCTAAACTCTTCTCCATGGCTGGACCCCCAAATAATATTCCTTTACGTGCTAAGGGGTAACTAGAGAGTGGGATAGGTTTAATAACTACCCTAACCGTAACACGTACCCTAACGGTAACCCCTACCCTAACCCTAACACGTACCCTAATCCTAACCCATACCCTAAACCGAGCCCTAACCCTAACACTAACCCTAACCCTAACCCTAACCCATACCCTACGCCGTACCCGAAGCCCTCCCCGAACCCGTACCCTAAGCCGTACCCTAAGCCTAACCCTAAGCCTATCCCTAACCCTAGGCTACCCTTGACTGCTTCTGCCTCCAATAGATTTCCTAAGCACTAGTGTTTTAAAGAACAGCTTAAAAAGAGAATCCTAATGTGATTTCTTTATAATGGGTGTGTTCCTTATCTAATCCTAGTGTCTAAACTCTTCTCCATGGCTGGACCCCCAAATAATATTCCTTTATGTGCTAAGGGGTATCTAGAGAGTGGGATAGGTTTAATCACTACCCTAACCCTAACGCGTACCATAACCCTAACCCCTACCCTAACCCTAACACGTACCCTAATCCTAACCCGTACCCTAAACCGAGCCCTAACCCTAACACTAACCCTAACCCTAACCCTAACCCATACCCTACGCCGTACCCGAAGCCCTCCCCGAACCCGTACCCTAAGCCGTACCCTAAGCCTAACCCTAAGCCTAACTCTAACCCTAGGCTACCCTTGACTGCTTCTGCCTCCAATAGATTTCCTAAGCACTAGTGTTTTAAGGAACAGCTTAAAAAGAGAATCCTAATGTGATTTCTTTATAATGGGTGTGTTCCTTATATTATCTTAGTGTCTAAACTCTTCTCCATGGCTGGACCCCCAAATAATATTCCTTTACGTGCTAAGGGGTATCTAGAGTGTGGGATAGGTTTAATAACTACCCTAAACCTAACGCGTACCCTAACCCTAACCCCTAACCTAACCCTAACACGTACCCTAATCCTAACCTGTACCCTAAACCGAGCCCTAACCCTAACACTAACCCTAACCCTAACCCTAACCCATACCCTACGCCGTACACGAAGCCCTCCCCGAACCCGTACCCTAAGCCGTACCCTAAGCCTAACCCTAAGCCTAACCCTAACCCTAGGCTACCCTTGACTGCTTCTGCCTCCAATAGATTTCCTAAGCACTAGTGTTTTAAGGAACAGCTTAAAAAGTAAATCCTAATTTGATTTCTTATAATGGGTGTGTTCCTTATCTAATCCTAGTGTCTAAACTCTTCTCCATGGCTGGACCCCCACATAATATTCCTTTATGTGCTAAGGGGTATCTAGAGAGTGGGATAGGTTTAATCACTACCCTAACCCTAACGCGTACCATAACCCTAACCCCTACCCTAACCCTAACACGTACCCTAATCCTAAACCGTACCCTAAACCGAGCCCTAACCCTAACACTAACCCTAACCCTAACCCTAACCCATACCCTACGCCGTACCCGAAGCCCTCCCCGAAGCCGTACCCTAAGCCGTACCCTAAGCCTAACCCTAAGCCTAACCCTAACCCTAGGCTACCCTTGACTGCTTCTGCCTCCAATAGATTTCCTAAGCATTAGTGTTTTAAGGAACAGCTTAAAAAGAGAATCCTAATGTGATTTCTTTATAATGGGTGTGTTCCTTATCTTTTCCTAGTGTCTAAACTCTTCTCCATGGCTGGACCCCCAAATAATATTCCTTTACGTGCTAAGGGGTAACTAGAGAGTGGGATAGGTTTAATAACTACCCTAAACGTAACGCGTACCCTAACGGTAACCCCTACCCTAACCCTAACACGTACCCTAATCCTAACCCGTACCCTAAACCGAGCCCTAACCCTAACACTAACCCTAACCCTAACCCTAACCCATACCCTACGCCGTACCCGAAGCCCTCCCCGAACCCGTACCCTAAGCCATACCCTAAGCCTAACCCTAAGCCTAACCCTAACCCTAGGCTACCCTTGACTGCTTCTGCCTCCAATAGATTTCCTAAGCACTACTGTTTTAAAGAACAGCTTAAAAAGAGAATCCTAATGTGATTTCTTTATAATGGGTGTGTTCCTTATCTAATCCTAGTGTCTAAACTCTTCTCCATGGCTGGACCCCCAAATAATATTCCTTTATGTGCTAAGGGGTATCTAGAGAGTGGGATAGGTTTAATCACTACCCTAACCCTAACGCGTAGCATAACCCTAACCCCTACCCTAACCCTAACACGTACCCTAATCCTAACCCGTACCCTAAACCGAGCCCTAACCCTAACACTAACCCTAACCCTAACCCTAACCCATACCCTACGCCGTACCCGAAGCCCTCCCCGAACCCGTACCCTAAGCCATACCCTAAGCCTAACCCTAAGCCTATCTCTAACCCTAGGCTACCCTTGACTGCTTCTGCCTCCAATAGATTTCCTAAGCACTAGTGTTTTAAGGAACAGCTTAAAAAGAGAATCCTAATGTGATTTCTTTATAATGTGTGTGTTCCTTATATTATCTTAGTGTCTTAGCTCTTCTCCATGGCTGGACCCCCAAATAATATTCCTTTACGTGCTAAGGGGTATCTAGAGAGTGGGATAGGTTTAATAACTACCCTAACCCTAACGCGTACCCTAACCCTAACCCCTAACCTAACCCTAACACGTACCCTAATCCTAACCTGTACCCTAAACCGAGCCCTAACCCTAACACTAACCCTAACCCTAACCCTAACCCATACCCTACGCCGTACCCGAAGCCCTCCCCGAACCCGTACCCTAAGCCGTACCCTAAGCCTAACCCTAAGCCTAACCCTAACCCTAGGCTACCCTTGACTGCTTCTGCCTCCAATAGATTTCCTAAGCACTAGTGTTTTAAGGAACAGCTTAAAAAGAGAATCCTAATGTGATTTCTTTATAATGGGTGTGTTCCTTATCTTATCCTAGTGTCTAAACTCTTCTCCATGGCTGGACCCCCAAATAATATTCCTTTACGTGCTAAGGGGTAACTAGAGTGTGGGATAGGTTTAATAACTACCCTAACCCTAACGCGTACCCTAACGCTAACCCCTACCCTAACCCTAACACGTACCCTAATCCTAACCCGTACCCTAAACCGAGCCCTAACCCTAACACTAACCCTAACCCTAACCCTAACCCATACCCTACGCCGTACCCAAAGCACTCCCCGAACCCGTACCCTAAGCCGTACCCTAAGCCTAACCCTAAGCCTAACCCTAACCCTAGGCTACCCTTGACTGCTTCTGCCTCCAATAGATTTCCTAAGCACTAGTGTTTTAAAGAACAGCTTAAAAAGAGAATCCTAATGTGATTTCTTTATAATGGGTGTGTTCCTTATCTAATCCTAGTGTCTAAACTCTTCTCCATGGCTGGACCCCCAAATAATATTCCTTTATGTGCTAAGGGGTATCTAGAGAGTGGGATAGGTTTAATCACTACCCTAACCCTAACGCGTACCATAACCCTAACCCCTACCCTAACCCTAACACGTACCCTAATCCTAACCCGTACCCTAAACCGAGCCCTAACCCTAACACTAACCCTAACCCTAACCCTAACCCATACCCTACGCCGTACCCGAAGCCCTCCCCGAACCCGTACCCTAAGCCGTACCCTAAGCCTAACCCTAAGCCTAACTCTAACCCTAGGCTACCCTTGACTGCTTCTGCCTCCAATAGATTTCCTAAGCACTAGTGTTTTAAGGAACAGCTTAAAAAGAGAATCCTAATGTGATTTCTTTATAATGTGTGTGTTCCTTATGTTATCTTAGTGTCTAAACTCTTCTCCATGGCTGGACCCCCAAGTAATATTCCTTTACGTGCTAAGGGGTATCTAGAGAGTGGGATAGGTTTAATCACTACCCTAACCCTAACGCGTACCATAACCCTAACCCCTACCCTAACCCTAACACGTACCCTAATCCTAACCCGTACCCTAAACCGAGCCCTAACCCTAACACTAACCCTAACCCTAACCCTAACCCATACCCTACGCCGTACCCGAAGCCCTCCCCGAACCCGTACCCTAAGCCGTACCCTAAGCCTAACCCTAAGCCTAACCCTAACCCTAGGCTACCCTTGACTGCTTCTGCCTCCAATAGATTTCCTAAGCACTAGTGTTTTAAGGAACAGCTTAAAAAGAGAATCCTAATGTGATTTCTTTATAATGTGTGTGTTCCTTATATTATCTTAGTGTCTTAACTCTTCTCCATGGCTGGACCCCCAAATAATATTCCTTTACGTGCTAAGGGGTATCTAGAGAGTGGGATAGGTTTAATAACTACCCTAACCCTAACGCGTACCCTAACCCTAACCCCTAACCTAACCCTAACACGTACCCTAATCCTAACCTGTACCCTAAACCGAGCCCTAACCCTAACACTAACCCTAACCCTAACCCTAACCCATACCCTACGCCGTACCCGAAGCCCTCCCCGAACCCGTACCCTAAGCCGTACCCTAAGCCTAACCCTAAGCCTAACCCTAACCCTAGGCTACCCTTGATTGCTTCTGCCTCCAATAGATTTCCTAAGCACTGGTGTTTTAAGGAACAGCTTAAAAAGAGAATCCTAATGTGATTTCTTTATAATGGGTGTGTTCCTTATCTTATCCTAGTGTCTAAACTCTTCTCCATGGTTGGACCCCCAAATAATAATCCTTTACGTGCTAAGGGGTAACTAGAGAGTGGGATAGGTTTAATAACTACCCTAACCCTAACGCGTACCCTAACGCTAACCCCTACCCTAACCCTAACACGTACCCTAATCCTAACCCATACCCTAAACCGAGCCCTAACCCTAACACTAACCCTAACCCTAACCCTAACCCATACCCTATGCCGTACCCGAAGCCCTCCCCGAACCCGTACCCTAAGCCGTACCCTAAGCCTAACCCTAAGCCTAACTCTAACCCTAGGCTACCCTTGACTGCTTCTGCCTCCAATAGATTTCCTAAGCACTAGTGTTTTAAGGAACAGCTTAAAAAGTAAATCCTAATGTGATTTCTTTATAATGGGTGTGTTCCTTATATAATCCTAGTGTCTAAACTCTTCTCCATGGCTGGACCCCCAAATAATATTCCTTTATGTGCTAAGGGGTATCTAGAGAGTGGGATAGGTTTAATCACTACCCTAACCCTAACGCGTACCATAACCCTAACACCTACCCTAACCCTAACACGTACCCTAATCCTAACCCGTACCCTAAACCGAGCCCTAACCCTAACACTAACCCTAACCCTAACCCTAACCCATACCCTACGCCATACCCGAAGCCCTCCCCGAACCCGTACCCTAAGCCGTACCCGAAGCCTAACCCTAAGCCTAACCCTAACCCTAGGCTACCCTTGACTGCTTCTGCCTCCAATAGATTTCCTAAGCACTAGTGTTTTAAGGAACAGCTTAAAAAGAGAATCCTAATGTGAATTCTTTATAATGGGTGTGTTCCTTATCTTTTCCTAGTGTCTAAACTCTTCTCCATGGCTGGACCCCCAAATAATATTCCTTTACGTGCTAAGGGGTAACTAGAGAGTGGGATAGGTTTAATAACTACCCTAAACGTAACGCGTACCCGAACGGTAACCCCTACCCTAACCCTAACACGTACCCTAATCCTAACCCGTACCCTAAACCGAGCCCTAACCCTAACACTAACCCTAACCCTAACCCTAACCCATACCCTACGCCGTACCCGAAGCCCTCCCCGAACCCGTACCCTAAGCCGTACCCTAAGCCTAACCCTAAGCCTAACCCTAACCCTAGGCTACCCTTGACTGCTTCTGCCTCCAATAGATTTCCTAAGCACTAGTGTTTTAAGGAACAGCTTAAAAAGTAAATCCTAATGTGATTTCTTTATAATGGGTGTGTTCCTTATATAATCCTAGTGTCTAAACTCTTCTCCATGGCTGGACCCCCAAATAATATTCCTTTATGTGCTAAGGGGTATCTAGAGAGTGGGATAGGTTTAATCACTACCCTAAACCTAACGCGTACCATAACCCTAACCCCTACCCTAACCCTAACACGTACCCTAATCCTAACCCGTACCCTAAACCGAGTCCTAACCCTTACACTAACCCTAACCCTAACCCTAACCCATACCCTACGCTGTACCCGAAGCCCTCCCCGAACCCGTACCCTAAGCCGTACCCGAAGCCTAACCCTAAGCCTAACCCTAACCCTAGGCTACCCTTGACTGCTTCTGCCTCCAATAGATTTCCTAAGCACTAGTGTTTTAAGGAACAGCTTAAAAAGAGAATCCTAATGTGATTTCTTTATAATGGGTGTGTTCCTTATCTTTTCCTAGTGTCTAAACTCTTCTCCATGGCTGGACCCCCAAATAATATTCCTTTACGTGCTAAGGGGTAACTAGAGAGTGGGATAGGTTTAATAACTACCCTAAACGTAACGCGTACCCTAACGGTAACCCCTACCCTAACCCTAACACGTACCCTAATCCTAACCCGTACCCTAAACCGAGCCCTAACCCTAACACTAACCCTAACCCTAACCCTAACCCATACCCTACGCCGTACCCGAAGCCCTCCCCGAACCCGTACCCTAAGCCTAACCCTAAGCCTAACCCTAACCCTAGGCTACCCTTGACTGCTTCTGCCTCCAATAGATTTCCTAAGCACTAGTGTTTTAAGGAACAGCTTAAAAAGAGAATCCTAATGTGATTTCTTTATAATGGGTGTGTTCCTTATCTTATCCTAGTGTCTAAACTCTTCTCCATGGCTGGACCCCCAAATAATATTCCTTTACGTGCTAAGGGGTAACTAGAGAGTGGGATAGGTTTAATAACTACCCTAACCCTAACGCGTACCCTAACGCTAACCCCTACCCTAACCCTAACACGTACCCTAATCCTAACCCGTACCCTAAACCGAGCCCTAACCCTAACACTAACCCTAACCCTAACCCTAACCCATACCTTACGCCGTACCCAAAGCCCTCCCCGAACCCGTACCCTAAGCCGTACCCTAAGCCTAACCCTAAGCCTAACCCTAACCCTAGGCTACCCTTGACTGCTTCTGCCTCCAATAGATTTCCTAAGCACTAGTGTTTTAAAGAACAGCTTAAAAAGAGAATCCTAATGTGATTTCTTTATAATGGGTGTGTTCCTTATCTAATCCTAGTGTCTAAACTCTTCTCCATGGCTGGACCCCCAAATAATATTCCTTTATGTGCTAAGGGGTATCTAGAGAGTGGGATAGGTTTAATCACTACCCTAACCCTAACGCGTACCATAACCCTAACCCCTACCCTAACCCTAACACGTACCCTAATCCTAACCCGTACCCTAAACCGAGCCCTAACCCTAACACTAACCCTAACCCTAACCCTAACCCATACCCTACGCCGTACCCGAAGCCCTCCCCGAACCCGTACCCTAAGCCGTACCCTAAGCCTAACCCTAAGCCTAACCCTAACCCTAGGCTACCCTTGACTGCTTCTGCCTCCAATAGATTTCCTAAGCACTAGTGTTTTAAGGAACAGCTTAAAAAGAGAATCCTAATGTGATTTCTTTATAATGTGTGTGTTCCTTATATTATCTTAGTGTCTAAACTCTTCTCCATGGCTGGACCCCCAAGTAATATTCCTTTACTTGCTAAGGGGTATCTAGAGAGTGGGATAGGTTTAATCACTACCCTAACCCTAACGCGTACCATAACCCTAACCCCTACCCTAACCCTAACACGTACCCTAATCCTAACCCGTACCCTAAACCGAGCCCTAACCCTAACACTAACCCTAACACTAACCCTAACCCATACCCTACGCCGTACCCGAAGCCCTCCCCGAACCCGTACCCTAAGCCGTACCCTAAGCCTAACCCTAAGCCTAACCCTAACCCTAGGCTACCCTTGACTGCTTCTGCCTCCAATAGATTTCCTAAGCACTAGTGTTTTAAGGAACAGCTTAAAAAGAGAATCCTAATGTGATTTCTTTATAATGTGTGTGTTCCTTATATTATCTTAGTGTCTAAACTCTTCTCCATGGCTGGACCCCCAAATAATATTCCTTTACGTGCTAAGGGGTAACTAGAGAGTGGGATAGGTTTAATAACTACCCTAAACGTAACGCGTACCCTAACGCTAACCCCTACCCTAACCCTAACACGTACCCTAATCCTAACCCGTACCCTAAACCGAGCCCTAACCCTAACAATAAGCCTAACCCTAACCCTAACCCATACCCTACGCCGTACCCGAAGCCCTCCCCGAACCCGTACCCTAAGCCGTAACCGAAGCCTAACCCTAAGCCTAACCCTAACGCTAGGCTACCCTTGACTGCTTCTGCCTCCAATAGATTTCCTAAGCACTAGTGTTTTAAGGAACAGCTTAAAAAGTAAATCCTAATGTGATTTCTTTATAATGGGTGTGTTCCTTATCTAATCCTAGTGTCTTAACTCTTCTCCATGGCTGGACCCCCAAATAATATTCCTTTACGTGCTAAGGGGTATCTAGAGAGTGGGATAGGTTTAATAACTACCCTAAACGTAACGCGTACCCTAACGGTAACCCCTACCCTAACCCTAACACGTACCCTAATCCTAACCCGTACCCTAAACCGAGCCCTAACCCTAACACTAACCCTAACCCTAACCCTAACCCTAACCCATACCCTACGCCGTACACGAAGCCCTCCCCGAACCCATACCCTAAGCCGTTCCCTAAGCCTAACCCTAAGCCTAACCCTAACCCTAGGCTACCCTTGACTGCTTCTGCCTCCAATAGATTTCCTAAGCACTAGTGTTTTAAGGAACAGCTTAAAAAGAGAATCCTAATGTGATTTCTTTATAATGTGTGTGTTCCTTATATTATCTTAGTGTCTTAACTCTTCTCCATGGCTGGACCCCCAAATAATATTCCTTTACGTGCTAAGGGGTATCTAGAGAGTGGGATAGGTTTAATCACTAACCTAACCCTAACGCGTACCCTAACCCTAACCCCTAACCTAACCCTAACACGTACCCTAATCCTAACCTGTACCCTAAACCGAGCCCTAACCCTAACACTAACCCTAACCCTAACCCTAACCCATACCCTACGCCGTACCCGAAGCCCTCCCCGAACCCGTACCCTAAGCCGTACCCTAAGCCTAACCCTAAGCCTAACCCTAACCCTAGGCTACCCTTGATTGCTTCTGCCTCCAATAGATTTCCTAAGCACTGGTGTTTTAAGGAACAGCTTAAAAAGAGAATCCTAATGTGATTTCTTTATAATGGGTGTGTTCCTTATCTTATCCTAGTGTCTAAACTCTTCTCCATGGTTGGACCCCCAAATAATAATCCTTTACGTGCTAAG
The DNA here is from genome assembly GCF_965194825.1 of Balaenoptera physalus. NCBI lineage: Eukaryota > Metazoa > Chordata > Mammalia > Artiodactyla > Balaenopteridae > Balaenoptera > Balaenoptera physalus. Next base: position 363,628 of record NW_028126001.1, read on the forward strand.
GGGTAACTAGAGAGTGGGATAGGTTTAATAACTACCCTAACCCTAACGCGTACCCTAACGCTAACCCCTACCCTAACCCTAACACGTACCCTAATCCTAACCCATACCCTAAACCGAGCCCTAACCCTAACACTAACCCTAACCCTAACCCTAACCCATACCCTATGCCGTACCCGAAGCCCTCCCCGAACCCGTACCCTAAGCCGTACCCTAAGCCTAACCCTAAGCCTAACCCTAACCCTAGGCTACCCTTGACTGCTTCTGCCTCCAATAGATTTCCTAAGCACTAGTGTTTTAAGGAACAGCTTAAAAAGTAAATCCTAATGTGATTTCTTTATAATGGGTGTGTTCCTTATATAATCCTAGTGTCTAAACTCTTCTCCATGGCTGGACCCCCAAATAATATTCCTTTATGTGCTAAGGGGTATCTAGAGAGTGGGATAGGTTTAATCACTACCCTAACCCTAACGCGTACCATAACCCTAACCCCTACCCTAACCCTAACACGTACCCTAATCCTAACCCGTACCCTAAACCGAGCCCTAACCCTAACACTAACCCTAACCCTAACCCTAACCCATACCCTACGCCATACCCGAAGCCCTCCCCGAACCCGTACCCTAAGCCGTACCCGAAGCCTAACCCTAAGCCTAACCCTAACCCTAGGCTACCCTTGACTGCTTCTGCCTCCAATAGATTTCCTAAGCACTAGTGTTTTAAGGAACAGCTTAAAAAGAGAATCCTAATGTGATTTCTTTATAATGGGTGTGTTCCTTATCTTATCCTAGTGTCTAAACTCTTCTCCATGGCTGGACCCCCAAATAATATTCCTTTACGTGCTAAGGGGTAACTAGAGAGTGGGATAGGTTTAATAACTACCCTAACCCTAACGCGTACCCTAACGCTAACCCCTACCCTAACCCTAACACGTACCCTAATCCTAACCCGTACCCTAAACCGAGCCCTAACCCTAACACTAACCCTAACCCTAACCCTAACCCATACCTTACGCCGTACCCAAAGCCCTCCCCGAACCCGTACCCTAAGCCGTACCCTAAGCCTAACCCTAAGCCTAACCCTAACCCTAGGCTACCCTTGACTGCTTCTGCCTCCAATAGATTTCCTAAGCACTAGTGTTTTAAAGAACAGCTTAAAAAGAGAATCCTAATGTGATTTCTTTATAATGGGTGTGTTCCTTATCTAATCCTAGTGTCTAAACTCTTCTCCATGGCTGGACCCCCAAATAATATTCCTTTATGTGCTAAGGGGTATCTAGAGAGTGGGATAGGTTTAATCACTACCCTAACCCTAACGCGTACCATAACCCTAACCCCTACCCTAACCCTAACACGTACCCTAATCCTAACCCGTACCCTAAACCGAGCCCTAACCCTAACACTAACCCTAACCCTAACCCTAACCCATACCCTACGCCGTACCCGAAGCCCTCCCCGAACCCGTACCCTAAGCCGTACCCTAAGCCTAACCCTAAGCCTAACCCTAACCCTAGGCTACCCTTGACTGCTTCTGCCTCCAATAGATTTCCTAAGCACTAGTGTTTTAAGGAACAGCTTAAAAAGAGAATCCTAATGTGATTTCTTTATAATGTGTGTGTTCCTTATATTATCTTAGTGTCTAAACTCTTCTCCATGGCTGGACCCCCAAGTAATATTCCTTTACTTGCTAAGGGGTATCTAGAGAGTGGGATAGGTTTAATCACTACCCTAACCCTAACGCGTACCATAACCCTAACCCCTACCCTAACCCTAACACGTACCCTAATCCTAACCCGTACCCTAAACCGAGCCCTAACCCTAACACTAACCCTAACACTAACCCTAACCCATACCCTACGCCGTACCCGAAGCCCTCCCCGAACCCGTACCCTAAGCCGTACCCTAAGCCTAACCCTAAGCCTAACCCTAACCCTAGGCTACCCTTGACTGCTTCTGCCTCCAATAGATTTCCTAAGCACTAGTGTTTTAAGGAACAGCTTAAAAAGAGAATCCTAATGTGATTTCTTTATAATGTGTGTGTTCCTTATATTATCTTAGTGTCTAAACTCTTCTCCATGGCTGGACCCCCAAATAATATTCCTTTACGTGCTAAGGGGTAACTAGAGAGTGGGATAGGTTTAATAACTACCCTAAACGTAACGCGTACCCTAACGCTAACCCCTACCCTAACCCTAACACGTACCCTAATCCTAACCCGTACCCTAAACCGAGCCCTAACCCTAACAATAAGCCTAACCCTAACCCTAACCCATACCCTACGCCGTACCCGAAGCCCTCCCCGAACCCGTACCCTAAGCCGTAACCGAAGCCTAACCCTAAGCCTAACCCTAACGCTAGGCTACCCTTGACTGCTTCTGCCTCCAATAGATTTCCTAAGCACTAGTGTTTTAAGGAACAGCTTAAAAAGTAAATCCTAATGTGATTTCTTTATAATGGGTGTGTTCCTTATCTAATCCTAGTGTCTTAACTCTTCTCCATGGCTGGACCCCCAAATAATATTCCTTTACGTGCTAAGGGGTATCTAGAGAGTGGGATAGGTTTAATAACTACCCTAAACGTAACGCGTACCCTAACGGTAACCCCTACCCTAACCCTAACACGTACCCTAATCCTAACCCGTACCCTAAACCGAGCCCTAACCCTAACACTAACCCTAACCCTAACCCTAACCCTAACCCATACCCTACGCCGTACACGAAGCCCTCCCCGAACCCGTACCCTAAGCCGTACCCTAAGCCTAACCCTAAGCCTAACCCTAACCCTAGGCTACCCTTGACTGCTTCTGCCTCCAATAGATTTCCTAAGCACTAGTGTTTTAAGGAACAGCTTAAAAAGAGAATCCTAATGTGATTTCTTTATAATGTGTGTGTTCCTTATATTATCTTAGTGTCTTAACTCTTCTCCATGGCTGGACCCCCAAATAATATTCCTTTACGTGCTAAGGGGTATCTAGAGAGTGGGATAGGTTTAATCACTACCCTAACCCTAACGCGTACCCTAACCCTAACCCCTAACCTAACCCTAACACGTACCCTAATCCTAACCTGTACCCTAAACCGAGCCCTAACCCTAACACTAACCCTAACCCTAACCCTAACCCATACCCTACGCCGTACCCGAAGCCCTCCCCGAACCCGTACCCTAAGCCGTACCCTAAGCCTAACCCTAAGCCTAACCCTAACCCTAGGCTACCCTTGATTGCTTCTGCCTCCAATAGATTTCCTAAGCACTGGTGTTTTAAGGAACAGCTTAAAAAGAGAATCCTAATGTGATTTCTTTATAATGGGTGTGTTCCTTATCTTATCCTAGTGTCTAAACTCTTCTCCATGGTTGGACCCCCAAATAATAATCCTTTACGTGCTAAGGGGTAACTAGAGAGTGGGATAGGTTTAATAACTACCCTAACCCTAACGCGTACCCTAACGCTAACCCCTACCCTAACCCTAACACGTACCCTAATCCTAACCCATACCCTAAACCGAGCCCTAACCCTAACACTAACCCTAACCCTAACCCTAACCCATACCCTACGCCGTACCCGAAGCCCTCCCCGAACCCGTACCCTAAGCCTAACCCTAAGCCTAACCCTAACCCTAGGCTACCCTTGACTGCTTCTGCCTCCAATAGATTTCCTAAGCACTAGTGTTTTAAGGAACAGCTTAAAAAGAGAATCCTAATGTGATTTCTTTATAATGGGTGTGTTCCTTATCTTATCCTAGTGTCTAAACTCTTCTCCATGGCTGGACCCCCAAATAATATTCCTTTACGTGCTAAGGGGTAACTAGAGAGTGGGATAGGTTTAATAACTACCCTAACCCTAACGCGTACCCTAACGCTAACCCCTACCCTAACCCTAACACGTACCCTAATCCTAACCCGTACCCTAAACCGAGCCCTAACCCTAACACTAACCCTAACCCTAACCCTAACCCATACCTTACGCCGTACCCAAAGCCCTCCCCGAACCCGTACCCTAAGCCGTACCCTAAGCCTAACCCTAAGCCTAACCCTAACCCTAGGCTACCCTTGACTGCTTCTGCCTCCAATAGATTTCCTAAGCACTAGTGTTTTAAAGAACAGCTTAAAAAGAGAATCCTAATGTGATTTCTTTATAATGGGTGTGTTCCTTATCTAATCCTAGTGTCTAAACTCTTCTCCATGGCTGGACCCCCAAATAATATTCCTTTATGTGCTAAGGGGTATCTAGAGAGTGGGATAGGTTTAATCACTACCCTAACCCTAACGCGTACCATAACCCTAACCCCTACCCTAACCCTAACACGTACCCTAATCCTAACCCGTACCCTAAACCGAGCCCTAACCCTAACACTAACCCTAACCCTAACCCTAACCCATACCCTACGCCGTACCCGAAGCCCTCCCCGAACCCGTACCCTAAGCCGTACCCTAAGCCTAACCCTAAGCCTAACCCTAACCCTAGGCTACCCTTGACTGCTTCTGCCTCCAATAGATTTCCTAAGCACTAGTGTTTTAAGGAACAGCTTAAAAAGAGAATCCTAATGTGATTTCTTTATAATGTGTGTGTTCCTTATATTATCTTAGTGTCTAAACTCTTCTCCATGGCTGGACCCCCAAGTAATATTCCTTTACTTGCTAAGGGGTATCTAGAGAGTGGGATAGGTTTAATCACTACCCTAACCCTAACGCGTACCCTAACCCTAACCCCTACCCTAACCCTAACACGTACCCTAATCCTAACCCGTACCCTAAACCGAGCCCTAACCCTAACACTAACCCTAACACTAACCCTAACCCATACCCTACGCCGTACCCGAAGCCCTCCCCGAACCCGTACCCTAAGCCGTACCCTAAGCCTAACCCTAAGCCTAACCCTAACCCTAGGCTACCCTTGACTGCTTCTGCCTCCAATAGATTTCCTAAGCACTAGTGTTTTAAGGAACAGCTTAAAAAGAGAATCCTAATGTGATTTCTTTATAATGTGTGTGTTCCTTATATTATCTTAGTGTCTAAACTCTTCTCCATGGCTGGACCCCCAAATAATATTCCTTTACGTGCTAAGGGGTAACTAGAGAGTGGGATAGGTTTAATAACTACCCTAAACGTAACGCGTACCCTAACGCTAACCCCTACCCTAACCCTAACACGTACCCTAATCCTAACCCGTACCCTAAACCGAGCCCTAACCCTAACAATAAGCCTAACCCTAACCCTAACCCATACCCTACGCCGTACCCGAAGCCCTCCCCGAACCCGTACCCTAAGCCGTAACCGAAGCCTAACCCTAAGCCTAACCCTAACGCTAGGCTACCCTTGACTGCTTCTGCCTCCAATAGATTTCCTAAGCACTAGTGTTTTAAGGAACAGCTTAAAAAGTAAATCCTAATGTGATTTCTTTATAATGGGTGTGTTCCTTATCTAATCCTAGTGTCTTAACTCTTCTCCATGGCTGGACCCCCAAATAATATTCCTTTACGTGCTAAGGGGTATCTAGAGAGTGGGATAGGTTTAATAACTACCCTAAACGTAACGCGTACCCTAACGGTAACCCCTACCCTAACCCTAACACGTACCCTAATCCTAACCCGTACCCTAAACCGAGCCCTAACCCTAACACTAACCCTAACCCTAACCCTAACCCTAACCCATACCCTACGCCGTACACGAAGCCCTCCCCGAACCCGTACCCTAAGCCGTACCCTAAGCCTAACCCTAAGCCTAACCCTAACCCTAGGCTACCCTTGACTGCTTCTGCCTCCAATAGATTTCCTAAGCACTAGTGTTTTAAGGAACAGCTTAAAAAGAGAATCCTAATGTGATTTCTTTATAATGTGTGTGTTCCTTATATTATCTTAGTGTCTTAACTCTTCTCCATGGCTGGACCCCCAAATAATATTCCTTTACGTGCTAAGGGGTATCTAGAGAGTGGGATAGGTTTAATCACTACCCTAACCCTAACGCGTACCCTAACCCTAACCCCTAACCTAACCCTAACACGTACCCTAATCCTAACCTGTACCCTAAACCGAGCCCTAACCCTAACACTAACCCTAACCCTAACCCTAACCCATACCCTACGCCGTACCCGAAGCCCTCCCCGAACCCGTACCCTAAGCCGTACCCTAAGCCTAACCCTAAGCCTAACCCTAACCCTAGGCTACCCTTGATTGCTTCTGCCTCCAATAGATTTCCTAAGCACTGGTGTTTTAAGGAACAGCTTAAAAAGAGAATCCTAATGTGATTTCTTTATAATGGGTGTGTTCCTTATCTTATCCTAGTGTCTAAACTCTTCTCCATGGTTGGACCCCCAAATAATAATCCTTTACGTGCTAAGGGGTAACTAGAGAGTGGGATAGGTTTAATAACTACCCTAACCCTAACGCGTACCCTAACGCTAACCCCTACCCTAACCCTAACACGTACCCTAATCCTAACCCATACCCTAAACCGAGCCCTAACCCTAACACTAACCCTAACCCTAACCCTAACCCATACCCTATGCCGTACCCGAAGCCCTCCCCGAACCCGTACCCTAAGCCGTACCCTAAGCCTAACCCTAAGCCTAACCCTAACCCTAGGCTACCCTTGACTGCTTCTGCCTCCAATAGATTTCCTAAGCACTAGTGTTTTAAGGAACAGCTTAAAAAGTAAATCCTAATGTGATTTCTTTATAATGGGTGTGTTCCTTATATAATCCTAGTGTCTAAACTCTTCTCCATGGCTGGACCCCCAAATAATATTCCTTTATGTGCTAAGGGGTATCTAGAGAGTGGGATAGGTTTAATCACTACCCTAACCCTAACGCGTACCATAACCCTAACCCCTACCCTAACCCTAACACGTACCCTAATCCTAACCCGTACCCTAAACCGAGCCCTAACCCTAACACTAACCCTAACCCTAACCCTAACCCATACCCTACGCCATACCCGAAGCCCTCCCCGAACCCGTACCCTAAGCCGTACCCGAAGCCTAACCCTAAGCCTAACCCTAACCCTAGGCTACCCTTGACTGCTTCTGCCTCCAATAGATTTCCTAAGCACTAGTGTTTTAAGGAACAGCTTAAAAAGAGAATCCTAATGTGAATTCTTTATAATGGGTGTGTTCCTTATCTTTTCCTAGTGTCTAAACTCTTCTCCATGGCTGGACCCCCAAATAATATTCCTTTACGTGCTAAGGGGTAACTAGAGAGTGGGATAGGTTTAATAACTACCCTAAACGTAACGCGTACCCGAACGGTAACCCCTACCCTAACCCTAACACGTACCCTAATCCTAACCCGTACCCTAAACCGAGCCCTAACCCTAACACTAACCCTAACCCTAACCCTAACCCATACCCTACGCCGTACCCGAAGCCCTCCCCGAACCCGTACCCTAAGCCGTACCCTAAGCCTAACCCTAAGCCTAACCCTAACCCTAGGCTACCCTTGACTGCTTCTGCCTCCAATAGATTTCCTAAGCACTAGTGTTTTAAGGAACAGCTTAAAAAGTAAATCCTAATGTAATTTCTTTATAATGGGTGTGTTCCTTATATAATCCTAGTGTCTAAACTCTTCTCCATGGCTGGACCCCCAAGTAATATTCCTTTACGTGCTAAGGGGTATCTAGAGAGTGGGATAGGTTTAATCACTACCCTAACCCTAACGCGTACCATAACCCTAACCCCTACCCTAACCCTAACACGTACCCTAATCCTAACCCGTACCCTAAACCGAGCCCTAACCCTAACACTAACCCTAACCCTAACCCTAACCCATACCCTACGCCGTACCCGAAGCCCTCCCCGAACCCGTACCCTAAGCCGTACCCTAAGCCTAACCCTAAGCCTAACTCTAACCCTAGGCTACCCTTGACTGCTTCTGCCTCCAATAGATTTCCTAAGCACTAGTGTTTTAAGGAACAGCTTAAAAAGAGAATCCTAATGTGATTTCTTTATAATGTGTGTGTTCCTTATATTATCTTAGTGTCTTAACTCTTCTCCATGGCTGGACCCCCAAATAATATTCCTTTACGTGCTAAGGGGTATCTAGAGAGTGGGATAGGTTTAATAACTACCCTAAACGTAACGCGTACCCTAACGGTAACCCCTACCCTAACCCTAACACGTACCCTAATCCTAACCTGTACCCTAAACCGAGCCCTAACCCTAACAGTAACCCTAACCCTAACCCTAACCCATACCCTACGCCGTACCCGAAGCCCTCCCCGAACCCGTACCCTAAGCCGTACCCTAAGCCTAACCCTAAGCCTAACCCTAACCCTAGGCTACCCTTGACTGCTTCTGCCTCCAATAGATTTCCTAAGCACTAGTGTTTTAAGGAACAGCTTAAAAAGAGAATCCTAATGTGATTTCTTTATAATGGGTGTGTTCCTTATCTTATCCTAGTGTCTAAACTCTTCTCCATGGCTGGACCCCCAAATAATATTCCTTTACGTGCTAAGGGGTAACTAGAGAGTGGGATAGGTTTAATCACTACCCTAACCCTAACGCGTACCCTAACGCTAACCCCTACCCTAACCCTAACACGTACCCTAATCCTAACCCGTACCCTAAACCGAGCCCTAACCCTAACACTAAGCCTAACCCTAACCCTAACCCATACCCTACGCCGTACCCGAAGCCCTCCCCGAACCCGTACCCTAAGCCGTACCCTAAGCCTAACCCTAAGCCTAACCCTAACCCTAGGCTACCCTTGACTGCTTCTGCCTCCAATAGATTTCCTAAGCACTAGTGTTTTAAGGAACAGCTTAAAAAGTAAATCCTAATGTGATTTCTTTATAATGGGTGTGTTCCTTATCTAATCCTAGTGTCTAAACTCTTCTCCATGGCTGGACCCCCAAATAATATTCCTTTATGTGCTAAGGGGTATCTAGAGAGTGGGATAGGTTTAATCACTACCCTAACCCTACCGCGTACCATAACCCTAACCACTACCCTAACCCTAACACGTACCCTAATCCTAACCCGTACCCTAAACCGAGCCCTAACCCTAACACTAACCCTAACCCTAACCCTAACCATAACCCATACCCTACGCCGTACCCGAAGCCCTCCCCGAACCCGTACCCTAAGCCGTACCCTAAGCCTAACCCTAAGCGTAACCCTAACCCTAGGCTACCCTTGACTGCTTCTGCCTCCAATAGATTTCCTAAGCACTAGTGTTTTAAGGAACAGCTTAAAAAGAGAATCCTAATGTGATTTCTTTATAATGGGTGTGTTCCTTATCTTATCCTAGTGTCTAAACTCTTCTCCATGGTTGGACCCCCAAATAATAATCCTTTACGTGCTAAGGGGTAACTAGAGAGTGGGATAGGTTTAATAACTACCCTAACCCTAACGCGTACCCTAACGCTAACCCCTACCCTAACCCTAACACGTACCCTAATCCTAACCCGTACCCTAAACCGAGCCCTAACCCTAACACTAACCCTAACCCTAACCCTAACCCATACCCTACGCCGTACCCGAAGCCCTCCCCGAACCCGTACCCTAAGCCGTACCCTAAGCCTAACCCTAAGCCTAACCCTAACCCTAGGCTACCCTTGACTGCTTCTGCCTCCAATAGATTTCCTAAGCACTAGTGTTTTAAGGAACAGCTTAAAAAGTAAATCCTAATGTGATTTCTTTATAATGGGTGTGTTCCTTATATAATCCTAGTGTCTAAACTCTTCTCCATGGCTGGACCCCCAAATAATATTCCTTTATGTGCTAAGGGGTATCTAGAGAGTGGGATAGGTTTAATCACTACCCTAACCCTAACGCGTACCATAACCCTAACCCCTACCCTAACCCTAACACGTACCCTAATCCTAACCCGTACCCTAAACCGAGCCCTAACCCTAACACTAACCCTAACCCTAACCCTAACCCATACCCTACGCCGTAACCGAAGCCCTCCCCGAACCCGTACCCTAAGCCGTACCCGAAGCCTAACCCTAAGCCTAACCCTAACCCTAGGCTACCCTTGACTGCTTCTGCCTCCAATAGATTTCCTAAGCACTAGTGTTTTAAGGAACAGCTTAAAAAGAGAATCCTAATGTGATTTCTTTATAATGGGTGTGTTCCTTATCTAATCCTAGTGTCTAAACTCTTCTCCATGGCTGGACCCCCAAATAATATTCCTTTACGTGATAAGGGGTATCTAGAGAGTGGGATAGGTTTAATAACTACCCTAACCCTAACGGGTACCCTAACCCTAACCCCTAACCTAACCCTAACACGTACCCTAATCCTAACCCGTACCCTAAACCGAGCCCTAACCCTAACACTAACCCTAACCCTAACCCTAACCCATACCCTACGCCGTACCCGAAGCCCTCCCCGAACCCGTACCCTAAGCCATACCCTAAGCCTAACCCTAAGCCTAACTCTAACCCTAGGCTACCCTTGACTGCTTCTGCCTCCAATAGATTTACTAAGCACTAGTGTTTTAAGGAACAGCTTAAAAAGAGAATCCTAATGTGATTTCTTTATAATGTGTGTGTTCCTTATATTATCTTAGTGTCTAAACTCTTCTCCATGGCTGGACCCCCAAATAATATTCCTTTACGTGCTAAGGGGTATCTAGAGAGTGGGATAGGTTTAATCACTACCCTAACCCTAACGCGTACCATAACCCTAACCCCTACCCTAACCCTAACACGTACCCTAATCCTAACCCGTACCCTAAACCGAGCCCTAACCCTAACACTAACCCTAACCCTAACCCTAACCCATACCCTACGCTGTACCCGAAGCCCTCCCCGAACCCGTACCCTAAGCCGTACCCGAAGCCTAACCCTAAGCCTAACCCTAACCCTAGGCTACCCTTGACTGCTTCTGCCTCCAATAGATTTCCTAAGCACTAGTGTTTTAAGGAACAGCTTAAAAAGAGAATCCTAATGTGATTTCTTTATAATGGGTGTGTTCCTTATCTTTTCCTAGTGTCTAAACTCTTCTCCATGGCTGGACCCCCAAATAATATTCCTTTACGTGCTAAGGGGTAACTAGAGAGTGGGATAGGTTTAATAACTACCCTAAACGTAACGCGTACCCTAACGGTAACCCCTACCCTAACCCTAACACGTACCCTAATCCTAACCCGTACCCTAAACCGAGCCCTAACCCTAACACTAACCCTAACCCTAACCCTAACCCTAACCCATACCCTACGCCGTACCCGAAGCCCTCCCCGAACCCGTACCCTAAGCCGTACCCTAAGCCTAACCCTAAGCCTAACCCTAACCCTAGGCTACCCTTGACTGCTTCTGCCTCCAATAGATTTCCTAAGCACTAGTGTTTTAAGGAACAGCTTAAAAAGAGAATCCTAATGTGATTTCTTTATAATGTGTGTGTTCCTTATATTATCTTATTGTCTTAACTCTTCTCCATGGCTGGACCCCCAAATAATATTCCTTTACGTGCTAAGGGGTATCTAGAGAGTGGGATAGGTTTAATAACTACCCTAACCCTAACGCGTACCCTAACCCTAACCCCTAACCTAACCCTAACACGTACCCTAATCCTAACCTGTACCCTAAACCGAGCCCTAACCCTAACACTAACCCTAACCCATACCCTACGCCGTACCCGAAGCCCTCCCCGAACCCGTACCCTAAGCCGTACCCTAAGCCTAACCCTAAGCCTAACCCTAACCCTAGGCTACCCTTGACTGCTTCTGCCTCCAATAGATTTCCTAAGCACTAGTGTTTTAAGGAACAGCTTAAAAAGAGAATCCTAATGTGATTTCTTTATAATGGGTGTGTTCCTTATCTTATCCTAGTGTCTAAACTCTTCTCCATGGTTGGACCCCCAAATAATAATCCTTTACGTGCTAAGGGGTAACTAGAGAGTGGGATAGGTTTAATAACTACCCTAACCCTAACGCGTACCCTAACGCTAACCCCTACCCTAACCCTAACACGTACCCTAATCCTAACCCGTACCCTAAACCGAGCCCTAACCCTAACACTAACCCTAACCCTAACCCTAACCCATACCCTACGCCGTACCCGAAGCCCTCCCCGAACCCGTACCCTAAGCCGTACCCTAAGCCTAACCCTAAGCCTAACCCTAACCCTAGGCTACCCTTGACTGCTTCTGCCTCCAATAGATTTCCTAAGCACTAGTGTTTTAAGGAACAGCTTAAAAAGTAAATCCTAATGTGATTTCTTTATAATGGGTGTGTTCCTTATATAATCCTAGTGTCTAAACTCTTCTCCATGGCTGGACCCCCAAATAATATTCCTTTATGTGCTAAGGGGTATCTAGAGAGTGGGATCGGTTTAATCACTACCCTAACCCTAACGCGTACCATAACCCTAACCCCTACCCTAACCCTAACACGTACCCTAATCCTAACCCGTACCCTAAACCGAGTCCTAACCCTAACACTAACCCTAACCCTAACCCTAACCCATACCCTACGCCGTACCCGAAGCCCTCCCCGAACCCGTAACCTAAGCCGTACCCGAAGCCTAACCCTAAGCCTAACCCTAACCCTAGGCTACCCTTGACTGCTTCTGCCTCCAATAGATTTCCTAAGCACTAGTGTTTTAAGGAACAGCTTAAAAAGAGAATCCTAATGTGATTTCTTTATAATGGGTGTGTTCCTTATCTTTTCCTAGTGTCTAAACTCTTCTCCATGGCTGGACCCCCAAATAATATTCCTTTACGTGCTAAGGGGTAACTAGAGAGTGGGATAGGTTTAATAACTACCCTAAACGTAACGCATACCCTAACGGTAACCCCTACCCTAACCCTAACACGTACCCTAATCCTAACCCGTACCCTAAACCGAGCCCTAACCCTAACACTAACCCTAACCCTAACCCTAACCCATACCCTACACCGTACCCGAAGCCCTCCCCGAACCCGTACCCTAAGCCGTACCCGAAGCCTAACCCTAAGCCTAACCCTAACCCTAGGCTACCCTTGACTGCTTCTGCCTCCAATAGATTTCCTAAGCACTAGTGTTTTAAGGAACAGCTTAAAAAGAGAATCCTAATGTGATTTCTTTATAATGGGTGTGTTCCTTATCTTATCCTAGTGTCTAAACTCTTCTCCATGGCTGGACCCCCAAATAATATTCCTTTACGTGCTAAGGGGTAACTAGAGAGTGGGATAGGTTTAATAACTACCCTAAACCTAACGCGTACCCTAACGCTAACCCCTACCCTAACCCTAACACGTACCCTAATCCTAACCCGTACCCTAAACCGAGCCCTAACCCTAACACTAACCCTAACCCTAACCCTAACCCATACCTTACGCCATACCCAAAGCCCTCCCCGAACCCGTACCCTAAGCCGTACCCTAAGCCTAACCCTAAGCCTAACCCTAACCCTAGGCTACCCTTGACTGCTTCTGCCTCCAATAGATTTCCTAAGCACTAGTGTTTTAAAGAACAGCTTAAAAAGAGAATCCTAATGTGATTACTTTATAATGGGTGTGTTCCTTATCTAATCCTAGTGTCTAAACTCTTCTCCATGGCTGGACCCCCAAATAATATTCCTTTATGTGCTAAGGGGTATCTAGAGAGTGGGATAGGTTTAATCACTACTCTAACCCTAACACGTACCATAACCCTAACCCCTACCCTAACCCTAACACGTACCCTAATCCTAACCCGTACCCTAAACCGAGCCCTAACCCTAACACTAACCCTAACCCTAACCCTAACCCATACCCTACGCCGTACCCGAAGCCCTCCCCGAACCCGTACCCTAAGCCGTACCCTAAGCCTAACCCTAAGCCTAACCCTAACCCTAGGCTACCCTTGACTGCTTCTGCCTCCAGTAGATTTCCTAAGCACTAGTGTTTTAAGGAACAGCTTAAAAAGAGAATCCTAATGTGATTTCTTTATAATGGGTGTGTTCCTTATCTTATCCTAGTGTCTAAACTCTTCTCCATGGCTGGACCCCCAAATAATATTCCTTTACGTGCTAAGGGGTAACTAGAGAGTGGGATAGGTTTAATCACTACCCTAACCCTAACGCGTACCCTAACGCTAACCCCTACCCTAACCCTAACACGTACCCTAATCCTAACCCGTACCCTAAACCGAGCCCTAACCCTAACACTAAGCCTAACCCTAACCCTAACCCATACCCTACGCCGTACCCGAAGCCCTCCCCGAACCCGTACCCTAAGCCGTACCCTAAGCCTAACCCTAAGCCTAACCCTAACCCTAGGCTACCCTTGACTGCTTCTGCCTCCAATAGATTTCCTAAGCACTAGTGTTTTAAGGAACAGCTTAAAAAGTAAATCCTAATGTGATTTCTTTATAATGGGTGTGTTCCTTATCTAATCCTAGTGTCTAAACTCTTCTCCATGGCTGGACCCCCAAATAATATTCCTTTATGTGCTAAGGGGTATCTAGAGAGTGGGATAGGTTTAATCACTACCCTAACCCTACCGCGTACCATAACCCTAACCACTACCCTAACCCTAACACGTACCCTAATCCTAACCCGTACCCTAAACCGAGCCCTAACCCTAACACTAACCCTAACCCTAACCCTAACCCTAACCCATACCCTACGCCGTACCCGAAGCCCTCCCCGAACCCGTACCCTAAGCCGTACCCTAAGCCTAACCCTAAGCCTAACCCTAACCCTAGGCTACCCTTGACTGCTTCTGCCTCCAATAGATTTCCTAAGGACTAGTGTTTTAAGGAACAGCTTAAAAAGAGAATCCTAATGTGATTTCTTTATAATGTGTGTGTTCCTTATATTATCTTAGTGTCTTAACTCTTCTCCATGGCTGGACCCCCAAATAATATTCCTTTACGTGCTAAGGGGTATCTAGAGAGTGGGATAGGTTTAATAACTACCCTAACCCTAACGCGTACCCTAACCCTAACCCCTAACCTAACCCTAACACGTACCCTAATCCTAACCTGTACCCTAAACCGAGCCCTAACCCTAACACTAACCCTAACCCTAACCCTAACCCATACCCTACGCCGTACCCGAAGCCCTCCCCGAACCCGTACCCTAAGCCGTACCCTAAGCCTAACCCTAAGCCTAACCCTAACCCTAGGCTACCCTTGACTGCTTCTGCCTCCAATAGATTTCCTAAGCACTGGTGTTTTAAGGAACAGCTTAAAAAGAGAATCCTAATGTGATTTCTTTATAATGGGTGTGTTCCTTATCTTATCCTAGTGTCTAAACTCTTCTCCATGGTTGGACCCCCAAATAATAATCCTTTACGTGCTAAGGGGTAACTAGAGAGTGGGATAGGTTTAATAACTACCCTAACCCTAACGCGTACCCTAACGCTAACCCCTACCCTAACCCTAACACGTACCCTAATCCTAACCCGTACCCTAAACCGAGCCCTAACCCTAACACTAACCCTAACCCTAACCCTAACCCATACCCTACGCTGTACCCGAAGCCCTCCCCGAACCCGTACCCTAAGCCGTACCCTAAGCCTAACCCTAAGCCTAACCCTAACCCTAGGCTACCCTTGACTGCTTCTGCCTCCAATAGATTTCCTAAGCACTAGTGTTTTAAGGAACAGCTTAAAAAGTAAATCCTAATGTGATTTCTTTATAATGGGTGTGTTCCTTATCTAATCCTAGTGTCTAAACTCTTCTCCATGGCTGGACCCCCAAATAATATTCCTTTATGTGCTAAGGGGTATCTAGAGAGTGGGATAGGTTTAATCACTACCCTAACCCTACCGCGTACCATAACCCTAACCACTACCCTAACCCTAACACGTACCCTAATCCTAACCCGTACCCTAAACCGAGCCCTAACCCTAACACTAACCCTAACCCTAACCCTAACCCTAACCCATACCCTACGCCGTACCCGAAGCCCTCCCCGAACCCGTATCCTAAGCCGTACCCTAAGCCTAACCCTAAGCCTAACCCTAACCCTAGGCTACCCTTGACTGCTTCTGCCTCCAATAGATTTCCTAAGCACTAGTGTTTTAAGGAACAGCTTAAAAAGAGAATCCTAATGTGATTTCTTTATAATGTGTGTGTTCCTTATATTATCTTAGTGTCTTAACTCTTCTCCATGGCTGGACCCCCAAATAATATTCCTTTACGTGCTAAGGGGTATCTAGAGAGTGGGATAGGTTTAATAACTACCCTAACCCTAACGCGTACCCTAACCCTAACCCCTAACCTAACCCTAACACGTACCCTAATCCTAACCTGTACCCTAAACCGAGCCCTAACCCTAACACTAACCCTAACCCTAACCCTAACCCATACCCTACGCCGTACCCGAAGCCCTCCCCGAACCCGTACCCTAAGCCGTACCCTAAGCCTAACCCTAAGCCTAACCCTAACCCTAGGCTACCCTTGACTGCTTCTGCCTCCAATAGATTTCCTAAGCACTGGTGTTTTAAGGAACAGCTTAAAAAGAGAATCCTAATGTGATTTCTTTATAATGGGTGTGTTCCTTATCTTATCCTAGTGTCTAAACTCTTCTCCATGGCTGGACCCCCAAGTAATATTCCTTTACGTGCTAAGGGGTATCTAGAGAGTGGGATAGGTTTAATCACTACCCTAACCCTAACGCGTACCATAACCCTAACCCCTACCCTAACCCTAACACGTACCCTAATCCTAACCCGTACCCTAAACCGAGCCCTAACCCTAACACTAACCCTAACCCTAACCCTAACCCATACCCTACGCCGTACCCGAAGCCCTCCCCGAACCCGTACCCTAAGCCGTACCCTAAGCCTAACCCTAAGCCTAACTCTAACCCTAGGCTACCCTTGACTGCTTCTGCCTCCAATAGATTTCCTAAGCACTAGTGTTTTAAGGAACAGCTTAAAAAGAGAATCCTAATGTGATTTCTTTATAATGTGTGTGTTCCTTATATTATCTTAGTGTCTTAACTCTTCTCCATGGCTGGACCCCCAAATAATATTCCTTTACGTGCTAAGGGGTATCTAGAGAGTGGGATAGGTTTAATAACTACCCTAAACGTAACGCGTACCCTAACGGTAACCCCTACTCTAACCCTAACACATACCCTAATCCTAACCTGTACCCTAAACCGAGCCCTAACCCTAACAGTAACCCAAACCCTAACCCTAT
The DNA here is from genome assembly GCF_965194825.1 of Balaenoptera physalus. NCBI lineage: Eukaryota > Metazoa > Chordata > Mammalia > Artiodactyla > Balaenopteridae > Balaenoptera > Balaenoptera physalus. The sequence continues at coordinate 380,674 of NW_028126001.1, forward strand.
CCCATACCCTACGCCGTACCCGAAGCCCTCCCCGAACCCGTACCCTAAGACGTACCCTAAGCCTAACCCTAAGCCTAACCCTAACCCTAGGCTACCCTTGACTGCTTCTGCCTCCAATAGATTTCCTAAGCACTAGTGTTTTAAGGAACAGCTTAAAAAGAGAATCCTAATGTGATTTCTTTATAATGGGTGTGTTCCTTATCTTATCCTAGTGTCTAAACTCTTCTCCATGGCTGGACCCCCAAATAATATTCCTTTACGTGCTAAGGGGTAACTAGAGAGTGGGATAGGTTTAATCACTACCCTAACCCTAACGCGTACCCTAACGCTAACCCCTACCCTAACCCTAACACGTACCCTAATCCTAACCCGTACCCTAAACCGAGCCCTAACCCTAACACTAAGCCTAACCCTAACCCTAACCCATACCCTACGCCGTACCCGAAGCCCTCCCCGAACCCGTACCCTAAGCCGTACCCTAAGCCTAACCCTAAGCCTAACCCTAACCCTAGGCTACCCTTGACTGCTTCTGCCTCCAATAGATTTCCTAAGCACTAGTGTTTTAAGGAACAGCTTAAAAAGTAAATCCTAATGTGATTTCTTTATAATGGGTGTGTTCCTTATCTAATCCTAGTGTCTAAACTCTTCTCCATGGCTGGACCCCCAAATAATATTCCTTTATGTGCTAAGGGGTATCTAGAGAGTGGGATAGGTTTAATCACTACCCTAACCCTAACGCGTACCATAACCCTAACCCCTACCCTAACCCTAACACGTACCCTAATCCTAACCCGTACCCTAAACCGAGCCCTAACCCTAACACTAAGCCTAACCCTAACCCTAACCCATACCCTACGCCGTACCCGAAGCCCTCCCCGAACCCGTACCCTAAGCCGTACCCGAAGCCTAACCCTAAGCCTAACCCTAACCCTAGGCTACCCTTGACTGCTTCTGCCTCCAATAGATTTCCTAAGCACTAGTGTTTTAAGGAACAGCTTAAAAAGAGAATCCTAATGTGATTTCTTTATAATATGTGTGTTCCTTATCTTTTCCTAGTGTCTAAACTCTTCTCCATGGCTGGACCCCCAAATAATATTCCTTTACGTGCTAAGGGGTAACTAGAGAGTGGGATAGGTTTAATAACTACCCTAAACGTAACGCGTACCCTAACGGTAACCCCTACCCTAACCCTAACACGTACCCTAATCCTAACCCGTACCCTAAACCGAGCCCTAACCCTAACACTAACCCTAACCCTAACCCTAACCCATACCCTACGCCGTACACGAAGCCCTCCCCGAACCCGTACCCTAAGCCGTACCCTAAGCCTAACCCAAAGCCTAACCCTAACCCTAGGCTACCCTTGACTGCTTCTGCCTCCAATAGATTTCCTAAGCACTAGTGTTTTAAAGAACAGCTTAAAAAGAGAATCCTAATGTGATTTCTTTATAATGGCTGTGTTCCTTATCTAATCCTAGTGTCTAAACTCTTCTCCATGGCTGGACCCCCAAATAATATTCCTTTACGTGCTAAGGGGTATCTAGAGAGTGGGATAGGTTTAATAACTACCCTAACCCTAACGCGTACCCTAACCCTAACCCCTAACCTAACCCTAACACGTACCCTAATCCTAACCCGTACCCTAAACCGAGCCCTAACCCTAACACTAACCCTAACCCTAACCCTAACCCATACCCTACGCCGTACCCGAAGCCCTCCCCGAACCCGTACCCTAAGCCATACCCTAAGCCTAACCCTAAGCCTAACTCTAACCCTAGGCTACCCTTGACTGCTTCTGCCTCCAATAGATTTCCTAAGCACTAGTGTTTTAAGGAACAGCTTAAAAAGAGAATCCTAATGTGATTTCTTTATAATGTGTGTGTTCCTTATATTATCTTAGTGTCTAAACTCTTCTCCATGGCTGGACCCCCAAATAATATTCCTTTACGTGATAAGGGGTATCTAGAGAGTGGGATAGGTTTAATAACTACCCTAACCCTAACGCGTACCATAACCCTAACCCCTAACCTAACCCTAACACGTACCCTAATCCTAACCTGTACCCTAAACCGAGCCCTAACCCTAACACTAACCCTAACCCTAACCCTAACCCATACCCTACGCCGTACCCGAAGCCCTCCCCGAACCCGTACCCTAAGCCGTACCCTAAGCCTAACCCTAAGCCTAACCCTAACCCTAGGCTACCCTTGACTGCTTCTGCCTCCAATAGATTTCCTAAGCACTAGTGTTTTAAGGAACAGCTTAAAAAGAGAATCCTAATGTGATTTCTTTATAATGGGTGTGTTCCTTAACTTATCCTAGTGTCTAAACTCTTCTCCATGGCTGGACTCCCAAATAATATTCCTTTACGTGCTAAGGGGTAACTAGAGAGTGGGATAGGTTTAATAACTACCCTAACCCTAACGCGTACCCTAACGCTAACCCCTACCCTAACCCTAACACGTACCCTAATCCTAACCCGTACCCTAAACCGAGCCCTAACCCTAACACTAACCCTAACCCTAACCCTAACCCATACCCTACACCGTACCCAAAGCCCTCCCCGAACCCGTACCCTAAGCCGTACCCTAAGCCTAACCCTAAGCCTAACCCTAACCCTAGGCTACCCTTGACTGCTTCTGCCTCCAATAGATTTCCTAAGCACTAGTGTTTTAAAGAACAGCTTAAAAAGAGAATCCTAATGTGATTTCTTTATAATGGGTGTGTTCCTTATCTAATCCTAGTGTCTAAACTCTTCTCCATGGCTGGACCCCCAAATAATATTCCTTTATGTGCTAAGGGGTATCTAGAGAGTGGGATAGGTTTAATCACTACCCTAACCCTAACGCGTACCATAACCCTAACCCCTACCCTAACCCTAACACGTACCCTAATCCTAACCCGTACCCTAAACCGAGCCCTAACCCTAACACTAACCCTAACCCTAACCCTAACCCATACCCTACGCCGTACCCGAAGCCCTCCCCGAACCCGTACCCTAAGACGTACCCTAAGCCTAACCCTAAGCCTAACTCTAACCCTAGGCTACCCTTGACTGCTTCTGCCTCCAATAGATTTCCTAAGCACTAGTGTTTTAAGGAACAGCTTAAAGAGAGAATCCTAATGTGATTTCTTTATAATGTGTGTGTTCCTTATATTATCTTAGTGTCTAAACTCTTCTCCATGGCTGGACCCCCAAGTAATATTCCTTTACGTGCTAAGGGGTATCTAGAGAGTGGGATAGGTTTAATCACTACCCTAACCCTAACGCGTACCATAACCCTAACCCCTACCTAACCCTAACACGTACCCTAATCCTAACCCGTACCCTAAACCGAGCCCTAACCCTAACACTAACCCTAACCCTAACCCTAACCCATACCCTACGCCGTACCCGAAGCCCTCCCCGAACCCGTACCCTAAGCCGTACCCTAAGCCTAACCCTAAGCCTAACTCTAACCCTAGGCTACCCTTGACTGCTTCTGCCTCCAATAGATTTCCTAAGCACTAGTGTTTTAAGGAACAGCTTAAAAAGAGAATCCTAATGTGATTTCTTTATAATGTGTGTGTTCCTTATATTATCTTAGTGTCTAAACTCTTCTCCATGGCTGGACCCCCAAATAATATTCCTTTACGTGCTAAGGGGTATCTAGAGAGTGGGATAGGTTTAATAACTACCCTAACCCTAACGCATACCCTAACCCTAACCCCTAACCTTACCCTAACACGTACCCTAATCCTAATCTGTACCCTAAACCGAGCCCTAACTCTAACACTAACCCTAACCCTAACCCTAACCCATACCCTACGCCGTACCCGAAGCCCTCCCCGAACCCGTACCCTAAGCCGTACCCTAAGCCTAACCCTAAGCCTAACCCTAACCCTAGGCTACCCTTGACTGCTTCTGCCTCCAATAGATTTCCTAACCACTAGTGTTTTAAGGAACAGCTTAAAAAGAGAATCCTAATGTGATTTCTTTATAATGGGTGTGTTCCTTATCTTTTCCTAGTGTCTAAACTCTTCTCCATGGCTGGACCCCCAAATAATATTCCTTTACGTGCTAAGGGGTAACTAGAGAGTGGGATAGGTTTAATAACTACCCTAACCGTAACGCGTACCCTAACGGTAACCCCTACCCTAACCCTAACACGTACCCTAATCCTAACCCGTACCCTAAACCGAGCCCTAACCCTAACACTAACCCTAACCCTAACCCTAACCCATACCCTACGCCGTACCCGAAGCCCTCCCCGAACCCGTACCCTAAGCCGTACCCTAAGCCTAACCCTAAGCCTAACCCTAACCCTAGGCTACCCTTGACTGCTTCTGCCTCCAATAGATTTCCTAAGCACTAGTGTTTTAAGGAACAGCTTAAAAAGTAAATCCTAATGTGATTTCTTTATAATGGGTGTGTTCCTTATCTAATCCTAGTGTCTAAACTCTTCTCCATGGCTGGACCCCCAAATAATATTCCTTTATGTGCTAAGGGGTATCTAGAGAGTGGGATAGGTTTAATCACTACCCTAACCCTAACGCGTACCATAACCCTAACCCCTACCCTAACCCTAACACGTACCCTAATCCTAACCCGTACCCTAAACCGAGCCCTAACCCTAACACTAACCCTAACCCTAACCCTAACCCATACCCTACGCCGAACCCGAAGCCCTCCCCGAACCCGTAACCTAAGCCGTACCCTAAGCCTAACCCTAAGCCTAACCCTAACCCTAGGCTACCCTTGACTGCTTCTGCCTCCAATAGATTTCCTAAGCACTAGTGTTTTAAGGAACAGCTTAAAAAGAGAATCCTAATGTGATTTCTTTATAATGGGTGTGTTCCTTATCTTTTCCTAGTGTCTAAACTCTTCTCCATGGCTGGACCCCCAAATAATATTCCTTTACGTGCTAAGGGGTAACTAGAGAGTGGGATAGGTTTAATAACTACCCTAACCGTAACGCGTACCCTAACGGTAACCCCTACCCTAACCCTAACACGTACCCTAATCCTAACCCGTACCCTAAACCGAGCCCTAACCCTAACACTAACCCTAACCCTAACCCTAACCCATACCCTACGCCGTACCCGAAGCTCTCCCCGAACCCGTACCCTAAGCCGTACCCTAAGCCTAACCCTAAGCCTAACCCTAACCCTAGGCTACCCTTGACTGCTTCTGCCTCCAATAGATTTCCTAAACACTAGTGTTTGAAAGAACAGCTTAAAAAGAGAATCCTAATGTGATTTCTTTATAGTGGGTGTGTTCCTTATCTAATCCTAGTGTCTAAACTCTTCTCCATGGCTGGACCCCCAAATAATATTCCTTTATGTGATAAGGGGTATCTAGAGAGTGGGATAGGTTTAATCACTACCCTAACCCTAACGCGTACCCTAACCCTAACCCCTACCCTAGCCCTAACACGTACCCTAATCCTAACCCGTACCCTAAACCGAGCCCTAACCCTAACACTAACCCTAACCCTAACCCTAACCCATACCCTACGCCGTACCCGAAGCCCTCCCCGAACCCATACCCTAAGCCGTACCCTAAGCCTAACCCTAAGCCTAACCCTAACCCTAGGCTACCCTTGACTGCTTCTGCCTCCAATAGATTTCCTAAGCACTAGTGTTTTAAGGAACAGCTTAAAAAGAGAATCCTAATGTGATTTCTTTATAATGTGTGTGTTCCTTATATTATCTTAGTGTCTAAACTCTTCTCCATGGCAGTACCCCCAAATAATATTCCTTTACGTGCTAAGGGGTATCTAGAGAGTGGGTTAGGTTTAATAACTACCCTAACCCTAACGCGTACCCTAACCCTAACCCCTACCCTAAACCTAACACGTACCCTAATCCTAACCCGTACCCTAAACCGAGCCCTAACCCTAACACTAACCCTAACCCTAACCCTAACCCATACCCTACGCCGTACCCGAAGCCCTCCCCAAACCCGTACCCTAAGCCGTACCCTAAGCCTAACCCTAAGCCTAACCCTAACCCTAGGCTACCCTTGACTGCTTCTGCCTCCAATAGATTTCCTAAGCACTAGGGTTTTAAGGAACAGCTTAAAAAGAGAATCCTAATGTGATTTCTTTATAATGTGTGTGTTCCTTATCTAATCCTAGTGTCTAAACTCTTCTCCATGGCTGGACCCCCAAATAATATTCCTTTATGTGCTAAGGGGTATCTAGAGAGTGGGATAGGTTTAATCACTACCCTAACCCTAACGCGTACCCTAACCCTAACCCCTACCCTAACCCTAACACGTACCCTAATCCTAACCCGTACCCTAAACCGAGCCCTAACCCTAACACTAACCCTAACCCTAACCCTAACCCATACCCTACGCCGTACCCGAATCCCTCCCCGAACCCGTACCCTAAGCCGTACCCTAAGCCTAACCCTAAGCCTAACCCTAACCCTAGGCTACCCTTGACTGCTTCTGCCTCCAATAGATTTCCTAAGCACTAGTGTTTTAAGGAACAGCTTAAAAAGAGAATCCTAATGTGATTTCTTTATAATGGGTGTGTTCCTTATCTTATCCCAGTGTCTAAACTCTTCTCCATGGCTGGACCCCCAAATAATATTCCTTTACGTGCTAAGGGGTATCTAGAGAGTGGGATAGGTTTAATAACTACCCTAACCGTAAGGCGTACCCTAACGCTAAACCCTACCCTAACCCTAACACGTACCCTAATCCTAACCCGTACCCTAAACCGAGCCCTAACCCTAACACTAACCCTAACCCTAACCCTAACCCATACCCTACGCCGTACCCGAAGCCCTCCCCGAACCCGTACCCTAAGCCGTATCCTAAGCCTAACCCCAACCCT